>NC_052051.1:1996947-2296947 GCF_903992535.2 Arvicola amphibius
TTGGCTCACTTACTGGCAGGCCCCTCACCCTGTTGGGATTCCTGTACAGGAGTGCAGTGTGCTTAGTGAGCCTCTTAGGAGGACGCTCTCTGGACTTTGAGTGGTGCCCAGATGTTCAAACCATTGGGATTGGGGTTGGAGGAGGGTCCGTCAGGCCTTTGCCTTTGGGGTAGAGCCTGCTGGTGGGAATATTGTAGTCTGGCCGATGTTCGGGGAGCTGAGGGCTGCTGGCAGGTGGGTATGGCTTTGTCTGCTTTGGATTTTTGACGGGGCAGGACAACTTTTTGCTTTGATTGCATTCAGAGTGTACACCTGCCATGAACAGCACAGGCTCACCACATCTAGAAAGGTGAACTTCAGAAGGGGGCTAGCTACGTAGTATAATGTTGTAGGGCATTTATTTATGGGGTCTTAGGTTTAATTCTCAGCTTGGGTGGTCGTGGAGGAAGGGGGGTTGGAATTGTACTAATGCAGCTTAACCACGAGCAGTGGCTGGCGGTGCAGTGCTGTATGGGGTGGTTCTGAGGAGGCCGGACTCCTCGGGGTGCTGGTTCCTCCCTCTGCTAGTTCGTGCCTTTGTCTTCTCTCTCTCAGTAGTGAGGAAGACATGGTGGGCAGCAGGCTCAAGACCCCGCACGAGTAGGGTTTCTCACTGGGACAGGGATTCTTGTGTCCTTTGCTTTCACATAGTTTAAGTAGGGAGCTGTGCTATTGAGCAGTCAGCACATTGATTCACCTAGCGGGCAGTTCTGGGAGGACTTGCTCTCCTCTGAGGGCTGGCCTCTGCTGTCCTTGAGTGCCAGGGCTCCACAGACCCATCCTTTCCGTGGTGTTGGCTGTAACTGTTAGACTGGTACAGCCTAGGATCTTATCTGGGAAGAGAGTTCTTAATGAGGGTTATCTAGATCAGAATGGCCTGTAGGCATCTTTATGGGGGTTGTTTTGATTTTTAGTTGATATGGGAAGAGCCACCCAAATGTGGGTATCACTGCTTCCTAGTGAAGAAAACTAGCTGAACAGAAGGGAGTGGTCAGGCAACATGCTGTTTTCTCTCTCTTGACTATGAATGTGTGTGACCAGTTGTCTCTGTTTCTGCCTCTGTGACTTCCCTGCAGTGGTAGACTGTGACCTGGGACTGTAAGCCAAATAAATCTTTCTTCATCAGTTGCTTCTGGTCAGGGTGTTTGGTCGCAGCATTGGAAATGAAGCTGGAGCAGAGCTGTTGTTTTCCACAGGTGTGAGCGGCGTGCTCAGTCACCTGGCCATTGCACAGGTGTGAGTGGCAGGCTCAGTCACCTGGCCATTGCACAGGTGTGAGCGGCGTGCTCAGTCACCTGGCCATTGCTCTGTGCTGTCCTGATCCACCCCAAACTCTGTTTGTGCCTGTGTGTGTAGATGAGGCAGTTAGGTCAGCTTTGTGCAAACCTGTAGAAGTGGGCTTTTCCTGTGTTTGCAGTTAGTGTCTTCTCAGTGGAAACCCAGCCTGAACTGCCCTGGGCTCCTCCCGAGCTGTGAGTGCTATGCTTTGTTGCAGAAACAGCTCTGGGGCAGGCCTCAGCCTCAGTCCCTTGCAAGGTCCTGTCCCACCAAAAATACACCCTTTATTTTTTTATTTTTTTTTTTTTTAAAGCAGAGTTGGGGTTAAAATCTAGAAGGGCTTCAGACTCCTATGCAGACACCGTACTTTTCTGTTACACCATCAGCCACACAAAAACTAAATTCTTACTGGAAAGTTCCTAGCACAGATTTATGGTCATGCTCTCAGTGGCTTCCTGTGAGCTGTGCCCAGAGCACAGCCAGTGCCATGGGCTCTTGGAGCCTGTTGTAAGCCTTGCACAGTATGGCAGGACAGCAGAGCTGAGTTAGCCCTGAAGTCTGGGGGGTTGGCCCAAGGGTGCGTGGTCTAAGCATGGTTCAGGGAATGATAAGGGGGATAGGCTCTGCTGCCAGAGGACCAAGTTTAGGGCAGAACTTGGAGATTCATCTTCATGCCTATGAAAAATCACCTGGTCCTACAGAAAATTTAAAATGTCAGTAAGTCACTTGAGTGTGGCCACCAGGCAGCAGTGTTACTCTGCTGTCAGGGTCTGAGCTCAGTAGTCTTGCTTTGCTGCTGCCCTCCAGGATCCGGTGCAGGTCCTAAGTGTCATGTGCTCCATATACTTGCTCCGCTGTGGCCTTCGTCTCAGTCTTTCGAAGCTGTGTGTAGGGGGCTATTATAGGGCTGTTGAACTGGGCTTTTAGACCTGGAATAAGATGTATATCCGACTTTCCTGGAGCTTCTGACAGAGCAAGGTTGGGGTAGGGCTGATGAAGCAAATAGCTGGCTTCATGGGTCAGTGTGGTGGCCTCTGGGTGTGTGCGTGTGTGCTCATGCACTATGTGACTGTGCCCCAGGTGATCCAGCAGCCCCCGAAGCCTGGAGCCTTGATCCGGCCCCCGCAGGTGACCTTGACGCAGACACCCATGGTCGCATTGCGGCAGCCTCACAACCGGATCATGCTCACCACACCACAGCAGATCCAACTGAACCAGCTGCAGCCAGGTGAGGCCCCGGCTGCTGCTACCCAGGACCAGCTGCTGCCACCCAGGACTGACAGTGGCCAGTTGTGGGATAGTATTTGATTTCATTTAATCATTGTGATAAAATTCATGTAACAGACAACTCACCATTTAAAAAAATCATTTTACGTACACCACTCAGTGACATTTATGAGGTTATGCAACCACTGCCCTTGTCAAAATGGTTTTTAAATTACCTGAATTACATATGATTGCCCTTGGTAGTATCTGTGAGGTCACAGACCTGGCTGTCTGTCTCCCTTTTCTAGCATCAGGCCACGCCTCCTGCAGCTCTCATGCCCTCTCACACCTGTGCTAGTGGTCTGCATGCTCTCACCACCCAGTCTTCCCTCCTCTGCCCCACCCCCTCTGTCCTAGAGTTGACAGAAAGTATGCTGTGCAGTAGCCTTGTAGCCCCTCCCTCTGAAGCTGCAGGACCCCCAGTGCCTCCTCAAGGCACATAGGCTAATCTAGGTCATGTGATAGAAGCATGTTCCCACTCAGAAACCTGCGTTGTCCTTGTGGTTTCTTCTCTCCCTTCCAGGCACCATTAAGTTTCCTTTGGAGTTGCTCTGTCTCTTCTAAGGCCTGACCATGGCTCCTCCTAATTAAGCTCCTTTCGAAGTATAATTCTCTATCAGTTCCTTTCCATTGTATTTAGGCCTTTAGATTATAACAGTACATGCCCCCCTTAGACCTTTAGATTATAACGGTACAGCCTCCCCCTTAGACCTTTAGGTTATAACAGTACAGCCCCCCCCCTTAGGCCTTTAGATTATAACGGTACATGCCCCCCCTTAGACCTTTAGGTTATAACAGTACAGCCCCCCCTTAGGCCTTTAGATTATAACGGTACATGCCCCCCCTTAGACCTTTAGATTATAACAGTACATGCCCCCTTAGACTTTAGATTATAACAGTACAGCCCCCCCTCTTAGGCCTTTAGATTATAACGGTACAGCCCCCCCCCTTAGACCTTTAGATTATAACATTACAGCCCCCCCTCTTAGGCCTTTAGATTATAACGATACATGCCCCCCCTTTAGAACTTTAGGTTATAACAGTACAGCCCCCTTAGACTTTAGATTGTATCATTACACGCGTGCCCCTAAGGCAGCCTCACTGTTTTGCCCTGGCTCCAGTAATTCTGCTTCAGTCTCCTAGTTGAACAGTCTGCCCACTGTTAGTCTCTGCCAGAAATGGCTTCTGTACTTAAGAGTTGAGGGAGCCTAGCACTGGTGGCACATGCCTATAGTCTCAGCACTCAGGAAGCAGAGGCAGGTGGATCTCTGAGTTGAGGGCCAGCCTGGTCTACAAGAGCTAGTTTCAGGACAGAGTCCAAAGCTATAGCAAAATCCTGACTTGAAAAAACAAAAACCAAAACAAAACAAAAAACAAAAATCACACAACAACATTATTATTCTTGTTTTGTGTGTATGGTTGTTTTGTCTTTGTGTGTGTCTGTGTACCATGTGTGTGCCCCGTGTCCTTGAAGGCCAGAAGAGGGTGTTGGATCCCCTGCAGCTGTTGTCAGCCACTTTGTGGGTGCTAGGAATCGAACCTGGGCCTCTGGGAGAAGTGCGCTTAACCACTGAGCCACCTCTCCCTCCCTCCATGCTGCTTGATCTTAGCAGGTGTTGTTTATGTAGCCACATGTGCAAGGGTCCTGTCGTGTCTAGAAAAGTTTCCCGGCAGTCTTCACAGTTTCTCATTCTTGCAGTCTTTCCACCCCCTCCTTCTGTGATGCTCCCTGAACCTTGAGGGGGGGGGATGTGGTGCTACAGTCTCTTATTCTCTGCACTTTGAACAGTTGTTACTGTGTGTGTGTACAGTGTGTGCAGGTGCGTACAGGAGCGTACAGTGTTTGTACAGTGTGTGTGCAGGTGTGTACAGGTGCGTGTAGTGTGTACAGTGTGCATACAATGTGTATACAGGCATGTACAGCGTGTACACAGGTGTATATAGTGTGTACGGTGTGTGTGCAGTGTGTGCAGTGCCTACAGTATGTGTACAAGTGTAGTGTGTGTACAATGTGCGGTGTGTGTATAGGTGCGTATAGGTTTGTGTACAGGTGTATACAGGTGCCCACAGAGTTCAGAAGAGGACATCAGATCCCCTGGAGCTGTAGTCACAGGTTTTGTGAGCTGTCTAATATGGATGCTGGGAGCTGAGCTTGGGTCCTCTGAAGAGCAGTACAAGTGTGTAACCACTGAGCAGTCCAGCCCTGCTGCTGAACCGTGTCTGCAGTTTAGAGCCAGTGGTGCGGAGTTTGAGAGTGTTGCTGTGATGAGCAAGATGTCAGTTTCTCCTTGGGGCTTGTAAAGCCTGCAGAGTCAGGCCTCTGGTAGCAGTCTCTGATCTCCACTGTGTCTTTGGTTTTGCAGTCCCTGTGGTGAAACCCACCGTGTTACCTGGAACCAAAGCCCTTTCTACTGTTTCTGCACAAGCAGCTGCTGCACAGAAAAACAAGCTCAAGGAGCCAGGGGGAGGCTCCTTTCGGTAAGGACTGACGCCCTGTGTACTTCAGGGAGAGCATGGGAGGGAGTGCTGTCCACTTCACTGTTAGGTCTTCCCTACTGGTTTGTGGCACTGGTAGCCTCAGGACTGTTCTTTCTGCTTGGTTCTGACTGCATGTCTCTGTCAGTGTGTGTTTCCAACATGAGTGCAGCAGTGGAGGCTTCATTCCCTCCGCAGGAATGGAGAACAGGTCAGCTGACTGATTCCTTGCCACCTGCCTGCTGCCACTGAGTTGGAACCACCTTAAGGAGCTGTGATTTCCTCGTATAACATATTCCTCTGCTCCTCTCCTCTCCAGGGATGACGATGACATCAACGATGTTGCATCAATGGCTGGGGTGAACCTGTCTGAAGAAAGTGCAAGAATATTGGCCACAAACTCTGAGTTGGTGGGGACACTGACTCGGTCCTGTAAAGACGACACCTTCCTCCTCCCCGCACCTTTGCAGAGGAGGATACTGGAAATAGGTATGTTTGCTCCTGATGATGCCACTAGGATGCTCAATGTCCAGATCTGTGTCTGATGTGCTCCATGACCCTGACGAGACTCAGCACAGCCATTCTGCAGTAGCTCCACTGGGTGCGGGGGCTGTAGGTGAGCGTGCCCTCTGCCTTGGTTTGGGCTCACCCCATGATATCTGCTCTGGTGGTTGGCAGGTAGTGGAAGGGTGGGCAATGACTGCTTAGGTTGCCCTTGATTGTACAAAGCAGTAAGTAGTGGATGAGCAAAGCCAGTGTGGTAAGTACCATAAAGTGCTCTTTTTCTGCATGGCCTGCAGGTAAAAAGCACGGCATCACGGAACTCCATCCAGATGTAGTGAGTTATGTGTCTCATGCCACACAGCAAAGGCTGCAGAATCTTGTAGAAAAAATATCTGAAACAGCTCAGCAGAAAAACTTCTCTTATAAGGTAATGGGGCTATTTTCCTGGGGAGAATGTCCATGCTCTCAGGTTTTGACCTAGGGCTGTGTGGAAGCCTTGGAGTCCTGGTTGTTCCTGTGCTCATTCTCTCAGCCACAGGCACACGTACTCACTGCAGGGCTCTCAGGTGCTCTGCAGGGACCCTGCTTTGGAAGATGAGCTCTCAGCTAGGAACATATGGAGTCTTCCACTCTTGTTCCCTCCACCTGCTGCTGTCCCTTCTTGAGGCCTGAGCTCAACCTGCAGGCTCTCAGCCAACTGTGGTCCTATGTTTATAAAGTGAATTTTCAGGCAAAATATGTCTTGAGCAGTTGCACAGATGTCATTGGAGTCACTGCTTGTGCGTTCAGGGCAGTTTATGGCCAATTGTCAGCTTTAAGAACACTTCTACAAGCTGGGTGTGGTGGTGCACGCCTTTAATCCCAGTTCTTGAGAGACAGAGGCAGGTGGATCTCTGTGAGTTTGAGGCCAGCCTGGGCTACAGAGCAAGTTCCAGGACAGCCAAGGCTACACAGAGAAACACTTGTTTCGGAAACTAAAACAAACAAAACACAAACAGAAATAATACTTCTACATAGAAGGACTTAAATGTCCCTTAAAAATTATCAAAGTTTATCAACTGGAAACCTGTCAGACTCCTGGTAACTTGATGAGACTGCCCCCTCCTTGTGAGAGCATGGCCTGGAGCAGTGAGCTGTGCACAGCCACCACCACCCATGGGAGCTGTGTGTAGATGGTCAGCTGTACAAAGCATGTTCATGCTTATGGGGTTCCAGATTCATGGTGAACAGTGTTTTTGCTATTTTTTTTTTTTTTTTTTTTTTTTGTAGGATGATGACAGATATGAGCAAGCAAGTGATGTTCGGGCTCAGCTAAAATTTTTTGAACAGCTTGATCAGATTGAAAAGCAGAGGAAAGATGAGCAGGAGAGGGAGATCTTGATGCGAGCAGCCAAGGCAAGTTAAACCCTCCTCCCAGGTCTGGGGGACAGGCTTGCAGCCCTCCTCTCCTGAGACACCCACTAGGCACATTGGGTTCCCGGCTGGTGTGGAGGAGTAGGTGTTGTGACCGGATAGGTTGAGGGAAGCCAGGCTCCCTTGGTGTGCTTTAGTGCTGGAGGTTGCACTCGAAGGTGGGGATTTGATTTGACAGATGTGGACTTCCATTTCCCTCCCTCCCTCCCTCCCTCCCTCCCTCCCTCCCTCCCTCCCTCCCTCCCTCCCTCCCTCCCTCCCTCCTTTCCTCTCTTTCTCCTATATAGCCCTGGCTGACCTGGAACTCATGATATAGACCAGGCTGGCCTCAAACTCAGGAGATCCTCTTGCCTCTGCCTCTTGAATGCTGGTATTAAAGGTGCCTACCACCATGCCGGATGGTTTGGGCTTTCTTAAGATGTTTCTAATACTTTACCTCCCCAATGTGTAGACTGTGGTGTGAGATCACATTGCCCTTCAGTCTAGAGCATCCCGAGCTGAGTGTGGGAACCTCCTTCCTCTATTATTAGAGTCACCGAGAGATGCGAATCGCAGTGTTAAGCTTTTTGTGCAGTGGCAGGGGTGACAGCTGAATGCTGCCTCTCTAGCCCTGAGCCCAAGGTCTCAGGAAGCCATGTCCTAGCTCTCTTCTCAGACCATCCTGAGTCAGAGGCCTATGACAGACTGGTAGCCATGTGCCTAAGGATCTGTGTTGTCACATCTGGATGGTAGTGATGTGAATCCAGATTCATAAAAACCACCAGAAAAGCAAAACAGCCAGCCACTGGCTCTCACGTCTACATTAGTCTGAAATGGCGATCCTGCCTCCAGGAATCCGAGAATGAGACTGAGACCTGTCTCCTCCTGTTTTATAATCCTCTCTAGTGCTGGGATTAAAGGTGTGCACCACTGGGATTAAAGGCATGCACCGTCTGGTTTCTATGGCAACTAGTGTGGCTACTAGGATTAAAGGTTGTGTGTCACCACTGCCTGGTCTATAAGGCTGATGACCAGTGGGGCTGTTTTACTTTTCTGATCCTCAGGCAAACTTTATTAATTAAAATACAAATGAAATGCCACTACAGTGATAACTGTTTTTCATGGTGTGTAACTTAAATTTTCATCTTTTGGATATAAACATTTATGAAATTATCAGGAACTCTGACTAGATGCTGCTGTCAGGTGAATGTGGTGGCACCGCTTCAGTGTTGCTTATGGAAGGCGTGACTCTTCCTTTTCTCTCTCACACAGTCTCGATCCAGACAGGAAGACCCCGAGCAGTTAAGGTTGAAGCAGAAAGCAAAAGAGGTGAGCTTCCCAGTTGTGGATTCTTCAGTGTCCGTGCAGCAGGAAAGAGAGTAGTTAAGGGCATTTGTTGCTCCTTAGAGCTCTCAGGTGACCAGTGCCATCATAGGTTTTTCCTGTGCAGTTGGCATTGGCTGGAGATTTCATGGTAACTTCTCTAGAAGTGAGGGTTAGGCCCCTTCAACTTGTTCTTCTCATTTTCTGAGCATTTCCAGGTAAGCCTCTGTTTTTAAAAAGTCTTAATATTTTTGGTTACAGGCATGTTCTTAGTTTGAGAAACTAAACTTTAAAGAAGTTGTGACTTAGGAAACTTGAGAAAGTTCTTGATAACTGCTGCTGATCTTTAGTAGGAAGTCTGAAGCAACAATAGTTCTTGTTTCCTTCCTAACATGAAGATGCAGCAACAGGAGCTGGCACAGATGCGACAGCGAGATGCCAACCTCACTGCGTTAGCGGCTATTGGGCCCCGGAAGAAGAGGAAAGTGGACTGTGCTGGGCCGGGACCGGGAGCAGAGGTACAACCGGAGGAACATGGGGCTGAGGGCTGAGGGCCTGGAAGGGCGCTTTAGAGTCCCCTCCTCAGTAGCCAGGGGAGCTCCTGGTCTTTGTTCTTTGTTTTGCATTGTGGAAACCGGACATTCAAGTCACCTTATTTGTGCATGCCACCTGAGCTAAAACATGTGTTCACATGTTGTCTCTGACATGTTGTCTCTGATGAGGTTCAGACCAACTTCTGAAAAGCATGGGACAGAACTCAGACCAGTGTGAGGTGACCTACAGGTCATGTGACTTAGAGAAGGCATCACCTGTTTTCCGGAGCCCAGAGGTGGAGTGTCTTAGCTTCCACCCTAATTTCCCACTAAATTGCTGTCATTTGAAGTTAGGAGGAGGAGTCGCCTCCCTCTGTATCTGTTCTCAGTTGTCCTCACTGCTGCCCTTTCTCCTAGGAAGGATCCAGGGTCTGTGCATGATGGAGGAGGGTCATCTGTCTATGTGTTACTTTCATTGGTTAATAAAGAAACTGCCTTGGCTTTTTGATAGGGCAGTATTTAGATAGGTGGAGTAGACTGAACAGAGTCAGGCAGACGCCGTGCTTCTCCTACCCAGGACAGATGGTGGTTAAACTCATGTTGGTAAGCCACAGTCAAGTGGCGATACATATTAATAGAAATGGGTTAATCAATATGTGAGAGTTAGCCAGTAAGCTAATGGGCCAGGCAGTGTTTAAATGAATACAATTTGTGTGTTGTTATTTCGGGTGTAAAGCTAGCCGTACAGGTCCGGGTGGAACGAAAAGCAGGCCTGCTCGCCTTATCACTACATGTGCATCACTAGTCGGGGGGGGGGGGGGGGGGGGTGGGGGGGGGGGGGTTGGAGGGATGGGATTGGAGGCTGACTGGGCTGGTGTGCGCTTCTGGCCCACCTGTCTGCTGGTGTTTGCTTCATGCTCACCTGTGACCCAGTCACTGGCTGCAAAGCTCTAGGTGCTAGTGGATGTTGTGTCAGTTTACCTGAAGACTGCTGGGACTCCTCCCCTGCCTCTGTGTGCAGACGCCTTAGCTGACCGCTGTGACTCTGGATCTTTCTCTGCGAGGTTTCCTTTGTTAGTTTAAGTCTGGACGTTCATCCCACTCCATTTGTTGAGCTGCTCAGAGCCACATGTGGATCTCTGCTTTAAGAGTGCGTTTGGAACACCTGGGCCGTTGTTTCTTTAGGTGCATTTCTGTTCCCATCTGTCACTAGACTGTGGTATGGCCTGTGTTCCTTTTCCTCTGTGCTCTTCAGATTGGGTCATGTTCCTTGACCTGATGGGGATTCTGCCAGCCCCTGTTGGTTGTTAATTTCCAGTGATGTTCTTATTTACCACTGTAGACTTAGTTTAGCGCATATAGCAGTTCACAACCTGTGTGCAGCAACCCCAGAAGACCATCAGAAAACAGGCATTCACGTTATAGTTCATGTTATGAAGCAGTAGTGAGAGGACTTTATGGTGGGGTGGTCACCATAGCATGAGGAACTGTATTAAAGAGTTGCAGTATTAGAAAGGTTGAGACCCATTGATGTGTTGGCTCTTTGAGAGTTCCTATCTCGTTGTGTGGCAGATGTGGAAGTCTGGATGGTGGCTACATCCCTCCTAAGTCTTTGAACGTGTGTATTGAAGCTTCCCTCCCAGCCCCAGTTTCTCCTCACTGCTCTCTCTCAGTGTGGATCACTTCCCTGTTTCACTGCATGTCAGGACTGTTGCCTGAGTGCTGGGCATCCTGGTTCAGATAGGAGGAGGCTCGGTGGTTTTCCCCTGAAGAATGTGGGCTGGACTCTTGTTTCAGCAGCCACTCAGTTAGTGGCTCATGTGCTGTTTACTCTTTAATAAGACTCTGTGGAGAGGTGGGGCAATTCTTCCAGTCTAACAGCACAGCACAGCACAGCACAGCACAGCACAGCACAGCACAGCACAAAACAATACCTCTGTCTGTGTGTGGTTTTTCACTATTTTAAGATGAGTCTTAGTGGACTCTGTCCTTAAAGAGGGACTGAACCCTCGTGGTGCCACTTGACCCAAGGTGTGATAAAACCCAGAGACACATATTGGGATTCAACCTAAAGGTCAGAAAAGCAAAACAGCCATCCACTGCCTCTTACCTCTACCTCAATCTGAAATGGTGATCCTGCCACTTGGCTATGGCCCAGGCTGACCTTGAGTTCATGGTCCTTCACCGCCCACGTGTGGGGATAGCAGGGGTTCACTCTCACACTTGGCTTCTTTGTGAAGGTTGTTGATGCTAAGGCAGGTTTATGTTTGTGTTCTTGTAGTTATTTTTGTTCCTAAACAGTTTTAAATGTTCCTAGTCCCATAGCTGTTTCTTTGATGCAATGGTATCTTCACACTTTCTGCCTCCCTTTCTCCCTTTTTCCTGTGAGATTGGCCTCCTGGTAGCTGTTCCCTGCTCAGCTAGAGGCTAACTAAACCTGTGTCTTGGCATAGTTTTTCTGTGTGTCATGAAGCCAGCCTCCCCAACTCAACTGTGCTTCTTGCTGCTGATGACAGGTGCTGTGGTGCTCTTGCTCTGGGGCCCTCACTGTGCTGCAAGCCTTGGTCTTTCTGCTTATATAGCGCCAGCACCTTCTTTGACTGCTTTTCTGACCCTTGCCACTCTTTTTTCCTTCTCTTTTCTGATTTTCTTTCTCCTTTTCCTGGACTTGCTTAGCATTCTTTATTGTGTTCATTTTGGCCTCTCCTTCCTGAGGTGATTTTTGTCTCTCCTCTCTGTGAGATGGGTGCATCTGATTTCTGAGCCTCTGGGGCCTGTTGCTCATTGCTCAGAGGCTCCGTGCTGCCCTTGATCTCCTCAGCTTGATCAGGAGCTGGTCTGTGACTGTGCTCTATGTCCCACATACGGCCCCTGGTGTTATGTTACTCATGGGGTGATGGCACCCTCTCCTGACATGTATTGGGAACTGTCTAGTCTGTGCCATGTCAGTGTATGCTGACTCTGAGAACCTTTTTGCAGACCCTGAACTTTCCCTGTTTCTTCCTCTTCCCTTCATGTGTGGAAGGTTCTGTTTTGCCATCTGAGGACCCATACAGCCTTACAAGGGATCCTTCCTCACTGCCTGAGTTTGGACCACCTGGGCACATGTCCTAGGTTCCTTCCTGTTCTCCAGTCTCCTGCGTGTCTCTGCCTGTCATGAGTAACCTTATTGGGAGTGTGGTCATGCCCTGGGGTGGGATCCTCTCTTCTAATACCCCTGACTTTGTGCAGGGGCACTTTCTCTGAGGGCTTCCATTAGAGCTTTGTGCTGGGGTGGGTGAAGGGGGTGGTCCTGGCACTGAGCCTCTTAGAATTGATGTCATTTCTTAGGGAATTTTTGGGTGTTTATTACTGTTTTTCAGAAGTTTTGCAGGTGAGTATGGCTCTTCTGGTACTGGGTAGGCTGCTCTCGTATGTGCTACTCTGACATAATTACCTACCATTGTCTAGCTCATCAGGAGACAGTTGTCTTATGGCCTTAGGGTCTTCCGAGGAACCCTCACACTGTTTGGGGTCAGAACTCCAGTCTGTTGCTAGAGTGGAACTCCTTGGTGAAAAATCAGATTGCAGTATATGATAGCCCTGCAGCCTTGGGGAGCCCAGCACTTTCCTTGGGACACAGAACTACTTTTTGCTGCACAGACCCTGTGTGTATAGCAGTCTGGCCATAATAGAGCAAGTTAGATAGCTAAGATTACATACATTTAGTCCTTTCAGTAGCCTTGGATGGGCTAGGTGGGTAGTCACAGCAGTATAGGGAGGGTTTCTCTGGCATGGCTGCTGTGCCTGTGTGTGTGTGCGCCAGGAATACATTCACTCCCTCCCTATACTTCAGCTAAGCCTCCCCAGGGGCCTCTGCAGCTCCAGGCCGGATGACCTGTGTGTACTCTCATAGCCCTTGAGGGTTTTGGATATGCTTGGGTGCCACACTGTCTTCTCGCTCAGGGCAGCTGGTCGCAGTCCTGAGGCTGAGGGTTGGACTTCTCTTTGCTGTAGTCAGCCCTGTACTTGCTCAGAAATGGCTATAGCATCCAGTGTTCTGTGCCTCAGATTTTATAACCCAGATCCCACAGTATTGCTAATAAAGAAGGCCCCTAGAACACAGGTAAGAATTTGTGTTGTACTGTCCACCAGGCTGGAGGCCCAGGTTGGTTGTGACTGCATGAAGCTGTCTGAGCCTCACCACTGTCAACACTGGCCGTCAGAAAGTTTGGGGCACCGGTTTGATCCTGTTTGTCTCAATTTCTGACTTTTAGCACTTCTTAACTATTGTACCTGATATGAGTGCTTCCCCCTCACCCCAGCCTTGGTGTTGGCTGTGGCTCCTGGAAGCAGAGGCATGAAGTACAGCTTGGACACCGACACGCCCTGCTGCCCGGCAGGGTCTCTGTGGGCCTGGGCACCACAGTCATCACCGCGTTTCTCTCGGGTCTGTAGTCAGGGCGGTTTGGATCAGGTATAGCAAGTACAGCAAGATGGAACTCACATCCGGAAATGAAACATTTTGGATTTCAACCTGCGACCGGATTTTAGGACCTGTGGACTCTGCCGATCTTAGCAGCCCCTCCTTTTGCTGCTCCTGTTACAGACCCTTCTTACTGCCTTCCTTCCCAGAAACGGGCCTGTAGCTCTGTCCAGATCACCAACCCCCTTTGAAGGAAATTCATGGGCCTGCTTGCCCGACTGCAACCTGAGGTGGCTTTGGAGAGATGGATTGCTTTCCTCATCCTTACCAACTGCTCATGTTTGCTGTGGCCTGTAAGAGGCTCCACTAATGTCATGACAAAACACCGCTTGGGGACTGTTACTAGCGCCAGAATCCAAGGAGACTGTCCACCCAAAAGGATATGGACACCAAGATGATGGTGGCGGCTGGGACCAAAGATGGACAGTGGTGCCTTCCCATGTCTGAGGAAAATTCCAGTATCTCCAGTTGGACTGACATGTGCATTAAGACCAGGTCATACAGGCTTGCTTTCACCTAGCCTGCCTGCTTCCTGTAACTGCCACCTAGAGCCGGGGCCTCTGTAGCCACATGGGTGAAATGTGATACTTGAGTTTCTTAAGCTTCGCAGTGGAGGCGCAGTGAGGCTGCCACTGCAGCACGTATACTTGGATGTGCAGGAGCAGTTCAGCCAGCAAGATGCCTGCCCGGTTCTCTGCTGTGAAGAAGAGAAAAGCTGCCCACCGGGATCTTGTGGTTTGAGCCCAGCAGAGGTCAGACGGAGGCAGTGATGTAACAAACTGCTAGACGCCACTGCCTAGTGGCTGAAAGCCAGCCCTAGTGCACCCACATGTCTGAGCAGGAAGGAACTGGGGTCAGCTCACTGGATAGTTGGTGGCCCAGGGGCTGGGTGTCTGCAAAGGGACCCCTTCCCTGGCCGTGGATCACCAACGTGACCGCTGAGCAGTTGGCCTCTCCAGCTGACCACCAGCCCGCCCAGCCCAAGAATCCAGGCCTAGTACCTCTGTCAGCCAAGCAGGGATGGCACAGTCCCAGGTGTGGCATTAAGTGTGAGCTTTGGTCCCCTCACCTGAGCCTCTGGGCATTGCTGTGGTGATACAGAAACTGGGGTCTGTGTCCCTCAGAGCCTCTAGAAGGGAGCCCCTGCTCCTGCCTTTCCTCCCCCCCAGGATTCACTCTGGGGGCGTTGGTCCCTCAAAGCCTCTGGAAAGGAACCCCTGCTCTTGCCTTTCCTCCCCCCAGGATTCACTCTGGGGGTGTTGGAGGGTGGCATCCTGAGTGTGTGGTAGAGCGGGGAATGGGGGCCTCTGCCCTAGTTAGGGCTTTCATAGCAGCTCAGCTCCAGCCCTAGGACCGCGGAAGGGGCTGTGCTGTGCCTGTTTCCTTCAGAACAGGGGATTCTTGAGTCTCCCCCTCCCTCCTAACTGTTCTACAGCCACTAATGCATCTGTCTTCTTCTTTCTTGTCACCAGGGCTCAGGCCCAGGCGCAGCGGTCCCAGGCAGCTCCGGTGTGGGAACCCCCAGACAGTTCACACGGCAAAGAATCACGCGGGTCAACCTCAGGGACCTCATATTTTGTTTAGAAAACGAGCGTGAGACAAGCCATTCACTGTTGCTCTACAAAGCATTCCTTAAGTAACAGGATGAGCCGGTGTTTCTGATGGGATGCCTGCGGACTTTTTTATATATTTGCAGATTACGCCTTTTTGTAACAAGCAAATGGGATATTGTTTAAAAACAGCCACCTTTACAGTGGAGCAGTTTTATACTCCTGTTTCTAAGTCAGCTCTTCAGCGCGGCAGAACCATGTCTGCAGCAGAGAGATACAGGCCTGTGGATGCTCTTAAAGGACAGCTGACCCAAGCTCATCCTCGACTGAGTGGCCTTCTTGCCAAACAAGCCATATTTAAAGACTGATGGAAGCGCTTAGCAAATAATTAGCAGTTGCTCATCCTGTGTGCGTCTTGGTTCAGTTCACTCTGACTCACCCCCTGGGTGTACGTCTGCAGCCGGTGACCTCATTTCACTCACGTTACTGTTGTAGCAGTCAGTTGGCGAAGCAAACTGATTTTTAGACTATTTATCACCCCCACCCACCCACCCTGTCCCTCACCTCCCTTCTACGTGAAATTCCCCCGGACACAGCCTCCAAGCAGGGTCGCATTTCTGCTAGTGGAGGCTGGGGTGCAGCACCTGTACAAATACATTTTATTCGCTGCAGTTTCGAAGCTGTAAAGTGGAAGGAAGCGAGAACCTTTTCAGCATAAATATATTTTACTTGCACTGTGTTTTTAGCTCAGAGTGAAAACTTAGATGAAATAAATCAGAGTTGAGAAGAATCAACAACAGACTGTTTCTCAGTGTGGATCAAGTGTTGGAAATGGTTGGTGTATTTTGTCGGTAATTGTACATAATTTTTGGCACATAACATAAAATGGCTATGTAAACTATAATTATTTTGCTAAGAGACTGTATGCAAGCTGTGGCCAACCTTACAGGCGTCCAGAGCAAAGCCCTTCTTTGTACCTATTTTTTTATTACAAATATACTAATTGGTTCTTTATATTTTCAGAGGTTATTGTATTAAATTGTCTATTGATAGTACTTTTATGACTGTAAATACTTTGGCTTTCTCCGTGTGGATTCTCATGTTAGACTTTAATTCGCACGTGTGAGCGGAACGCTGATCAGTATTTTTTACCAACACCCGAGAACTGTTACACCTTTCATTTTATCTTTTAGGAAATCCCGTCTTTCCATTTTTTCATGTAAATTTTGCACAGTTACTTGTTCATATGTAAATATTTTACTTTCAAAAATGAAGTTTTTAATTGCTATTGTTTTATATAGGATTAAAAGAAAATTAACTCCTTTATTAAAAACAAATTTATCTGTATTTGTTGTGCCTGTTTTTCCAGTTTCTGAGAGTCTCTGATAATGCTTTCAAGACTTCTCTCTGGTCCTACTGAATCTGGGGCTTAACTGTGAGGCAGGCTCCCTTTGGGGGCTGGAGGTAGGGCCAGTCCTCCGTTCTGTCCACCCGGAAGATACAGAGGAGCTGTGCTGTTTGCATCTCAGGCCTTATCCTGTAGACCATCTGGGGTGGGGGTCGGGTGTATAGGATAGATGGATACCCCAGTAAGCCTGGCTGCAGGTGACCAGATAGTCTCACCTGGTATAAACGGGAGAGGGATGGAATTTCTGTCACTCTGGTGTATTTGGTGGTCACAGTGAGCCATGCCTCCTAGCCCCTTCCCTTCCCCACCCTCCCCAGTCAGTGTAACTGGAGCCTCTACTCCTCCTGGCAGGTGGGTAGGCTTACCTGAAGACTCCGCCTTCATTGACATCACTGATGTCCTGATCTCCTACAGCTGTCGTAATGAAGGCCCAGGTCCTGACTGGATGGCTGGAGGCCTGAGGTCCAGGTGGTAAGGGTTTGCCTTCCAGGTTTTCTGTGGTGGTCCTGGGCATGCAGGAGCAACACCTTCTCTCTGCCTTCCCCTTTGAACACTCCTGGCATGGGTCTGTGGAGCTTTCTGTCAGAACACCAGTCTCGTTAGGTCAAGGGTCCCCAAGCAACATCATGCTAGCTTGTATAGCAAAGACTCCATCTCCAAATCCAGATGCCCCATAACCTTTGGGAGGGACACTGTTCAACACACAGCACCTCCGGTGTTGAACACTGAGAGACTGAGACATTGAGAGGGACAGTGAATTTGTGGGGTAAGGTCCCTGTGGCCTCTCTGCTCTTGTTTCTCACCTTCCTGGCCTGCAATTGACTACGGAAAGGGTGCTGACTTCCTGTGAGTGTAGTTGACTGGGCTTTCACGCTCTTGCTTTTCCTGCTGTGTCCAGTCATCTAGAGCAGCCACAGCGAAGACTTGGGTCTGTGCCCAGGTGAGATGGTCCTGCAGTGGTGGCGTTGGCACCAGGCTGTTCCACAGTTGGGTTCCTGAGGCTACTTGACACTTAGCCAGCAGCAGGGCAGGAGTCATCTGGGGTCCCATTTCGCTGTTTGCACATCAGGGAGAGAAAGCAATGCGATTCGTGTCTCCTGTTAACTTAGGGCCGCAGAGGACCTCTGTCCTCACTACTCCGCTCTTTCAGGCTCTGGCTGGTCCCATCAGGCATGAGACCAGATTTGGAGGAGAAGGTGAAGTAAGGGTTGAGGGCAGGGAAAATGCCTTTTGAATGGCCGCCTGGCTGAGGCCACATTCAAGACCTACAGCCAAGTGTAATTCTGCACACGGTGGGGTGGGAGTGGAGGTGGCGGGGGGGGGGGAGAATGGACATGTGAGAAAACTTGGGAACATGCTCTTGACAGTAACTCCTAGACAGTACATCGAGAATGCATTTAATGAAGGCTGTGTGAGACACTGGTTTTCTGCTGCGATTGAAACCTTTGACAGAAGTAACGAAGGAGGGGCTGGAGAGATGGCTCAGAGGTTAAGAGCACTGACTGCTCTTACAAAGGTCCTGAGTTCAATTCCCAGCAACCACATGCTGGCTCACAGCCATCTGTAATAGGGTCTGGTACCCTCTTCTGGCCTGCAGGCATACACACAGACAGAATATTATATACATAATAAATAAATATTAAAAAAAAAAGAAGTAATGAAGGAGAAAGGTTTCAAAGGTCCAGCCACGACGGGCAGGAACTAAGTCGTCAGAGCCTAAAGGAGGTGGTCACGAGCTTCCGCAGAGAGTGGAAGCATGCTACTTACTGATCCACTCCCCTTCTTCACTACACAGGCCAGGATGAACTGCGGATCCACCCATGGAACCCGTGGAATGGATGCCACCCACTGCGGGGGTCTCTGAAATCAAGAGTACCACTTGCAGCCGTGCACAGAGGCCTGTCTCCCAGGTGATCCCAAAACTTGTCAGGCCAGATTAGAGACGACCTAGCCAAACCCTTAGGCCTTAGGTTTTCAATATGTGGATTGCGACCTTCCCCCTATGGGGGATTGCATATTGGATATTTATGATTCATAACAGCAGCAAAATTCATGAAGTAGCAATGAAATGATTTATTGGCCAGGGGTCCTCCCAACATGAGGAGCGTAAAGGGTTGCAGCGTTCAGAAGGGTTGGGAACCACTGCCCTAAGTGCTCTGAATTTTACAGTCCTGCAGTCTGGATTCAGAAGTTCATGCGGAGATGAGGCCTTAGAGTAACTGAGAAGACCTTCACTCCTGTCTCATCAGGGGAGCCTATTGGTGCTGTGATACTTGTGTTTAATGATGGGCTGGGGTACCAGTCAGCAGATATGGTCGCTAGACCTCTGCCCATCGCAGGTTATGGGGGTTACCGGGCCTTTGCGTATTATGGCCACCATGTGGAGGGCAGTAAGCATGCAGCGCGTTGTCAGAGTCAAGTGTTTGGTGTCCGTAACAGTGTGCTGCTCCTCTGAAGGGAGGAGACCACGGACTTCCTTAGTCTGGCCTGTCTGTGGTGTCTGCTGATCCGTAATGAACTATTCAAATGCTGAAAACAGGAGACAGATGTTACTTCAGGCCTTGAGATTGCTCTATCATTGAGACAGGTTAAAGATAAAGTGGAGCGTGATTCCTTTTTGGAATGTTTTTTAAAAAGAGATCCTTATAAAAATAAGGTGAACCACAGATTTGGAAAAAATGTGTGCCTGACAAAGGAGTAAGATCCCACAGCTTGGGGCAGACAGGGTCGCTCAGCGGGTAAAGGGGTTTGCCACCAAGCCTGGTGACCTCAGTTCAATCCCTGGGACCCATGTGGTGGAATGAGGGAATTGGCTCACAAGATGGCCTCTGACCTCTCTGTGTGTTCTTTGGCATGTGCATATCCGTGCGCACACATATGCGTGAGTCCCACAGCCTGGTAGATTACTTTTCTCATTCCTTTAGCTGAGATATGTGGCAGGAAACGAGTAGGGGAGAGTTTATTTTGGCATAAAGTTTGTGGGTGCAGTCTGTCCTGGGATGGTGGGCGAGTCCTGGTGTCAGGTGCTCGAGGCAGCTGGTCACACTGGATCCAGTCAGGAGGGGTTAGGGCTCTGCTCCTTTCCTCCTTTTTAATTCAGTTCAGCCCATGGGATGGTGTGCCACCCCTATTTAGAGCAGATCTTGCTACCAGTAACCTGATCTAGAAACCCTGTCCACAGACATGTCCAAAGTCTCATCTAGGTTTTCCTAGATCATCCTGTAACGTTGACAGGACTAACCATGCCACTCCCACCCCCCCCCATCCCCGACCCCATTGGTGGGACAGAGCCCAGAGCTCAGAAGCCATTGGAGCCTTTTATACTTGATAAAGCCCAGAGGCTCCTGAAGGCTCCAATGTTGAGGTAGCTGAAGCGTTCCCTAGCAACACCAAAAGATATTTATAGGGACACAGAACTATCCATTGCTTAAGGTAGAAGTCACATCTGGTCACCAGCTCAAAGTCCCAGGTACGCAAAGAAGTAGAAACAGTTTGGAGAAAAAAACGCAAGTAATTGAAGCAGACTTAGGAAGGGGACAGGTGTAGTGGTACATGAAGAAGCCCAGCCATTGAGACTGTTCAGTGCCAGAGAAGTGGAGAGGAGGAGACAGGCAAGTGTTTCTACAAAACCTCCCTAGCTAAGAGCTACGGCGTCTGGACTGTGGAAGACAGGTGGGAGCAGACACCACAGACATCACGACACACAGCACCCTGCTGGATAAAGCAGGCTGTGTGGGGACATATCCAGGTGGATGCCAGACTCCCAGAAGAGGGGGAGCAGACACGGGACTAACTAATGACTTCTTAAGAAGTGTGTGTGTTGTCTGTGTGGGCACACAAGTGCAGCTGCCCGTGGAGGCCAGAGGTGTCAGATTCTCCCGAGAGCTGGGAACGAGACTTCACTGCTGAGCCATCTCTCCAGCTCTAAGAGGTTTTGTTTTTCATTTTGGTGAAACTTAAACTCACTAAAATTTGAGTTTATGAACTCTGAAGGAAAAGGTAATATCAAGGCATGTAAAACTCAGTATAAAAAGGAAACATTTTTGCCAGGCCAGTGGTGGTGTATTCCTTTAATCGCAGTACTTAAGAGGCAGAGGCAAGTGGATCTTTGTAAGCTTGAGGTCAACCTGATCTACAAAGAGACAGCCAGGACAGCCAGGGCTGTTACACAGAGAAACTCTGAAGCCAAGGACGACGGTTTTGTGGGGAAATGTGAATGAGGACGTGATGGCACAGCGTACTCGGAGCACTCAAAGAAAACCTCGGGATTTTACACGATAAAATGTCTTTTTAAGAAAGGGATGAAATGCTTTGAGAAATGAATTTAAAGACTTCGTAGAGGGGCACCACAAGAAATTTTGAGGTCATCTCAGATAGTTAAGTGTCCCCCAAGCGGGGCACAAAGGAATGGAGACATGCACTTGAAGGCCACTAAATTGCAGACCATACAGAAGAACACCAAAGATGAGATCTGAGTGGACAAGCTGCCAGAGATGTGCAGAAGGCAACAAGCCCATAAAGAGATGCTTCGTGCTTGGCCATGAAATGCCCATTAAGATGGCAGCAAGGTGACTGCCATCGGAAGCATTGCAGCTGAACAGGATGGTTAAATGCTGGGAGGCAGCTCTCTGCTGGGCTATACAAGGGCCCCACTATTGTGGAACAGCGTGGCGGTGTCCTGAGAAGTTAAGCACAAGCCACCCTGGAGAAGATCTGTCCCCAGTGGAGACTACCGGTGAGTGGTCACAGCGGGGTGCTATGGCAGCCAGGTGTCCTTCAGTAGGTGTGTAGATGAAAACAGGTGATCAGTGGACTCTCAGAGTGGGAAGTGTCACAAAGTGAGGTGGAGGGGGATGCTGTGCACATCAGTCTGGACAGTTCTCAGTGGTGTCCTGCTCAGAGCGAACACCCTTGAGGGACCCACCATTTATATGACAGTCTGTGTTGGGGACAGGGAGCCCTGGTGACAGCAAGTACAGTGCTGGATCTGGAACTGGGCCATGTGTGACTGCAGGGGACACGAAGAGAACATGCTGAGCAGACAGGAACATGTTTCACAACTGTGGAGGTACATAGTAGTAGGTAGCTATCAACACTCATCAGATTGCTGTAAGACTGTTGAATTACACTGATGTAGGGACTCCCATCTGTAATCTCAATGCTCAGGAGACCAAACAGGAGGATGTCTGTTAGTTGGGAGCCAGCCTGGAATATATAGTAATAGGCCAACCAGCTCTACAGAGAGAGAGAGAGCCTGTCTTAAAAAAAAATCCAGAGACTGTAGATGGCTCAGCAGTTAAGAATGCCAGCTGCTCTTCCAGAGGTCCTGAGTTCAATTCCCAGCAATTACATGGTGGCTCATAACCATCTGTAATGAGATCTGGTGCCCTCTTCTGGGTCTGTAGGTACACATGCAGGCAGAACACTATATATAGATAATAAATAAATCTTAAAAAAAAAAATCCAGGGGCTGTAGAGATGGCTCAGTGGTAAAAAACATCTTGTCAAGGACTCTGGTTTGGTTCCCAGTACCTACATAGTAGCTTAAACCATCTGTAATTCTAGTGCCAGAGAATCTGAGGTCCTGCTACTGACCTTCATGGGTACCAGACATGCACATGGTACATATGCTTATACATGTAGACAAATACTCATGGATATAAAATAGAATCTTTAAAAAATCTGGTAAATAAAATTGGTGAATTTTGTTATGAGCTCATTATATCTCAAATACAGTTGACTGGAAAGATGTGAAGCAAAGTTGAGCCAGTCTTGGGGCTGGAGAGATGGCTCAGTGGTTAAGAGCACTGGCTGCTCTTCTGGAGGACCTGGGTTCAGTTCCCAGCGCTGACTAGCCAGCTCACAACCATCTGTAACTCCAGTCCCAGGAGCTTATTCTGGCCTCCCTGGGCACTAGACATACACGTAGACACTTAAAGTAAAATAAAAATAATACTATAAAAAAAAGAAGGCGTCAGTCTTGAGAGAAAGACACTACAGTGGCTTTTGGATCATGTAAGCCACAGAGCAGCTTCAGGGACACAGTTCCATTTGGATGAGAAGCCATTGTCATGAGCTGTCATCCCCTGATAGGTGCGAGGGGGTGTGGCCCCCATGCTGTGAGTCGTGAGTCTTGTACCCACCTCGATGGTCACACACACCTATGTTGCCTGTGGCAGTAAATGGGTTTACAGGGACAGGCTCTTGGCTGTGGAGAGGATCTTAGAGGCAGTGGCTGGTGATTCAGTGAGTGACAGTTACAAGGGGCTTTCTGGGCGAGAGAATGTGTACCGAGTTGACATGTTATGGCCTGACCTCTTTGTAGGGCAGACAGGTGCGTGTGCTGGGGACATCCTGAGAGGCCTCTTGTCCTGTTACACAAGGCCCTTCAGGAGGCTCCAGGCCCTGAGCCTTCCCAGGCTCATAACAGGCTAGGGTCTGAGGCTAGCACCTGCAGTCAGCGGATGCTACAGCTTCTGTGGACCTGGCATGCTGCAGTGTTAGATGGAGCCAGTATGGTTATGAGGTCTTGGGGTGTGTGTGAAACTATCCTCACTATCCGTTAGTTTGGTGTGTCAGGGCTCACTGGTTGGCTGTTGGTTTACTGACGAGGTGACAGCCTACTGTTTCTGTGTGTGTCATGCCCCTGCATACCTCATTAACCATGGGCTTGGATCGAGGGCCGGAGTTCAGGGCTACCTATGGCAAGCAGATGATAGACATGTCCCATCCCATGGGACATTGACAGCCGGGGAAGCCTGGTACCTGGGAGTTGACACTGGACCAGCTGGTCATAGGTTTGCATTTGAGGAACCAAGAGTGAGCCTGTGGCTCCAGAAGGGCAGACGAGGGTCCTTGATATTGCTGCCCACCTATTCCTTGTGACTCTGAGGCTCCCTACCAAAGGCCTTGAGTGCAGCTTGGTGACCTCTGTGAGCACAGGGTCCCTGAGCTAGCCACACTGAGATAAGGTTGAGGCTATTCTCTTTGTGTCTGGGCCATGGTATGAGAAGCTGGAAGCTGGCTCCTGCCTGCCAGACAAGGGAGAGACTGAGGGAGGGTTCATTCCCTACCACTTCCAACCAGGTGACCCAAGCAAGCACTGCATGCCCGTGAATCAGTCCAGTCCCTCCCAGGAGGGCACAGTCCTGAGCCCTGAGCCCAGGCAGCTGAGAGGAAAGGCAGGAGGCCTAGCTGCCTGCTATTGTTCTTTAATGTCCACCTGGGAGTCCTGGGTCCTCACATTTTTTTTCTATTATTTTGTCTTTTTCACAGTTTGTGTAAGTTAAATTAACAAATTAATAAACAAAAACAAGATAAAACCCTAAGGCTTGGGAGATGACTAAAGTGTGTGCATAAGCACAAGGGCTGCACTTGGATCCCCAGCCCCACATGAAAAGATTATGCCATGCTTTGTAAAACCAGAGAGGACCTTTGTCAACTCAGCCATCTCCCCTGCCCGGGACATCACCCCGTTGTAATGTTTTACTCTGTGTGTGTGTGTGTGTGTATGTGTGTGTGTGTATGTGTGTGTGTGTATGTGTGTGTGTGTGTGTGTGTGTGTGTGTGTGTGGTGACACCCATGTGGAGGCCAGAGGACAGTTCTGTGGAATCCATTCTTTCCTATTATGTGGCTTTCAGGAACCAAACTCTGGTTATCAGGCTTGAACAGCAGGATTTTTACCTGTTGAGTCATCTTGATGGTCATGTTGTTGTTGTTTTAAAGATTTATTTATTTATTATGTATACAACATTCCTTCCATGTCTGCCTGCATGCCAGAAGAGGGCACTAGATCTCATTACAGATGGTTGTGAGCCACCATGTGGTTGCTGGGAATTAAACTCAGGACCTCTGGAAGAGCAGTCAGTGTTCTTAACCTCTGAGCCATCTCTCCAGCCCCGATGGTCATGTTTTTTAATTAATTAATTGATTAATGATGATGATTGTGGCTGACTGAAAAAAATGGCTCCTAAAGATGTCAAGTCATGGTCCCCAAGCCTGTGAACTGGATCTTGTTCAGACACAGAACTGTGCAGATGAACTCAGGCAGAGGGACTCAGTGAGGGCATTCTGGACTGGCCACCGAGCAATGTTCCAATGAGAGAAGGAAACTGAAGGAGTGGAGACAGAAACGGAAATTCAAAAGACAGAAAGCAAAGGTATGCCAGTGTGGAGTGGAAGTAGGGCTCTAGTGTCCGGGATCAGATGCTGGCCTCCGGCACTGGGGGAAGGCCAGTCTCCACCACTTTAACCCACTCAGTTATGGCACCTGGCCACAGCAACCCCACAACACATGGAGGGGGTGGTGCTGGTCTTCATCGTTGACTATCATGGACATCCTTTTGGCAAGTGTTTCAATATCTGTGACTCAGTGTTAGACGAGGTGGCAGCCCCTTCCTCCTGGCCATGGGCCACCAAAGAGACCTTTGTGTTGCTGCTCGTGATTGCAGGGGATGGGACAATGGAAGAAGGGTCACAGATGGACTTCCAGGCCCGTGTTGGCCAGTGCTCACATCTTCTCCTCAGTTGCTCTGCCCACCTGGCCTCTCGGTTTCCATGGCAACCATTCCAGAAAATTAAAACGCAGAAAGAGGCCAGGTATAAGCCAGGGGTAGTTTCTAGCCCCTGGCACTGCAGGTCCATTTCTGTCCCCTTGTGGTACTCCAGGTTGTTCCCCAGGACTGTCAAGGCCTCTTCTCTGACACATGCAGGGTTAGCATCCTCCTCTGGGATGTCTCCTACTGAGTAAGTGCCCTGCCCCTGCCCCTGCCCTGCAAGTGGGTTCTTGATTCCAACAGCCAAAGCCTAGCCTGGGATGGGTTTGTAACCAGCAAGGGAATCCTGTGCCTGTGTTGGGGCCTGCCCCTTGTGTTTATAATACTTCGTAGCGGTCTAGGGGGCTCCAGGGTGGTTACCAAGAGGTGGGTGTAGAGTGAGTGGCCTTGGCAAGCCAGAAGTGTTCACACCATCTCGGCCCTGCCCACTGTTAATGCCATTTTGAGTCAGGCCAGCCAGTGTGCGATTCTGCATTGATGGGACAGAAGATCTTTCTGAGCCTCTGCTTCTGCAGGGAGAAGGTTGGAAGGCAAGGGGCAGCTGTAGCAGCGTGGCTGCAACCGTACGTTGAGGGGTGGGTGAGGACCAGATGCTGTAGGTGCCAATGCTCTTGGAGTTGAGCCCCAGACACTTCCAAAGCATCCAGGTTTAAGGGGCCATGCCTTAGGGTTTTTATTGCTGTGACAAGATACCATGACCACTCTTATAAAGGGAAACATTTAATTGGGGTAGCTTACAGTTCAGAGGTTTAGTCTACTATCATCACGGTGGGATATGGCATGCAGGCAGACAGGATGCCGGAGAGGTATCTGACAGTTCTACATCTTATGAGGCAACAGGAAGTGAACTGAGATACTGGGTGTGGCTTGAGTATATAGGAGACCTCAAAGCCCACCCCTCCACAGTGACACAATTCCTCTCACAAGGCCATACCTACTCTAGTAAAGCCACACCTCCTAATAGTGCCACTTCCCATGAACTTATGGGTGCTAATGACATTCAAACCACCAGAGGCCATTTCTTCAAAGCTAATTCTGTGATGTTTTCTTCAGAGATGTGAGGGCTGAGACACAAGAATTATGAGGTTTAAAGAATTGATCTCTTTTTTAAAAAATATATTTTAAAAATTTTAGCTGGGCAGTGACTTCACACACCTTTAATCCCAGCATTCAGGAGGCAGAGGTAGAGGCAGAGGCAGATGGAGCTCTGAGTTTGAGGCCAGCCTGGTCTACAGAGTGAGTTCTTGGACAGCTGGGCTTCACAGAGAAATCTTGCCTTTAACCTCCCCTCCCCCAGTATGTGCATGAGTGTTTTGTCTGTGTACTAAATGTGTGCAGTGCCTGTGGAGACCAGAAGGGGTGTCAGATCCCTTGGAGTTAGAGTTACAGATGGTTGTGAGCTACTATGTGGGTACTGGGACATCAACCCTGGTCCTCTGCAAGAGCAACAAGTGCCCTTAACTGCTGAGCCATCTCCCTAGCCCCTCAACCCCCTTAACCTGTGGGCCATCTCTCCAGCTCCCCAAGGATCGATCTTTAAGATCTCAATTTGTAATGTTCAAAATATAGAGTGGAAAGTTTGTTCAGCAGGGACTCTTGAAGGTCTTCCCACAGAGTATTGACTCTGAGTGACTCAGGCCCACATGGACGTCTTGGGCATGGCTAGGCCCTACAAGGATAGGCTGCTCAGATGGAGACCTTGATGCCTCCCCCTGCTCCTCTCAGCCTCGAGAGTACCTCAGACAGTGCCTGACAGCCTGTGATAGGCTGAGGAGAGCAGTGTGTGTGTGTGTGTGTGTGTGTGCGCGCGCGCGCGCGCGCGTGTGCGTGCATACATGTGTGCACGTCAGTGGGTGTGCAGTCTCTGGAGGTGGCTGGACCCGGCTTCTATTACATATGCTGCTGTTGAGTTTGTTGACTTCTGCCTCTGAAGTCAATACCAGTTAGGCGGCTGTGCCTGGTGCAGGCCTGTAGGGTGGTGTTTCTAGGTCTCCCACATCCATAGCAGAAGAGGACAGAAAAGCTCTGGAGTCTCTGGGCTTCCAGAAAAAGGCGTGAGTCAGATTTTACAGGTTATTTTCCCAGACTCTACCTCTAGGTCAGCAAGTCTTGTGCCTTGGAGCTGGGACAGGGATCCTGTGGCTGCATCCCAGGAGGCTGGTTGTAGGAGTGTGCCCCCATTGTCTTTCCAGCTGGAGCAGTTGCCGGGCCATAAATGTCATTAGCTGCTCCGCACTCTCAAAATAAACACGGAGCTAATTGTTCCTGCCCTTATCAGTCACACCATAATTAACTGCGTGAGTAATTTTTTTTTTGTTGTTATGCATGTCATCATGAATGCCAACTCTAAGCACAGGCTGTGACCTTTTCCTGAGCCGGAGGCAAGTGTTGCCTGCTGGGTGTCCAGGTCTGAGCCCACTGCCCTGGAATGAGCCATTTTTAAAGGAAGGGTACATCTTCAGGGAGAGACTGGTCTAGGGGCTTGGGTCTGAGGTCCTGGTGGGCCTTTCTCTTCAGCCAGGGCCTCGTCTCTGTGGGTTCCTCTGGCAGGGTGTGGTTGTATAGTGGCTATGAAGGTGTGAGCTGCTGTGGGGACCTGGGCCACCAGGGAGAGAACCGGGTCAGTTAGAAATCTTGAGCAACCCAAAGCCAGTTATGGTTCCCACTGTGAGAATCAGAGGCATGCCCACATGGCATGGGAGAGAGAAGCCGGTGAGCCTGGGCCCTGGGACACCCCGAGTTTCAGATTTCCTTGTACTTCCAGGAACTCGGATTTAGGTTACCATCCTGAAACAAATGCCTGCTGGTCTTGCTGTGGCCTGTGCTCACCACGAGCCTCTCAGGGAAAGCTACATGTTTCTCTCGTCAGTGGTGCTATCTGTTCCTGGCAGTGGGGTAGGGCAGAGTCTTGTCCTTGCCTTTGGAGGGTCCCATGCTACCCAGGAAGGTGAGGTCCAGATGGCAAGATGCTGAGGATCTTCCCCTAGCTGGGAAAGCTGGGATGTCGGGCCTGGGGTGAAAGAGATCACCTATGGGCCATGGGCGATTCCTTTGTGGGAACCTGTGATCTGTATCTTGGTTGGGGTCTCACCTTCAATGAGCTGCTGGCAAAGGGTCTTGCACACTGGTCAGGTGGGGGCTGCTGTGGCTGAACCTGGTTTACCAAGCCCGGAAGAGCTGGAGTGGAGGCCGGTGCCCTGCCAAGACCCCAGCCAAGATCAGGCCCAGGACTGCAGTCCTTTTCCTTGCATTGCTGGGGAGACTCTGAGGTTTGACACACACAGGAAGCTTGGACCACAGCATGAGCTCACACCCAAGCAGATTTATCTTGGGAAAGCCTGGCCCAGCCCACAACACCCCTCATCCTTTGGATGTAGCCACTGGTGGCCTGGGGGCAGTTATGTCACTTGGGTAGCCAAGAGGGCATCTTGTCTGCAGGGATCCGGGACACATGGCTTGCTCCAGGGAGGGATACTTGCTGATGTTGTCTCCAGGAGACAGGCTTCAGCATGACTATTTCTGCGAGTGGGGGTCCTTTTGGGGCAAAGGAACACAGAGGGTGGCCACTTAGCTCTGTGCTTAATGGAGAAAGATGGAGACAGCAGGAGAGGAGAAACACCCCTCAGAGTGCCGAGAGGCTACCAGCCATGGGCTGGAACAAACAGCAGGTGGGCTAGGATTGGTGTCCTCCATGATGGCCCCGGCATCTGGCTCTCTGGCTGGTTTTGAGGCGGGGAAGGAAATGATGCCGATCAAGGACACCGCGCCATGTGGGCCCTGGCTGTTGGCACTTGCTTGTCTCCTGGATGTGACTGCGCACGGGAGTCCCTGTTTTTGGCATGATCCACGTAGCGTTCTTAGTGCCCGGACTGCAGGCTGGTGAGTGCAGGGGTGGGGGAGGGGTAGGGGCGGGGGCGGGAGTGGGGGTGCGGGGTGTTCTGGTCCCTGTGCTGGTGCCTTTGTGCTGCTATAACAAAGTTCCTGAAACTAACTTCTCACAGTTGCCAGTTCCAAGAGCAGGCCTGGCGCCTCCGTGCTGTGTGGGAACAGACCCCAAACTTGTGGCTCCAGTGAACGCTGTGGGTGTCACTTAGAGCTGCAAGCTGTCAGGAACATCTGCTGGCCCTACCCTTGCCTGGCCACCAAGGGCCCCAGGGAGGTCACAGGCTTCTCTTCCTCTCTCAGCCTCCAACCTCGTGAGTCTGGTTCTGTGGGACTAGCAGAGGCGCCTGATATGGGTGGACTTATCTCTGTCCTTGCTCCGCCCCCCACCAGTGAGGCAGGGCAGCTTCTAGAGTTCTGGGATGGGTCTGGAGTCTGTCAAGATGGTTAGAGCATCCCCATGCATAGACCATCATGCCAGAACTCTCTGGAAGCTACCGAGAACAAGGCCTGGACAAGGCTCCTTAAGTTGCCCTCTGGGGACCAAGAATGACAAGCCCAGATGGTAGAAAACTGGCTGATGCTGACCCATGTCTGCAGAGAGTAGGGCATTCAGCCATCTCAGTTCCAATAATAGGACTGACATGATGTGTGGTCCTCTGTTCCCAGCACAGTGAAGCTTCCAACTCCAGTAGTGTTCAGAGTTCTGACTGGGAACATGGATCCTGCCACATCCTGCCTGGGACAAGGCAGTGACAGGAAGGAGGAAGGGAAGGAAAGCAGGAAGAGCAAAGGAAGAGAAGTGGCGGTAAATAGAGCTGAGGGGAAATGAGGGCCCAGAAACAGGCTGGGAGGAGGGAGGCAGAGGCGGGAGGATTTACAGGTGCAAGGTGAACTCAAAGTGAAGCCGTTCAAGGCATCAGCTGTGAGTGAGTCTCTGGTTTGTGGTTCCTGATGATGCCAACAATAGGTAGGATGGGTTACACTGAAAAATGCCAGTGGCTGGGGCCTATTTGTATGCATGTATGTACACATGGTGTGGAATGCCCCTCCATGCTGTGAATATGTTTTATTATCATGGTTAATTAAGAAGATGCTTTGGCCTATGGCAGGGCAGAATATAGCAAGGCAGGAAATCTAAGCAGAGATAGAGGAGGAAAGAAGGCGGAGTCAGAGAGACACCACATAGCTACTGAAGGAGAAAGATACTGGAACCTTACAGGTAGGCCACAGCCTTGTGGTGATGCACAGAGTAATAGAAATGGGTGAATTTAATATGTAAGAGCTAGCTAGGACTATGCCTAAGCTATTGGCCAAACAATGTTGCAATTAATATAGTTTCTGTGTGATTATTCAGGTCTGGGTGGCTAGGATACCAACACACAGTCTCAGTCTACATACACACCTACGTATGCCTGTGAGCAGGCATGTACATGTACATATATATGTTTACATACAGGCATGTGTCCATGTATGTGCAAACATGTATACATACAAGTGTCTGTATGTGGGGCACTCTAGGACAGATTTGGCTGTGCCCCATGACAGTGGCATGAATCCACAGTGCCCAGGGACCATGCAATCCCTCCTTCAGTCCACTGTGGGTCCCAGAACCCTGGTGTTTTATCCCAGATCGTCTGCAGCCTGGCCCCCAGCCTGTACAAGCTCCATCTAAAGACACCTTAGTTTTCTTTCTTTTTTCTTTCCTTTTTTCTTCTTATTTTTACAAAGTGGATCTGTCTAAAGCTCCAAGGGGTTTTGGGGGGAAGGAACGCTTAGGCAAAGAGGCCACATGCAGACTAGAGTACCCATATGCTGGCCCCAGCTTCCCTGCCTGTCAGTCAGTGCTAGGGTAGGAAGGCAGAGTGGTATGGAGGCCATAGGCCTAGCTCTGTTCACTGCATACCACACGTTGACTGTGAGAATTCTAAATTTAGGGTATGGGATATGGCTCAGTAGTAGAGCACTTGCCTAGCATAGGAGAGGCCCTGGGTTGGGTTTGATCCCCAGCACCCATAAAAATAAAACAGAAAAAACCTGCTCTCAATCTATATCGGCCTTTCTATGGTGTCACCAAGTTGTGTTTATTGATGAGCATACTTTAACTATGCATTTGATTTATTACCTAAAAATCTAAGATACGCACAGGACACGTGGGCCTCAGATGTCTGAGGAGTGGGCCTGGTTGTACTTCTTTTCCAAAGCCCAGAACAGTGCCCAAGTTTTGGCACAGCAGGTATCCAAGAAGCCGCTGTGTATGACAAGGTCTCACTTCTGGCACCAGCTGCCCTCAGGTCCTGCCCATGGCCCTGAATTCTGTCAGATTCCGAAATGTATGGAAAAACACAAGCAAGTCGGAGGCAGACTACTTAAAAGGGGATTTTATTTACTCCTTTGGAGCAGCGTGCTAACGCCCGACTCCTCTCCAGGACACGACAATTCCGCAAAACTCCTGTTCCCTTCGGAACCAAGACCACCTGGCACTAAAAACACATTGGAAACATTGACTCTTTCCCTTTTTTTCCCTTTTTTTCGATACAAAATGATACAAACGACAATACAAAATATTTGTGCTGTTGACGATTACAAAAAAGTCGGAACATCTGTCTCACCACATGCTCAGCTGCAGTGTGACCACGTCATACTCTGGTACCTTTCCCAAAACAACCACGGTCATGCGGGCTGCTACACATTTGTCCATTTTCAAAAATAAACATGCAACAAAAGAAACCATAATGAAAAAAAGGAGAGGAAGAAAAAAGCAAGATGCGTTCCAGATGATACGGAGGTGGTTTCCACCGGCCGGCTTGTGGGGCAGAGCCGGCTCGGTACCGTACCTGGCGCTCTGTGCAGGGCGATTCTGTCTTGAGTTTTTGGTTTTGCCTTTCAGCTTGGGTGGAAGTGGGAACTTTCCCTCCCAGTTTACCTTAGAGAGCACAGAGGTGTCACTTTCAATGGACCATGTACTCACTCTGGGGAAATTGATGCAGCTCTGAGGGCCTGACAACTGGCCATTACTCAGACACTTTGGTGGCAGGAGGCCCAGCATTTTGGATGGGCTGAAAGACATGAGAGAGAAAAGCTGCTGGCTGGGAGTCAGGTGTGACAAGGCTGATCGTGCCCAGGTATTCTTCCAAGCCGCTCAGCAGTGCAGGTTTCTCCCTAGAGGAACTAAACTGCATCCTCGTACTACACAGAGCTGGCCACCAGCCTCGTTTGGCTGGGCCCTGACCACAGACACGTCGTATCTTCAAGCTACGGGAGAGACATTTGACACTGACTGTATGCTTCGCTAATGCTAACTTGTTGGCCTTGGAACAGAGTTCCAAGATGAGTCTGGGGATGCGTGGACCCTATCTTTCTCTAGCCCCAGGGCTAATTGGGGGTGTTGGGTGAAAGGGGTAAGCTGTCGAGCTCTTGGGGAACCCCATGGACGTTTCTGCAGGGGCCTGGCAGTGACAGAGGCCTTTGCTGGGGGTCAGAGGGAGGTGGAGGCAGATGAGACATTCCTCCAGAGCTGATAGATTTGGTCCCTCCCGTCCCAGGGCTTGGGACTTCAGGGGAGTCCATGACACCATGTCACATGCACACGTCTCAATCATACGCACACTTCCAATAGAGCATTCACAGTTCTTAGGTTTCCCAGAATCAAACCCAGAAAATTCTTCTCATTCCCCCAGCCCTGACCCATAGTCATCCTACCAGTGGCCAGGCCAAGCTCAGTACCACCCTCACTGACTGCCAACCGGAGCAATTTGCATAGGAGAGCTTATCTCCCCACCCCGCCCCCTCCCCACCCCTGGCCTTCTGTTAGCTCTGTCGGCCTGGCTGGCTGTAGGGAAGATGATTCCTAGGGCAGCCATGGGAGCAGTGAGAATGGACACAGCTGAACGTATGGCCAGCTCAAGTCTAGGAGTTCGGAGAGGGGACAGGTTTGGTTTGGGAGAGAACCCTGACATCCAATGGGTCATACCCATAAGTTCAGCACCTGTGAGTTCACTCTGGTGCATCCAAAGCAGTCTGAAGAAGGGGGTGAACCTAGCCATAGTGTCAAGCCAGAGGCCACGAGGAACCATGACTTAGAGACCATTGGCTGGCATGCATGCTATCTCTTGGGTACCCCCAGCCCTTTCGAAGTCATCCTGGCCCCTAGTAGTAGGTATAGGCTGGGGATCCGGGAGGAACTTATTTTTTATCAATGCTGGAACTTCTGTTGTCTCCCCAAGGAGACCCAGACATCAAGCTACCAGCACTCTCAACCTCTTTCTTGGGGATCCAGGAAGCTGACCGCACAGGGTGCCCCTCCAGTATGGCCTTTCTGCCCCATCCCAGGGCTCCTTTGGGCCCAGACATGTGAATGTCCTAGGCCTATTTTCCCCTCTGGTGAAAAAGGCAGCTTTGCCATCTCTCACAGTCCTTGTCCATAGCCTGTTCTCTGTCCTACAGAAGTGGTCACCCTGCCCAGCCTGCCCTGCGTCAAGCTACCCACGGATAGTGCAATGCCAGATCCAGAGAACAATGGAAACGTGGGTCCAAGCCAGAGCATCTGTGGTCACATGGGCACAGTGAGAGAACCTCTCACCGGCCACTTAGAATAGGTCCTGACATCTATAGCAGTTCTTGGTGCCAGGCAGGAGCTTGGGCTAAAAGAGCCCAAGGAGGCCCAGCAGCTGCCACCGTCTGACAGGCTCTGCACTCTGCTGTCTGCACAGCCTGGGGAGTTTGTTGAGAGCATTTGGGGGTTCCGTTGAGGGGCGTTGTGATTGCTGTGCCTTCACGGGGATCCCTTGTGAAGGGTATTGCCAGGGTTTGGCAGGATGTTGTGGCTTCTGGACAACACGCTGTCCTGGACCAAAGCCATTTGGTGGTACCGGGGGTGACAGCTGGTCCAGAGTAGCTTTCTGGTGGACAGGGCAGTGGCCAAGTGCAGGGGCGAGGGCCAACTGGGGTGGCCTCTCGGCATCGCACCCGCCCCTGCTATTTACAGTATCTTGGTGGGCAGGACATGAGTTCAGGTGAAAGCCGAGTCCACACAGAAGTCTCTGCTGATGGGATTGGGCTAGCCCAGTGCTTCTTGGCACCGGAAAGTCTGGTCTTCACTTAGCAGCCTTGGAGAGCCCAAAGGGCTCAGGAGATACTGACCGGGCATGACAAAAGCTGTGGCCACCTGGACCCCATACTATTTTTGCAAATAAGCCATCCCCCCTTTTTTCTTAATAAAAGATTTTTTTTAAAAAAGACATATTCTCTCCCACTCCTTGTGTGTTGCCTCCAGAGGGGACCAGATGGGGTCAGGGCTGTGGGCGGGGCAGAGTTGGGGCCTCGGGCTGTCTCCTCTTTCAGTCACTCCTGAGTTAGGGAATCTGTCACGTGTACCAAAAGGCACTTTTGTTTTTTGTTTTTTATTTTAACAGTGCTTTTGTTGTAAGAAATTCAAGTTAGGGCTGTGCCTCTGGCTCTCCCTTTGCGGTACGTGGCTACTGAGATGCCGCAGTGGTGGTGGGCGCCTGGTGGCCTATGTTCGTACTGCACAGTTCCACTTGGGGGATGGCAGTGGGGAGGGACCTCTTGACACCAGAACAAATCCGGTGCCTTGGCTCAGTCCCGCTGCTCGGCCTCGAGTGTCCTCATTTTGGCGGGAGGGGTGAGGTTGGCTAGTCCTCCTCGCCACCCCCATACATGTCCGCCAGCTTCTTGAACCGGGGCCCCCAGTCATTCAAGTAGTCGTAATCTTGATCCCCGGAGCTGGAGGAGTCCAGGGAACTGACGGAGCCTGCAGTAGAACCACTGCCCTCATAGTCGAAGACTAGCAGAGAGTCATAGGGGGGTGCCGTGGGGTCATTGTCAGCAGCTCGAAGTCCCTGGAGATCACAGAGATGAGGGGTTAGGGTGGACAGAGGAAGACCCACCCAAGCAGGTGGGAGGAGGGCAGGATCTTGCATACAGTAGGTACTCAGTAATTGCTGCATATGTTCGTCTGCAGGGTGTTTCCAAGGACCAAACAATAAGTGTGTTTATGAGAGCACAGGGCTAGAGGTGGCTCGGTGGTAAAGAGCACTTGCTGTCCTTGCAGTACCCGCACGGCAGCTCACAACCATCTCTAACCCCAGTTCTAGGGGACTCACCCCATCTTCTGACCTTGTGTATACGCATGGTGCACAGACATACGCAGGGGGAGCACCATACACATAAAATAAAATTTATAAATCTGAGGAAAAAGGGCACGGAGTGTAGGGCCAGGAGGCTCAGAGCCACTGACAGCTACATCAAGAATGAGGTGGGTACTGACTGGGCCATGTGTAGTGTTAGGGTCGGAACGTGGTTAGGTGTAGGGTTAAGCAGAGCTGGGTTCGCGTTAGGGTTGTGGTATGGGTCGGGTGAGATGTCGAGTCTATTCAGCCCAGGCCTTGATCTCATTGTGGGGTTCAGATGACTGAATCACCATGTTCAGTTCTCTGCAGAGCCTTGTGCTCTGAGGCCAGGACTCCGCCCCTTGAGCCTGGCCCTCAGCCTTCACACTCCTAATTCTTTTTCCCCTCATGATCTTTTTCTCTGCTTTTTATTATTTACTTTTTATTCCCACCCCCATCCTTTCCTTCTTCAGTTGGGAGTTTCATTCTTTTGCATTCATTCTTCCTAATCGTCCATTACGTTCTGAATGCTTTGCCTGTTCTCATGAGTGCACTTTGGCCCACCTCTGCCCTGGGAAGAGAACGTGGTTCTCATAGCCTGTGTCTTTACTCTCTGTAATTTCTTCCAAGTGACTTGAGAATGGGCTGTGGACTGTAGCTTGCAGGTTGGTGGGGCGTGCTTTGCAGGGTCTAAACATTTTGTTGCTCATGGTACTGTCTGAATGTCAGTGGCTGTGTGGTCTGAATGTAATTGGCTTCCATAGTCTCCTAGGGAATGGCACTATTAGGAGGTGTGTCTTTGTTGGAGTAGGTATGGCCTTGTTAGAGGAAGTGTGTCACTGTGGGGGCAGGCTTGGAGGTTTCCTATGCTCAGGTTCCACCCAGTGTCTCAGTTGACTTCCTGTGTCTCAGTTTCCCCTCCAGTATCATGTCTGCCTGCATGCCTCTATGCGCCCCACCATGATGATAATGGACCGAACCTCTGAAACTGTAAGCGAGCCACCCCAGTTAAACTCTTTACAAGAGTTGCTGTGGTCATGGTGTCTCTTCACGGCAATAAAAACCCTAAGAAATGGCTTTCAGGTAACTTTAGACCTTGGTGATATCTCCTCTTATGAATGTTCTGAGGAAACGTCTGGATGTTTGCTGACTGACAACCTGGGTTATCATGTAAGAGAATCAGCCCTGGCTGAAGTATAAGTGTTGCTGACTCCACTTCAAATACAATGAGTCTTGAGGACCTGGTAGTAAAGCCACAACCCACCTACTCCCACTAGCTTGCTAGTGGTTAGGCGGGGTCACAGATGGGACCCCAGGGAAGCCACTCTCCCTGTTTCTTTTTGCTTTACTGCAGAAGAAGGTGGACAGAGGTGTTAGCCAGGGAAACGTTTGGTTGAACAACGACATTTCCTGACAGAAAAGTAATTTGCTTTCCAGAACTATAGTAACTAGTTTTTCTAGATTCCCCTCTCCCAGTATGGCTGGCTTTAAGAGGTCATCTGACATCTGTCAATGTTTCTTGGTTACTCCTAGCAATGGCTAACCACATGCCCCAAAAGGGAACTTCTCTTTCTCTTCCCCGCATCCCCTTTCTGCCCTACAGCTGCTCCAGCCTGGAAGTAGATGGCGAGTTCTCTGGTTTATTGAGCCAGAGATCTCCCGATGCAGATCCAGCCACCACCTGCCAAAGCCATTTGTTTCCCTTTCAAAACCTTTGTAAGAGTCGGAGTGGCGTGATGTGCAGCCTGAGCCTTTCCTGGCTCAATTTTAAGAGACCAAGCTTCTCTAAGGTGTGGAGGTCTTGCTTTAATACAGCCTAATGCTGAAGGCAGGAAGGGCTCTGTGGGGTGCATGGTACCAGGGTTCTGGTGTGGGTGGGAAGGCCATTCCCAGCTGAACTGGCTTTGTGTGTCCAAAAGCTGTATTGGTACCTTTGCTGTTTCTCCTGAGACTAGTTCTTCCTTCTGTTACCCTATTGCAGGCAAAGGGGCCTAAATGGTCCCAATTCCCCCTGAGCAACTGGGAACCTTAGGCCTCCTCAGAGGCACCAAGCCACACAGCAGGAGGCCTGGCCACCTCTGACCCTGCAGAGCTCTGAGTGTAGGATTTCCTTTGAAAGGGGACTCCTTGCTCAGGTCCTTCCAAGGTTCATACCTCATTGATGAAGTCTCCGATGTCGCCTGGGTGGGGCACCACAGGCCTGACTGGGTACTGGGGCTCGGCACCTACTGGCCGTTCATCCACCCGCCGCACACCAGGGGCCTTGCTCAGCACATGCTCCATGGCTTCCGGCTGTTGTAGCTGGCTGAGGTCATAGTCCTGGGGATGGAGGCCAAGTGAGTCAGGGGAACTGGAGTGTGCAGGGGGGTAATAGGCAGGGCAACCTGTTCAGTTTTGTCACCTGCCCAGAGGGTGCCACTGTACCAGTCGCCAAGCACACTTAAGTGTCCTATTCCAGCCCCCAGGCCTGTCCCTTCCACACAATCCACTTCTTATCTAGCCATGGAGTCCATGTCTGCCAGCGGCCTTGCCGAGGCCGGGAACTCTCTCCTGGCAGATGACCTTTCTCGCTTGCGGCTTAGCAGCCTTGTACTGCCACCTTGCTCCCTTAGAGCTGATGGGAAAGGGCTGGGTCCTCCTCGCAGTTATAGGCTAGCTCTGTGTAGATCACCCACTCTAGTCAGAGAGCACCTCCCCCCGCAGTGGGAGTATCCAGGACGTGGGTGTTGGCGTCCCCAGAAGACTCTGGCCTGTTTCCTCCAGGACAACAATGGGGAGGTGATTGGAGAGGGAGGAGCATGGGAGGAGGATGCTGATAGAGCCTGCATAGTCTGTAGCCTGTGCCCGGGTTATGAAAGGCTAAAGCCCCAGCATGAGCCCCGCTGAGCCCAGTAGCAGGGAGGCTGAGACCTGGGGCTCACCTGGTCCTCCTCGCCACCTCCTTCCTCGTCGTACTTCAGGATGTTGTCACGCACATCGTCCTCAGGGTCGATGAGCAGCTGCTTTGTGTGTCGTTCCTTTTCCCTCCGCTTCATCCACACAACGAACAACAGGACCATGACTACGAGAAGAGGGGCTGCATTGTGAGCACTGTATGCATACGTGGGTGTGTCTGCGCACATATCTTTCCAGGTGTAAAACGTGTGCATGCATGGCTTTGTGTGTATGCAAACATGCATGCCCGGGCATATCATGAACATATGATGGTTGGATGCATGTGTATTCTGTGTTCATATACATTAGCAGGTAGGTATGTGTGTAGCTATGCCCTGTCCTTACACCCTACAGTGGGGTTACCGATAGGTGCAGTTAAGCCCAGGGATTCTAGAAATTTGAACTCAGGCCCATAGACTTTTGTAGTAACTGCTCTTACTTCTGAGTTGGCTCTCTCCACTCCCTGCTGTGCAATTCTTTCTGTGAATATTTTATCAGTAACTGATTGCATACACAGATGTGGAATCTGAGGGTGTGAATGGCCCACTTGATCCATTTCTTCCTTCATAGAGGTGGCTTACTGAGCACAGGTATCCCTACCTAAGGTCAGAAGGGCAAAGGTAGAGGGTGACCTTTATTCTTCAAAACTATGGGAAGGTGAGGCAATGTGTCCAGAAGGCAATGGGGAGGGTTTCAGGGTACCATGTTTCTAGGCAGGAGCCATGATGGGGTGATGCTCTCATGGTGGAAGGAGACTGGGGGGGGGACCCAGAAAGGGCCTCAGGGCTGAGAGGAAGCCTCTGGAGGCCCCAGGCTACTCCCAGGGAATACTCTGGGCTAAGGGGTAGCTTACCCAGGAAGGAAGGCTGATTGGGGAGCAATCCCCGGGGTTCTTTTACACAAAGAACTCAGGTGCAAAATGAGGAATTATATCACCTCTCTATCACATTGTGGATGTGCCTGCCTTGCCACCTGCCTCGGCTACATGTCCTGTGTCACTCTGCTTAGCCCTGGACCCCTGGGAGCCTCAGCTTTTCCATACTCCTTCCTGATAGGTCTCTGCTTCTGTCTGAGTTCTGAGGGCAGGGCTCCTGTGACTACCACAGGAGATAGGGCATTGGATCCTCATGAAGATGTCGTCTCTAGTCTGCTTCCTGTTGCCTTTGCCATCTTGCCATTGTTAGCCATGAAAAAAAAAAGGAGGTCCCAGTGAAGCACTCCAGGGCGTGGGGTTGGGAGGGTGAGTATCAGTAGGGAAAGGGAAGTGGGGAGCGTGGGAAAGGCGGCAGACTGTTTGCAGGCTGGTCAACTCGATCAAGTGGCTGTGATAAGAAAGACTGTAGCTAGCTTGGAGGCCAGACCCTGCAAGTGACAGATAGTATTTCTTTCAAACATAGAAGGAGGTGGTAGCCAGGGGACCTCTTGATATGATCCAGGTTGTGGGCAGGGAACTCAAGTGAGAGCCAATGAGCTCCCACCTGTGAGCATCTAAGCAGAAACCAGAACCCTTGAGCTACTCTCCACCAGATCAAGTGGCCAGAGAGTCAGCTGTGCAGCTGGAGTCTCAAACATGTCACCCGGAGGGAGCTTGTGGGAGAAGGGACATGTTCCCATAAGCCTCACTCTCTGATCAGGCCACAGGGGTACCGGATCCCTGGCTTGGTGCACCCAGCAGCCTGGAGAGGGATCCAGGCTCTCTCTGGCTTGTAGGTCGGCTCACTTCCACTTGGGTACTGTCTACTGTTGAGTTCTCTATCCTTGTCCCTTGTGTCTTCAGAGGAAAACGCAGGCCCAGTCCCACCCCAGAGTCACCTCCCACATAGTGGGGCTGTTTCTGATCCCACATAAGGAAGACACCACACTGACTGTCTGGTTAAAGGCCTTGGAACCAGATGTCATTAGAACCTTGAATCTGGAATAGAAGAGAGACGGAGTGGTCATGATGTGGCTCATTCTGGTCTAAGCTGGGGACCTGATGCTTGGTCTTTAGTCCTTTCCTGTACATGGTGGAATTAACTCAGTGTAATTAGGAGAGGGGATGTTGGCCCTCTGTCACGGCTGCTATTGTGGTCTCTGGGCTACTGTGGACCAGGTCAGCTGTCCAGGTGGGAAGATGGAACCTCAGGGTCATTTCTAAGCATCCTTCTTGTTCCCCATAGCCCTGAATCCTGTTCAGGGATCCATGGGGAGACAAGGGCTGGAGTTGGGATGTTGACAGACAGGGACTGTCATTCCCTCTGTGTCCATTTGAGAGTGGCTTGCAGATACTGGAGGCCCAGGAAGGGGCCAGCCTGGGGACTCAGGGGCCATTGGGAGGCAGAGTCGGAAGATGGACCAGATATGGGCAGGCTAGCCCTCCATCTGGGCTAGAGTGACGAGGTGGGAGATCCTGCTTTCGTATCCCGTGTGGACTTCAGGGATGTTCCGAGTAGATAGGAAGCTGCTAAGTGAAGTGGCTATATAGCGCTTGGATCTCATTCCGCCCTGGCTGTCTGTGGGACACAGTGCCCGCGCCCAAGAAGCCCGCACTCACTTAGCAGGATCACGATGCAGATGAGGATAGCCACGATGGCGCCCGTGCCCAGGCCGGCTGCAGCCACGGCACCGATGGTGGTGCAGTCACCATTCTCGTCACACGGGCACACCTTGACTTTTATGATGGACGTGTTGGACAGGGGAGGGTTTCCAGAGTCCGTGACAATGATGGGGACGTCATACATCCCTGCCTCCAGGTACAGAATGCGCAAACTGAGCTGGGCGTAGTCACCTGGAGTGAGGAACAGCAACACTGAGCCAATGGTCGGCTCTCCTTCCCACGGAAGACTTCCATAGGTAGTCACTGAGTCTGATAGCACGAAAATCTCTCTCACACATACACATATGCATGCACATACATCATGCACTCATATGCACATACAACATAGTGCATGCACACACTCACAAGTACACACATTCTCTCTCTCTCTCTCTCTCTCTCTCTCTCTCTCTCTCTCTCTCTCTCTCTCTCTCTCTCCCACCATGCCATTTAGTTAAAGACACTGAGTTGGAGAGATGGTTTCATTAGTGAAATTCCTGCCACATGAGGGTCTGAGTTTTAGCCCCCAAGACTCATGTAGAAAGCCTGGCTCAGAGTATATACTAAATAGTCCCAGAGCTGGGGAGGTAGAAGCAGGCAGATTTTTGGAGCTTGAAGTCAGCCAGAGAGGCCCTATCTGAACAAGCAAGGTGGACTGCTCTCAAGGAGCAATAGTGGAGCTTGCCTATGGCCTCCTGTGTACATGCACATACATGTATCTACACATATGTGTACCTTGCACACATACACGGACAGACAAAGCTAAAATATTGACCATATCAAAAAAGAGAGTCAACATATAGGATGAAGAGATGATTCTCTGAATGTATAGAGTTTTATGAAGTCAATTAGGGGGAAAAAAAACTCTCCCAAAGAAAAAAGGCAAAGGAACCCAAACCTTTACACATGCAAGTCCTGTACTGGTAGCCTGGAGACAGAAGGAAGCAATGGCTTTGCTTTCTGAAGCCTCTCATGTTGGTAAGGGCACAAGGGCATAAATGGGCCTTGCACCTCTGGGAAGTTGTAATGACCCTAGGGCTGGCCACACCCGAGAATGAGGTCACCCTGTCCTGGGGGTAACAGGAGGGAGTTCCTCCTAAAAGGGTGCAGGCTTCAGGGGCCAGTCCACCCACAGTGACTGCCAGCATGGTCCAAGCTAGGCTCTGTCTAAAAAATAGCCAGGCACTAGGAAGAAATGAATGGCTTCGTGGTGGGGACAGGAGTACACAGGGCCATATCCCCAGCCTTGTATGTGAACTCTCTGGGAGGGCGGGGCTGTTTCCCATCTATGTGGTTCACTGCTCCTTGGTGATGATCCTGGGCTACATCCTAGATACCAGCTCTGCCTGGCCAGGGCTCTGCTGGGTGGGCTCACCGTTTAGGCGGGTGATGGTCCAGTTCTTCCTCACTGTAGTGGGGATGAAAGGCAACTCAAAGACGTAGGGGCCGATGTTGGGGTCCATGTCGGCATCGGCTGCAGTGATGTTGATGGCGTTGAGGCCTGGCCTCTCGCAGATCTGCGCCTCCTTGGGCAGCAGCTGTGGTGCATTGTCATTGATGTCAATGAGGTAGATCTGCAGGGTCCCAGTGCCACTGGCTGGGGGGATCCCTGTAGGACAGAGGACAGACAGATGTGTGAAGGCCCCAGCAAGACACACCTACATGCTGACCGGAATTCCTTCTCCACCTTGTAACCTGCTGTTGAAAAAGACCAGGTGCTCTTCTCTGAACAAGGGCTGGGTGCTCACCAAGGGCTGTCTGTACAGCATATTAAAAATCTTGTTTTTTGAGATTTTTTTTTGCTTGTTTTATGTGTTCATGTTGCCCACATGTATGTCTCAGAATCACATCTGTGCATTGCTCACAGAGCCAGAAGAAGGTGTTGGATCCCCTGGAACTAGAGTAACAGATGGTTGTAAGTTTCCATGTGGGTGCTGGGAATTGAACCTGGGTCCTCTGAAAGAACCATTGAGCCATCTCTCCAGTGCCTCTACAGTCAACTTTGTAGATGACAAGGACTATGGGACCTTGGTGCAGCCAGTCAGGTTAGGTTGGAGTTTCTCTGGCTGTCATTTGCTATGGGAACAGCTTTGGCAGGATTTCTGGACAGAGAGGATGCTGGGAAGAAAAAGGCAGAAACACCAGGAGATGCAGAACAAGCAGGATGGGCGCTATGGAGATGAGGTAATAAAGCCATGAGGCGGAAAGTAAACGAATAAAAATGGGTTAATTAAATTATAATAGCTAGTTAAAAACAAGCCTAGGCTACGACCAAGCTTTCATAATTAATAGTAAGTCTCCATGTCATTTTTTATAAGCTGGTCACCCAAAGAAAAATCTGTCTATAAATGGCATCCAACATGGGGCTCAAATATCCAACCCAGAGAAAGCTAAGAAAAGCTCTGGACAAGTAGCCAGATGTGGTTTTCTAGTCCTGCAGTCTGTCAGGCAAGCTAGTGCTCGGGCGTCACTACCTGCGGGCTGGAGCCAGCCTCCAGTGCGGTGTGGCAGTGCCATGCGCTAAGCTAAGCTGTGCCGGTGGCTGACAGAACATAGTAGTACAAAGATTAGTCTCACAATCAGACACAACGCCCATGTTCCCAAGAGGTGGGCTGGGTGGTTTTTGGTTGTTTGGTGGGTTATGGATGTTTGTCATCACTTAGGGGGGTTGGTTACAAGTTGTAACTGGTCATGGTCAGCATCTAAACAAAGGAGATTAGATTCAGGGATCTCTTTCTGAAATGAAAACAGGGGTTGGGGAGAGACATAGTATAGAAATGATGGGATAAAGGGGTGGATTATTGAGTCTACTTTTGAACAACTACTAGTCTCAAATATTTTACAGTGGTATGTATTTTTGTATATTGATACAAATTTAAGGTTATTGTTACACTGTATATATCTTTCTACCCCTGTTTAAGGTATTGCACCTGTGCAGCTCATTTTAAAAGATTATGTAAAGTTTTAGTCTTTGAAAGCTATTTAGGATATTAAAGAAACATAGGTTGATAGTTTAGCCATCTATAACAATCAAATTTATAGTCATGTTAGGTATGTTTTCAAGTTCAAACAGAGGTATAAGATATGTGGTCTTCAGATACTTCAAAGACTTACAGAATATGGCATTTAAGCTGTTTTAATAACGTAAGGCTTTTCATGACAATGAGACATGTCTGCTCCTGGCAGCACCAAGAAGATGATGGGCATCAAAGAGACTCCATACAGAGTTTGCTTTCTTTGGAGCAAAAGTTAGACACTGGACAAAGAAGTTGCCCTTGTATTGACTGCTGACAGTATGGTATAGTGTCATTTCAATTGTATTTTAATAAATAAAACTTGTCTGAATATCACAGAGTAAAACAGACCCACTGGTCAGCCTTACTGACCAGGCACTGTGACACACACCTTTAATCCCAGTAGCCACACTAGTTTGCCATAGAAACTGGATGGTGCAGGCCTTTAATCCCAGTGGTACACATCTTTAATCCCAGCCCTAGAGAGGAATATAAGATGGGAGGAGACAGCTCTCAGACTCAGTCTCATTCTGAGATTCCTGGAGGCAGGATCACCATTTCAGACTGATGTCGAGGTAAGAGCCAGTGGCTGGCTGCTTTGATTTTCAGATCTTCAGGTTGGACCCCAATATCTGTCCCTGAGCTTTTATTAATTGTGCTTCAGTATGATGCCCAAATTGCACAAGCAAGATACAAAAGAAAGCAATTGCTGAACTTTGCCAAGACGTGTAAGGCAGTCCTTCACAGAAAAGTCTGTCAGATATTCTAGGCCTGTAGAATATCTGTGTTATCCCCAGTGTTACAGAGGAACCTTGGGTCCAGGCAGCCAACTGTTCTGTTATTTCTCTCAGTTTTGGAAATTGCTTGCTCTGTACTTCCTGTTTACCCAGGTAATATTATATCCTCAGGTCTTCAATGGGGTTGAAGACTAGATGGTTATAGTTAGTTTTCCTTATATTTGATAGAAAGTAAATTAGGTACAAAACCTCAGACTCACAAAAACTGGATAGATAATGGAGTATTTTCTCTAAATTTGCCAAATACAAATGACTAGACATTGTGAATGTAATTCTTGGTAATTGTTCTTATTGTATATAGTTTCATTTGTTAATGTTAATACCTTCCCTTTCTCTTTAGACAATACCTGATAATTGTTCTCATTGTATATAGTTTTACTATGTTAGAGTTAAGACCTTTCCTTTTTATTTAGACAAAAAGGGGAAATGTTGTAGAATAATCTTTTTGTACGCTGTGAAGATGTGTCACTCTGATTGGTTTAATAAAAAGCTGGACAGCCAGTCGCTAGTCAGACTTCCAGGCAGAGAGGATGCTGGGAAGAAGGTGGAGACGCCAGGAGACACAGAGCAAGCAGAAAGGGCAATGTGGAGATGAGGCAATAAAGCCATGAGGCAGAAAGTAAATGAGTAGAAATGGATTAATTTAAGTTATAAGAGCTAGTTAGAAACAGGCATAAGCTAAGGCTGGGCTTTCATCATTAGTATAAGTCTCCATGTCATTCTTTTTGGTGAGCTGGTAGCCCAAAGAAAAATCCATCTACAAGAACCTGCTCTGACCTCCTTAGCATGAAACATCATCCTTCTGCTCCATTTCTCAAGCTCTTTCTCTGTGCTGCCTGCCCAGCGTCTGTCCAGCGTCTGCCCAGCGCCTGCCCAGCATCTGCCCAGCGTCTGCCCAGCGTCTGTCCAGCGTCTGCCCAGTGCCTGCCCAGCATCTGCCCAGCATCTGTCCAGCGTCTGCCCAGCATCTGTCCAGCGCCTGCCCAGCGTCTGTCCAGCGTCTGTCCAGAGTCTGTCCAGCGCCTGTCCAGCGCCTGTCCAGCGTCTGTCCAGCACCTGCCCAGTGTCTGCTCAGCGTCTTTCCAGTGTCTGTCCAGCGTCTGTCCAGTGCCTGCCCAGCACCTGCCCAGTGTCTGTCCAGCGTCTGTCCAGCGTCTGCCCAGCGCCTGCCCAGCGTCTGTCTAGCATCTGTCCAGTGTCTGTCCAGTGCCCTCCCTTGCTCCAGGGCTCTCAGGCATCACAGGTCTAGGGTGGACACAGGCCCTCTTGCCTTTCCTGGGTAGGATGCCAGCTAACAGTGCTAGAGAACGGCAGATCTGTTGTCATCACCCAGGTATAGGTGAGGAAGCTGAGAAACTAGGGCAGCCATCCGCCACTGCATTTCCAGGCTCCTGACTACCCTGCATTTCCAGGCTCCTGACTACCCTGGAGCCATGAATGAAGGACCGTGGGAACACGGTGTGGAAACATGGTCAAATGGGCAAGCAGGTTCTTAGGTGAGTAACTGAAGTTTGGGTGATGGAAAGGAGCAGGATGAGGGCAGCATTAACTGACAAAGTTGCCAGTTCATGGCTGCCTGCACAGACTTCCCTCTGGGTGCCGCTGCCCCCCCTGACCACCACCCCTCCCCCTGCCCATAACCTCAGGACATGGGACACAGTGGGACACACCATTGTCAGCAGCCAGGAAGGTGGCCTCGTATACATTGTTCTTGGTGTACAGTGACTCTCGGTCTAGGACTGCGGCCGTGGTGATCTGCCCATTGGATGTGTTGATGTGCAGCCAGTTGGCGGGATCAGACAGCTTTGAGTACCTATGGACAGGAAGCCAGAGGCAAGATGAGGGCCCCGGTACCCTTCATCCAGACAGCCCTGCATGCATCCTAGGGTCACAGCATCAGTATCCTGGATCAAAGCACAGTGGCGTTGCTGTTCCCTCAGAGTGCCTGGAGGTTTAATGCCCCTCTGTGTCCCTCCCACAGGGAAGGACAGGCCACAACACAGCCTCATGTCCCTGTGGTGGGTGATCTTAGCTTCTGGAGGGCTCTTGGAGGTTGTGTTCTCATCATCTGCTTTTTGCAGGGGGGTATTCTGAGGGATAGAGAAGGTAAGTGACTTGCTCAAGTGAAGCCGTGACCTGCCCTGACTCCATAGCCTCCCGTCTTTCTTGTTAGCCTGGACATGGTGGCAGTGCCTACCATGCCCAAGGTTGTCCTATTTGGTGACTTCCTGGGGTGGGTTGCTCCTAGACTAAGCTGGTGCCTCAGGTCTGGACATGGTACCTACTGTCCTTCCGCTCTCTGCTGGGATTTCTGGGTTTTAGGCTTCTTAGGGCATTGTGGGACTCCTTTGTGTAGCACAGAGAACTGGACTCCACTTTGAGGGTCAGACAAGGCCAGGTCACGTTAAAGACTCACCTCACAGCTTGCTGCATGAACCGGTCAGGGTCCACCGCGGAAAAAGTGGTAAGCGCAGTGCCGGTGGGCACACCCTCTTCCAGGCGGATCAGTTTGTGGTTGGAGGGAAAGTAGGGGGCCTCGTTGACATCAGTGACAGAGATGGTCACCCCTGCTGTGGACTGGAAAGACATCTGGATCCCGCTGGCCAGGGGCGCCTGGTTGGACACCATTACAGTCAGCATGAAGGCGCGGTTCAGCTCGTAGTCCACTGCCTGGAAGAAGGGACCGGTGAACCGGGGCTTCCTGAGTGGGCGTGGGGCTGGCTATCCACATTGCCCAGTCTTGTTGTCCCTCAACATCAGACTCTTGTTTCTGGCTTATTCTGGGTTCTGGCCAATACGAGGAGAGGAGGGTTGTGATGACCCTCTAGCCAGCAGCCCCATGCCTTGTTGAGGCAGAAGCTGGCTTCTGGGGCATGGGCCTTGGCTTCCCAAGTGTTGGGATTACAGGTAAGCATTGGGATTACAGGTATGTATCTTCATGTCTGATTTCACGAATTCTCAATAACAATTCCTTAATTACTGTGTGGGCTAAGCAGTGGCCTCCAAAATACCAGGGTCTCACAGTGGGCCCTGGTGGCTGTGGACTTGCAGGGACAGATGTGCTGAGGGTCTTGAGAGTCACTGCAGCTGCAGAAGCTCAGCAAATACAACCGAGGGCCAAGAGTAATGGTGGCCAAAGGTTGGCTTTGGTTTTAGGGCGGGGAGGATGGGTCGGTGAGTAAAGGTATCTGTTGCCATGTCTGATGATGAGTGTGCCCTGCAGCACCCACACGGTTGGAGGAGAGAACCAACCCCTGCAGGTTGTCCTCTGACCGCCTCATGCATGAGCAGTACACGTGTCTCCCCTGACTCCACACTGTTTCTGCTGGGCACGGCTACACGCCTGAAACCCTGCGTTCAGGAGGCCAAGACAGGAAGACTGCAAACTTGAGGTCGGTCGGAAGACGAAGGGAGGTCTCAGAACCTCACACTGCTCAGCCAAGCAGCAGTGTTTAACCCTTTATTCACGTAGCATTTCCTTGTATTTGTTGCTAATTTTGTGTTCACAGTTGGAGACTTAAGTAATCAGAATGCAATTCTGGGGTTAGATGTAAAATGTCTGTGCTCGGGCTAGAGTCCAACAGCAGGGCTAGTTCCCTCCAGAGACTTCCACCTCACGTTTCCACTCTGGAGAGGGTGTGTGTGGGGGGTCCAGTACCCCTCTAGGGCCAGCTGTGGCTTCCTTCCTCCACCCGCTCTGCCTCTCCCTTCACACTCTCTCTGTGATGGTGTTAGGTCAACTCGACACGAGCTGGAGTCCTTTTAGGAGAGGGTACCTCAACTGAAAAAACCTGGCCACCGAGTTGGCTGGTACTGCATTTTCCTGATGGATGAATCATGTGGGAGGACCCAGCTCTCTGTGGGTGGGGCCACCGCTGAGCAGGTGCTGTAAGAAAGTGGCTGAGCAAGCTATGGGGCACAAGCCAGGAAGCAGCTCTCCTCCATGGCCTCCACACCAGCTCCTGTCTCCGGGTTCCTGCTCTGACTCTCCTTCATGATAGATCGTGCTTGGGACATGTAAGCTGAAGTAAGCCCTTCCCTCCCCAAGTTACTTTTGGTCATGGTGTTTATCACTGCAACAGAACCCCAACTAAGACACTCTCTGACTTGACTGCTCCCTCTCTTAAAGACCTCTGAGGTTGCACTGGGCTGACCCAGAGGCTCTCAACACTGTCACAACTACAGAGACCCTGCTGCCAGCTGGGACAGTCACAGGTTCTAGAAACAGGCACTGGGTCCTGGGGAAGAGGACACTGAAGCTGTTTTGAGAAAGGCCGCTGCACCTGGTTGGAACTTAGTCAAGTGCTAGACGGTGAGATGTCGAGTGGTCCTTTTGAGGACAATCTGGACCCTGAATTACATCAGATAGAGTTCACTGCCCTGAAGCTTGCTGTCGCTCTACGGGAGGGTCAGCCTGTCACCACCTGAGTCCACAGGCCAGACTTGGATGACCTTAAACCAGACAGCCACGGGCCTCGCCCTGAAGGACCCTTCCTGGCTAATTCTTTCCTCAAAGAAAGCTCGAGAGAACAGGGATAGGACAACTCGTTCAGATGCCACCAGACATCCGCAGCCACCTGACTCGGCTTTTTTGACAGGGCAAAGGTAGGTAGAAAAGGAAGCCTGACGGTTCCTGGGGCATTCACACGGCAGGTCACATGGCTCCCTGCCTCTTATTAGGCTTCCCTGGGTCTGCATGAGCTCTGTTTAGGGAACAGCTTTGGTGATGGAGCGAGCCATCAGGTGCCAACGCCTGCGCTGGGCCTGACTCCCGAGTCTGTGGTAAGTGGATCTGAATCCAGCCTCTCTGGATTTTGTAAGCACCCATCCTTGGTGCCCTGAACCACAGTGTCCTAGTGTGCTATGACGTGAAGTATCTATGCATGGAACGGTACTGAAGACGAGGTCATCAGTAGTGCTGCTGGGCATTGAAGGAAACAGGCACTGGTGTCTAGAGGGGTGCCAGAGAGGCTGCTGGATCCCTGATGGTGGCCTTGGCGAGCCCCCTTTCCCCAAGCCCTGAGGATGATCGTATCTCTTTATGGCCTAGGATGACATCTGCCTGTCACTGCGCCCAGGTCCTGGGGCATGGCTAGGCCTGTGCTTCTGCCACCTTAGACCCAGGTATTGCTGGTGAAGTCAGCTGTACGCGTGGGAATGGGCTGGTCCCTTGCTTGCCCTATCTCTGCCCAGTTTGTACGGTGTTGCTGGACACTGTACAGGTGCAATTATAGGGCCTGTGCCTACAGGGTCCCTGGAGTGGACCCCTCTCTTGAAAGGTCTCACGGGCGTTTAGGCCAGAATAGTGAGCTTACCCCAGGCCTAGTCTTGCCTTAAGCCCCAGGTGCCACCATGCTCCCAAAGCTGGTACTGCACTATGACAAGGTCTTTCTCTTGTATAACCAGTGACTGCCAATGCCAGGAGCCCCTCCTGGAAGCCCCAGGCAGAGGTCAGGCCAGTTTGCTTTAACAAGCTGCTCCATAAAACTGCGGAGGGAATGGTCTCTCTGTGTTTATTGGCTTATGTCCCTGTGGGACATGGAACCACATGGTATGTGATGCCCTAAAACATCAGTCTTTCTAGAAGGACTATGGCCAATAAAAATCCATAGGCAGGTAAGATAAAACACACCTGTAATGTGGAAACCATTAGGAAATTTGTTCTGACAGTTTCTGTTGGGAGCAGTGAGACCCCAGATCCTGAATTTGTTGTAATCCCCTGATCTGAGTGCCTACAGCTGCTCTGAGCACGAGACCTTCAGGAGTTCCTGATGGCAGGAGAGTGGTTTCTGGTGGGTTTGGCTGGGGCATGGCTATCTCCATATAATCTGCCCCCTGAACACAATAAAGGGGGCATTCTTGGGGAATTCAAGATGACCCGTGTCGCTGTCTCTCTGTCTGTGTATCTTAACCTCCAGCCCCTTGCCCGAAGCTCGGTAACTGGGTAATAGCGCACAGAGCTCAGACACGGGGGCGCTGTGCGTGGCAAGTTTCAGTTAGGGTGCTGGGCATACTCACTAAGGTGACACGCTGCCCCCAATGACTCTTGACTCAAAAGTGAGACCCAAGTACACCCTGGAGAGGTGGGTCCTAGAATCAAGCCAGAGAGGAGGGTCTTGGCCACATCCTCCTGCTCTCTGAGCCCTGTGCCACAAGGTGTGTGCACGGCCTCACATGAAGGAGACTCTTGTTCAGAGGACAATGCCGGCGAGGACATGGAGGCCAGAATCTAAACTTCCCTGTTTCCCCTTCCCAGTGGGAAATGGTGGGTGAGAGGTGGAGGCAGGAGGATTAGGAGTTTAAGGCCAGTCTGAGCTAGGAGAGCCCCTGTGGAGGTTGTCTCCAGTCACTCACCTTCACCACGGTGACCATGCCCTCATTGGTGACGGGGTCTGTGCGGACAATGAAGTGCCCCGAGGGGTCCCCACTGATGATTCGGTAGACTGCGTTCCAGTTGGGTGAGTGGGGCTGATCTCGGTCCAGTACCGTGAGATTGGCTACTACTGTCTCCACACGATTCTCAGGGACTTCTCCTGCAAACTGAAGTGTGAGAAAGAACATTGGGGCCTCACATAGAGCCTGGGGGCCAGGCTCCCTGGACCCAGCCAATGCAGGGTCACTGCTCTGGAGTAGATGTCCTAAGTGGTGGGTCAGCTGGTATTGACTGATGACAGAGTGCCCTGGGTCCAGGCTCCCATCTGCTCCCATCTCCCCAGGACAAGCCTCACCTATGCAGCAAGCTCTGGCACGGGCTTCCCTCCTACACCCCAGCTTTTCTTACGTGTGTGCAAGGGTGTGTGCAAGGGTGTGTGCAAGGGTGAATGCACGATGGAGAGTGGGGGAAGCAGGAGTCTATGTGGCAGCTGCAAGAGCTATCTGAGAGAAGCAAGTTCTGGCTCCTGTCACCATCAGGTCACTGCTCCAGCTGGCTGGGGGTCAGCTCCTGTGGCCAGTGACTAAACATGGAGGTAACCACCTCTGTAATGCTAAGGTACAGTGAGGTTGCAGTGTGCACCTGCGAAGACCCCTTGTCCCCTGCCAGCCGTGGCCACTGCTGGGGCTGGCTTCTAGGTTTTGTTCTCAGCAGCTCTGAGCTCACATTCTCTGCTGTCTTGAGATTCACCTTGGCAAGATGCACAACTGTCTCGTCAATTCAGAGTTTAATGGGAACCCACCGTGCCCATCCTAAAGGATGTCCCTATAGTGTCCCCCAGGGCTGCTCTGTGAGCTGCCCTGGTGCAGCGATGCCCCAGACTGCAGAGGGTTCCCTAGGAAGCGCTAGGAGTACAAGGGAAGTAAGCGGGCACAGCCCGCTTCCAGAGGGTCCGACTTTCAAACCTTTCTCTTGGCCATTTAACACAGAGGGGCACAAAGCCATCCCAGAGAAGACAGCAGACCCGAGTCGTGGGCACATGTGTCCAGGGTCTGACTTCTCACTGGATTCCCAGGCTCCTCTGTGTGGCTGGGTGAGGCTGTCATTGCTGGTGCCCTCCACAGTGAGAGCCCCACTCCTATCACTGACATTCCGAGTCAGTAGTAGGGTTGCCGCAGCGTCTGAGTGTCCCCGCACCATGATAGCTAGTCAGGTCCCCTAAAATTTTTTTATTTAAAATAAAATAATATTTTAAAGTCAAAGTTTCCCAAAGTAGACAGATTGGTATCGTTCAACATTGTTTTCTTTTTTGATTTTTATTGAGCTCTACATTTTTCTCTGTTCTCCTCCCTTCCTCCCCACTTCCCTTCAACCTTCTCCCATGGTCCTCATGCTCCCAATTTACTCAGGAAATCTTGTCCATTTCTACTTCCCATGTAGATTAGATCTATGTATGTCTCTCTTAGGGTCCTCATTGTTGTCTAGGTTCTCTGTGATTGTGATTTGTAGGCTGGTTTGCTTTATGTTTAAAAACCACTTATCAGTGAGAACATGTGATAATTGTCTTTCTGGGTCTGGGTTACCTCACTCAAAATGATGATCTCTAGCTCCATCTATTTGCCTGCAAATTTCAAGATGTCATCATTTTTTTTTCTGCTGTGTAGTACTCCATTGTATATAAATGTACCACATTTTTCTTATCCATTCTTCGGTTGAGGGGCATTTAGGTTGCTTCCAGGTTCTGGCTATGACAAACAAAGCTGCTATGAACATAGTTGAGCACATGTCCTTGTGGCACAATTTGGATATATACCCAACAGTGGTATTACTGGGTCTCGAGGAAGGTTGTTTCCTAATTTTCTGAGAAATCGCCACACTGACATCCAAAGGGGCTGTACCAGCTTGCATTCCCACCTGCAATGCAGAAGTGTTCCCTTTTCTCACAACCTCTCCAGCATAAGTTGTCATCAGTGTTTTTGATCTTGACCATTCTTACAGTTAAGATGGAATCTCAGAGTTGTTTTGATTTGCATTTCTCTGATGACTAAGGATGTTGAACATTTCCTTAAGTGTCTTTCAGCCATTTTAGATTCCTCTGTTAAGAGTTCTCAGTTTAGGTCTGTACTCCATTTCTTTATTGGACTATTTGTTTTTTCAATGACCAATTTCTTGAGTTCTTTGTATATTTTGGAGATTAGACCTCTGTCTGATGTGGGGTTAGTGAAGATCTTTTCCTATTCTGTAGGCTATCATTTTGACTTGTTGACTGTGTCCTTTGCTTTATAGAAGCTTCTCAGTTTCAGGAGGTCCCAATTATTTTTGTTCCTCTCAGTGTCTGTGCTGCTGGGGTTCTATTTAGGAAGTGGTTCCCTGTGCCAATGCATTCAAGTGTGCTTCCCACTTTCTCTTCTATAAGGTTCAGTGAGGTTGGCTTTATGTTGGGGGTCTTTGATCCATTTGGCGTGTCCCATAAATTTATATGTTGATGCCCTTAGCCCCAGTGCCCCAGCCTATACCTGTTTCAGGAGGTGTCAGCATGAGGCTGGGAGCTGTCCTAACCCAACCCTTGTGGCAACCTTGTGAAGAACAGTCCCCAGTGGCACATGCGTTAGGGTGTATCAGTTTCATGTATACCCCAGGTTACTGAGGAGGTGCCTCTAGAAGACCTTAAATCCTTGGCACCTACAGGCACTGATTCTTGGCTTTTAAGTTCAGTGGACTCTTGCCTCTGGGGAAGTTATCTCTGGCCAGGTGAGTGAGCCTTCTGCCTTTGATTGCTGCCTCCTGCTCTGATTTGGATAAGAATCTTTTGAGGTCCCAGGTGTTGAAGATTTGGTCCCTAGTCTGTGGCAGTGTTGGGGCAGGGCAGAAATTATGGGTGAGTGGGAGGGAGTCAGGTCACAGGGTTGTGCTCTTGAGGGGGCTGTGGAGACCCTGACCCCTTTTGGTCTTTGTTTCCTGGTAACCAATTGAGCAGTTTCTTCTGCTTCATGCTCCCCACCTCCCATACTTTGTGGCCTCAACACAGGTCCACAGTGACTATGGATGGGGACCTCAGAAAACATGAGCTGAAATACAATTTTCCTTGTTGTACACCAGTGATCTCATTGTCATGGTGACAGAGAACCAGTACCCTGTGCACAGCATAGCCTGGCCAAGTGCTCTTCAGATGGACACTGTCCTACTGGGCGCGGTCCCTTGTCCTGCTGGGAGGTGACCTATGGGAACATCATGACCCTACTGCCTCCTTTCTGTCATTTAACATAGTGTCATTCACACCTGTGAGGGGACCGACCACCTTGCACAGGCAAATAGCAAACGTCCCTGTAGTCGGGCTGCATAGGCCGGGCCTGCATGGCTCTGCCTTCCTTCTTTACCACTGGAGGTTCAGTGGAGAGAGCTTTGGTGACTGCTCCTGCCTCTTACTGCTAAAGGCTGATCTGGGCTAGGACTGCTCTCACCTGCAGGTAGAGCCTGTGCTTACTGTTCAGGTGCAAGGTTCCCAGGACCAGTGACGGCCCAGCCTCGCCGTCCGTCACACACAGATGTCAAATGTGGAAAGCGTTCTGGGCTCAGAGAGGTCTGGACCTCAGCCAAGGTCACACAGTGAGAAGAGTGGTTCTGTGTGGGTGGGAAGACCACAGTTGCTGGGTCTCAGGGTCTCTCTGAGCCCACTGCAATCTGTGCATGGGGTAGGTTGCAGGCTCCTGGGGCATTGTCTGGAGGTTGTTTTCCACCCCGGCTAGTCTTGCAATCACTCTAGAGGGGAGTGCTGATGGCAGGGTGGCCCTGGATGAGCTATGGGCTTTGCCCTCTAGGGGGCACTGCAGCTGCACAGGAGCAAGAAGAAAAATAACTTTTAATTAACACTTAAGAATAGGAATTGGAGCTGGCAAGTCCCTGCATCTTTTTTAGCTCTGCCTGATTGTTCTTGATTAAGCTTCACAAAAATAGCCCATGTGTGGTATGTGGCCAACCTGCCCACACACTCCCACTGTGAAGCAAAGACAGTGTCCCGGGGCACCTGCCTGCCACTCATCTGGATGGGGCCTGGCGAGGGCCGCCTGGAGCCCAAGTATGTATAGATGTCTGTGGAGGGCACACTGAAGACGGGCTGTGGAGCTCGCATGGAAAAGTGTTCTATATTCACGGGACTTCCGACTGCCCTCCCTGTTTGCCCTCCATGTCCCAGGGAAGCGGGAGTCTCCACCTTCCTTCATGGGTTTCATGGAGGCAGGACCAACCCCTGAAATAAGCTTCGTGCCATTGTGCTCCAGCTGTGACCCTCCGGCTGCCTGTGCTAACTGGGGTCATGATGGTTTCTTCTGTGTCCCATGTCCCAGCGTAAAGAGAGGCACCGCTCTCCCCAGAGCTCCTGTCCTCTCACAGACAGCATGGAGTGTTTGTAGTGTGGCTGATGCACATGCCGCGACGATGAAGTTCAGGTAGATTGAAGGTGGTGGTCCGGACCAGACAGAGCTCAGATTCTGGGTGAAACCGGTCCATCCGCAGAGTGCCTCCTGCCGAGGTCAGGTGAGGGGAACACCCCTGGAGCTGTCGTGGAAGGGCACTGGGAGCCAGTGACTGTCAGTGCTTTCTCACTGTGGCCGTGGTTACCCTCGAGCTGTGCTGTGGAGCCCGGGCAGCAGCAGCACAGCAAAAACTGAGGCCTCACCTGGAGTCAGAGCTGCCAGCCTGGGTCCTGCTGAGTCTGACCCCGGATGATCTCATAGGTAGTCTGAGACAGGATTCAGCCACTTCACACAGGAGGAGGGCTTGCTGGTTCTATCTGATCCAGGGTATCTGTGGGCTCTCCCGTCCTTTCCAACCTGCGTAACTTCTCGGAGCTCCTGGAATGAGCCAAGTGGCATGGAGCAGATGTGGAGAACTGGGCTTGTGCAGGACCAGGAGGAAGGCGGTGCCACACACGGCCCTGTGAGGCTCCGGCCAATGTCCTCAGTCTTTGATGAAACCCTCCTCCTGCAAGCATGCTCCTCAAAACTTCTCCGGCCACTATGGTGTTCCGTCTCCAAAGCTGAACTCTTGTGACTTCCCTCTGGCCTGCTTCTTATGGTGACCGTATTGTTCCAAGGCTGCTTTCTGAAGGTGGAGGGGCCACTGATGTCAGGAGAGCTGTGTGGTTCCTGCACCCCAGTATCTGTACTCCAGCAGTCTGGAATGGGCATAGGGGTGTAGCCCTGACTTAAGAGTCTGAGTATCCTGTGATTATCCTGGGCCATCACAGCATTGATGCCTGGCTTAGGAGCGTTGTCCTGATTTTTACCACTAACTTAACACAAGCTAGAGTTATTTGGAAGAAGAACCTCATTTGAGGGAACACCTCCATAATATTACCTGTAGGCAACTCTGTAGGTCATTTTCTGGATTAATGGCTGATATTGGAAGGGTCCAGACCATTCTGGGGGGAATGCCACCCCTTGGCTGGTGGTCCTGGGTGCTCCAAGAAAGCAAACTGAACAAGCCATGAGAAGCAAGCCAGTAAACAGCATCTCCCGTGGTCTTTGCTTCAGTTCCTGCCTCCGGGTTCAATTCCCTTGGGCAGAAACTGTGAATCTGCGGTGTTGAGCAGAATGTGTGAGCGAAATTAACCCTTTCCTCCCCCCACGTTGTGTTTGGTCATGGTGTTTTATCACGAGACAAGCGGGTTTGTGTCTGTGGAGAGTTGTACTGGCTCTGCCCCTGACAAGGCCATCCTAGATGCGCTCCCTGCCCTTCTGCGGAGGCTTCGGCAAAGCATGGTCTAGACCAGGGATGGCCCCGGCACCAACTGTCTCTGCCAGCTGCCAGCTGGGAGTTCCTGTACTGTCACCCAAGGCAGTTGCCAAGCTGAGCCCTGCCCACCACGCCCTCTAGAAGCCTGTCCAGGGCAGGAGGATGGCTGTGCCAGGGATGTCACTTGCAGGGTCAGTGGCTCTCCCTGAAGCCTGGCTCTTTCTTCCCAGCAGCCTGGTCAAACCCTCTACCCCTCCGTCCTCCTGCCCTGTTGCTTGTGGTTTGGGACAGGACTCACGCAATCTGCAGGGGTCCTGAGCAGTGCTTGTAGGTGCCATCTACTGTTTGGCCACTAGATGGTGCTATGGTCCAAGAGACGAGGACCGCCCGGGCACCAGCCTTCTAGGCGCCTTCACCTTAGGCAAACGTTTTTCTCTTCTCTCTCCTCTCCGCGTGGCGGCCACTTTCAGGGTTCAGTCCCAGCTGCTCCCTGTGGGCCATGGTCTCAGAGTCCCATGTCCTGGCCCACCACCAGGTCTATTCACTGGTTGGGGCCTGATGGGAGTGTCCACCCGTGTGCCTGGCAAAGTCCTTGTTACTATTAAGGACACGTGGCCCTCTTCACTCTGAGAGTGACCTTCTGACCTTTCCTTCTACACATCCCGGCCAGACACCTGCAGCCTGCTATTTCTTCAGGGTTGGGCTGGACTGTGTGTTCACGGAGGGGCGGGGACCACTTAGGTCACAGAACTGTTCACCCATTTATGAACTTGGGTGTCATGGAGGTGGATGCTAGGGGAGATCGAGGTCATGTGATTTAGAGTTTTGTCTCCAGAATCTTCTCTCCCAGGGTGGGGCAGGGTCTGTTCCTCAGACCCATGGCTGGAGGCTCACAGTGGATTTTCTATTCCATGGCTGGGTGGATACGTGCATGTTCAGCATGAGTCCTTGACTTCTAAGGTCCCAGTGTCCAGGGTCTAGCCCAGTCTTTACCAATTTCCTTGTCTGGGGTGGGAACCACATGGGGCCAGCCACGGTCTGCTGAGGACCAAGGTAGGAAGGGGATCTTTGCGTCAGAGACACATGCCCATAGCCAAGGCCCAGCGAGGCATCTGGCAAGTACACACTGCACAGTCACACGGGCTCCCCAAACATGTGACAGCCTGGAAAGCCACCTTCTCCAGAGCTTTATCTCAGCAAGGTATCAGCCAGCCACCTAATCCTGGGGCTTACCAGGCCCTTAGGGCCACCTCTCCACTGGAGAGGCGGCTGGCGCAGTGTCCCCTCTCCGTCAGTCACCTACACGGCAGTATTTGTTACCCACGATCCATCCAGCTCTTCCCCCACCGAGAGGGAAGTGGCAGCTTGGGGCTGGGCCTCTCTGTGAGGATGTGCGGTACTTACTGTGCTCGTGGTGAATTCCGGAGGGTTGTCATTTACGTCTGTCACTGTGATGATGGCAGTGGCTGTGTTCGAGAGACCATAGTTAAGGTTTCCTTCCATGTCAGTGGCCTGGACGATGACCGTGTACTGCTGGACTTTCTGCAGGGGAAATACAACGGGTCAGTTTGGGTTTGGTAGATGGGGAATGGAGGCTTCTTCAGTGGGGTCACCCTTGGCACGGGCTGCCTGGGACTTCCTGGGGCAGTGGAACTGCTGTTGCCTTGTGGTAGGCGGCTGTGGCAGAAGGAGGGCAACCGTATTTGTATCTCAGCGGGCACAGTCACTTCCGGTGTTGAGGCAGACGGGGCAGGTCAGGGTTCAGAGGAACCTGCACCGTCTTCAGAGTAGACAGTCTGCAGATGTAAGGCCGGGCTAAGGGATGTCGCTGTTGGAGCAAAGCTGAACAGAAGGCTAGGGCTGGATGGGGAAGGAATGCCAGGTTAGCACATGGCAGGACACAGCAGTGTGGGTCACCAGTTCCACATGGAAGAGAGGGGAGCAGCTGGATGCAGGTGTGCTCTGAAAGGCGAGCAAAGGACAATGGTGTGCTGTGTCAGGCACTGAGGGAGTCACATGACCTTCCCCTGTTCACTGCCTGCACTGAGAGGTAGAGGCACTGACCACTCTGCTGACCAGAGGGTATCATGCTGTGGGAATGGCAGCCTTTGACTAGTCCAGGGAGAGGGGTAGCTCTGTGAGGACCCTGTCACCTCTCACTGCACCACTGGGGGACAGGGTAGAATGCCCTCAAAATGGGTTCAATCTCCAGTTCTGCTCTCCTAAAAGGTTAGAAAAGGGCGGGTCCCACCTTGTGACACAGAGAAGTGTATGAGTTCTATACATTAGCTCCACGGAAGTTATAGGCAGCAGACAGGTCACAGAATTCCTCTGTTCATCCACCATCCCTCCATCAACCCATTCATCCTCCACCATCCCTCCAACTATCTACCCATCCCTTTACCCATTCCTCCAACTATCCACTCATCCTATACCCATTCTTCCCTTCTCTCCATCTGTTCTTCCTTTCCTCCCCTCTCACTCCTTCCATCTATATCCCTTCCCTTTCCTCTCTTTGTCCCAGACACAGCCAACCCTCTGGAGAGGGATAAAGAAATGGGCCAAGCTCAGCATTGCTGCCTACATGTGGTATTGGATAAGGATAAACAGAAACATAGAGGCATATGCTTATTATGCATGAACATGTGTTTGCATGTGTATGCGTGCACATCAATGCCTACAGACATGTAGGAATATGTGTAACCTGTATTATATGCATGTAATGTATACACGTGTATGCGTATATTCATGTGTATACACACCTGTAGGTCTCTGTGCATATGTGTATAGTGTGCATGTGTGTGTACACCAGCCTGCCACTAGAGGGGGAGCTGGACTTGCTTGTGGACTGCAGGACCCTGGGAGGGAAGCTGGTCCTGCAAGATGGGAGAAATACTGGAGGGAGTCAGAAGAAGCAGGCCAGCCGGGCTCTAGAGTCTTCTGCCTGCCTCTGAGTCCACGTGGGTCTCAGTTTGGTAGTCTCTGCCCCTGTATTATCTCTCCATGGAGCTAGAAGGAGGTGCTGGGTACAGTGGGTATGCTGTGTTTACAGTCACCCCTACTGGCCAATTGCTTTCCTGTAGCACTCCCTCCCCAGTTCCCACTGGGTACAGAGAACAGGGCAGGTGCTTCTGGAGTTGTGTCAGCAATGCAGCTGCAGTGAATTCATTAAAAAGGCGATTTAACCGTTTTCAAGTTTGAGAGCAGGAAGACAACTAGAAATCAGCCATCCCCAGGGCTTTCACTCACCTCCCTGCAGCCTGGCATGCAAACTCTGCAGAACATCCATCAATAATGCATCGGTCGGCCTGCCCTAGAAAGCACCAAAGCTTCCCCAGCGCATCCGCGTATGCAGCTTCCCCAACATACCTGCTGTTGTCCACCTAGCTGTGTTCTGTAGGTCTGCTGAGCCCACACCTGGGAGCTCCCACCTTCCCATCAGCGCTGTCCCAGTGAGTGTTGAGACCGTCTTACCCACAAGGCTGTAAGCATGCCCCCTACTTATTCTGGGCTCTCTGAGGTGGTCAGTATGGGGGGTGGGATGAATTGAAACCCAGAGCCCAAACACAGAACTCCCAAATCCCTTCATTCTCCATTGGAGGCCAAAGCCATCACTGGCCACTTTGCTCTGGCCAGGGCTGTTCTGTGCCAGCCTCATGTGGTTTCCAGTGGCCACCCCACCCTTGGGCTTTCCCACTGGTCACTGCTGGAACTTTTACCTCCTCAGCCACTGAGAAGTGGGACATCTGAGGCCGTCCTCTCGTTGCTCAGCATCTAAAGACTGCTCCGTGCTCAAGAGTATATGAAGGGGCAGCATGCAGGTGAGGCAGAGGGGCAAGCACCATGGGAACAATGAAAAGCTGGACCTCAGGTTGGCAGGCAACCAGGAAACCCCACTCCTGGATGTGGATCTAAAGGCTGAAAACAGGTTTTCACACAAACAGTGTACACCAGTTTGCACACAGCACCATCCACACAAATGGTGTACACCAGTGTGCATGTGGCACCATCCACACAAATGGTGTACACCAGTGTGCACACGGCTCTATCCACACAAATGGTGTACACCACTGTGCACACAACTCCACACAAATTGTGTACACCAGTGTGCCCACAGCACTATCCACACAAATGGTGTACACCAGTGTGCACATGACTCCATCCACACAAATGGTATACACCAGTGTGCACACAGCACCAACCACACAAATGGTGTACACCAGTGTGCACACGACTCCATCCACACAAATTGTGTACACCAGTGTGCACATGGCACCATCCACACAGATGGTGTACGCCAGTGTGCACACGGCACCATCCACACAGATCAGGTGTACACCAGTGTGCACGTGGCACCATCCACACAGATGGTGTACGCCAGTGTGCCCATGGCACCATCCACACAGATGGTGTGCACCAGTGTGCATACGGCTCCATCCACACAAATGGTGTATGCCAGTGTGCACACAGCACCAACCACAAAGGCCAACCAGCCCACGACAGGTACTTGAAATGTGGTGTGTCCACATGATGGAATATTACTCAGCCATAAAAAAGTAAAGCATTTTGACACCTGCCACACCCAGGGAACCCAAAGCCATTGTGCCATGTGAAAACAGGCAGGCCCACAGCCACAAGAAGGGGTCCACTCTGGCAAGTCCACAGACGGCAGGAGCTGCCTGTTGGGGCAGGAGAAAAGGATAAGTGGGGGTGATACCACCACCATAGGGCTTCTTTTGGGGTGATGTGAGGGCCCCAGAGCTAGGCAGGAGTGATGGTTGTGCAGCCCCGTGCACCAAGAGGGTGAATTCCACAGCATGTAAATTACAGTTCAAGGTATTGGCACTAGACTGCACATGTGTCCTCAAGACAGTGGGGTGCACACAGCTCTGCTGCTGCCTGTGGGGGAAGGGGCTGGGGAGCCAAGGCAGGCGGGACACGCGGAGGGCTACACCACCCTGCTCTCCTCAGCCACCCTGTCTCTTAGGACCCCGAGGGGACTCTGTTTGCGCTCCTCCAAGGTTGCTGGGGGGCATGTCGTTGGAGATCCCAGGCTCCCATAGAGCCTCAGGGTGACCCCTCCAGCAGGCTAAATCCTATCATGGAGCGGTCCTGCCCCCCTGCAGGTTGCCCAACCTATTCTGCTTCATTCCAGAGCCAGGAGGAGGTATTTTCTGTGTGCAGGACTGCCGGGCTCACACCAGGCTCCAGTGGCCCTGGGCCTCAACACTGGTCTCTTTTGCCATGTCCTAGTTACTGAGGTTTTCTTGTCTAGGGGTGGAGTGGGGAAACTCTGTGCACATCTCACAGGGTGTTCGGGTTGACTCTTGGTGACGACTCAGCACTAAGAAGCTGTCTAAGTTCAGAGCCAAGGTCACTAGCAGAGTTCCCAGTAAGGGTGGCCCCAGCTCCCCCACCTCAGCACGGCCCGAGTCCTGGGCAGACCTCCACTGACCGCTGTAGTCCCTGAGATCTGGGCTTCCCTAGCCCCTCACTCTAGGATGTGAGTAGAGATGGCTCAGTGTTAAGAGCATGTACGGCTCCTTGCAGAGTACCTGAGTTTCATTCCTAGAACCCATATCAGGTGTCTCTCTCACTCCAGCTCCAGGGGACTGAACTCCTCTGACCTCCGCAGGTGGCCCTGCACTCACTTGTGCATACACACACACACACACACACACCATGTAATTGGTACTTCTACTACTATTAAATCTTTAAAACAACCCCCTCCCCAGTCCCGCCCGAAGCGTCTAGCTGCTCAGTCAAGGATGTATTTTTTTGTTTCTTGCCCAGACTCCAGCATTGCCTGCTGCAGCCCTCCCTTGGTGGTGATTCTCTACTCTTCCCCCAGGGGGTGCTACAGAGCCACTCAGGAGCTCCAACCTGCCAAGGGGGCTCTTTCCTTCCAGCCAGCAGCTCTTTCTGCTGCATCAACAGCAGAGAAAAACGCAACTCTTCTCAGCGGGGTGTGCACAGCACCCCCCAACTGCTGCGGGGTAGGGGGAGCCAACAAGCTAGTGGGCCTCAGGCTGAAACAGGATGGATGGAGTCAGATGCTCTGCTCTCACTGGCCACTCTGTCCCTCTTCCTATCTACCTATCTTCTCCACTGGGCACCACCCACAGCAATTTCAGTCTTCTGGACTCTGTAAGCAATGAGGCGGGGTGGCAGGAGTGTCCCTGCTTCAAGCCCAGAGGGCTGAGGAATCCGGGTGCCTTCGCAGCCATTTCTGGCAACCTCCTCCAGCTCTCAGGCGCCTCCTCCAGGCTGCTGACTGAAATTGCAGGCTGAGCACGGCACTCCTTCACTTTCCCTTCTTCCTCCTCCCTGAGGCTGTGGATTACCCAACCTTGGGAGTCCTGTCTTTCCAAGGTTGACTCTAGGTCAGCTCTTCCCAAATGAGGACATTTGTGGCCAGGCCACACTCTGTTGCTGAATGTCCCATACTCTGTGTGGGTGCTGGGCAGTATCATAGACTCTGCCCATGGGGTGTTAGGAATCCATCACAGATATCAGCAGTGTAGTAATATCCCGAGGGGACATTGTTTGAGAAGCAGGGCTCTAGGAAGGAGGCAGGCGGTAAATAAGGGAAAACAATCCCTTCAGATAATAGCAAGGGCTGTGCAAGCATGGACAGAGGAGAGGAGGCATGGGGAGCTAATTGAATTAACCTCCTCCGGTTAATATGCTTGGGGGAGACTGTTGCCAACAGAGGGAATGGTTTCTGCTAAGGCACTAGGGGAGGTGGTGTGTGTGTGTGTGTGTGTGTGTGTGTGGTGTGCACAGATGGAGATGGGAGCGGGTTCGACTCAACTGGGCTCAGAGACCAACTGAGCGGGTGTCACTTGTCTGTGTGGCTTTGATCCAGTGTGTGATCTAGGGTGAGACCTGGAAAAGTAAAGAACCACCCATAGGGTGAGCTATCTGAGCAGGTGGGATCGTGGGACCAGGGAGTTTGCTGCCTGGGCACGCACCACTGAAGGGACACCTTCTGCTCTGCCCCAGTCTGAAGACCATGGCATTCTGATACTCCCCTTTTCATATTGAGGATGGTAGCTGGGAGCACCCCAGAAAGCCAGCAGCAGTATACATATGAGCTAGCCTGGGGCTGGTGTCCAGGAGCTACAGACACTTCTGGCCTCCCAGTCCCTCCGGAGAAGCATGCCCTGAGATGAGAGCCTCCACTGTGAAAGGGATTCAGAGGATTTGTGTACAAAACCTTTTACTTAAACACTGGCAAAGTTCAAAGATAACAAATAGATCCAGCGTCCATCTGTGGCCGTGTCTGTCTCTGGTTGCCTGAGACCTCACGTTGGATCAATGGGTGCTGTGAAGCCTCAGCGTGGAAGGAGGAGGCCCTGCTGCAACAGGGATGTGGGCGGCCTGGTGCAGGTATGGCTACTCTGCACCTAGATCTGGTGACGGCCACAGGGGAGAGTCAAGGAAAGGTCTCAGTGTCTGGAATGGTGGAGAAGCAGTGTGGATGGGTGCAGGGGGAGAATGCGGCTATGTGCCACTGCAACTCACTGTCAAAGCAGGCACAGGCTGGGCTTGGCACGTGGGCTGTGGCTGGGTGATCGTGGGCTGTGGCTGGTTGACAGGGGCTGTGGCTGGGTGATCGTGGGCTAAGCTAAGCTCTGTCCTGCCTCTTGTCTTTGGGAGTCCAGGAAGACCCTGAGCTCAGGACTGAGACCAACCTGTCTGGATCTGTCACCATCCCTTCACTGTAGGAGTTAATAAAGGTTACACCATGGGCCTTCCTACTTCTTCTGTGGGCCTCCATGGTGATCTCTCCAACCTCATGACCTTGCCCTCTGGTGGCCCTTGAAAGAAGAGGTCAGAGGAGAGGAAAATAGGCAAGAACAGAAAACACGGGGCTCTCTGAGCAAGCAAGGTGGGTGTGGGAGATCACAGGGAGTCGGGGAGCCAGCCCAGCTCCTGCCTCAAGAAAGGGCCCTGCTTTGTTATTCTAGTGGTCTATCCTGCCTTCCTCCAGGACCCCTTGTTGAAACCTGCTCCAGACACTCCAGGGTTCCTTGTCAGCCTGGTCTGAATAATGTGACCCCTCAGCAGGTCAAGAGCAGGACCAGTGCAGTCTCCTTGGTGTTCAGGCCTCTTCTGCACTGCAGACCCCTCCAGGCTCTAAGGGTAGGGGTGTGGCTGCAGGCCCCTCCAGGCTCTAAGGGTAGGGGTATGGCTGCAGGCCCCTCCAGGCTCTCAGGGAAGGGGTGTGGCTGCAGGCCCCTCCAGGCTCAGGGTAGGGGTGAGGCTGCAGGCCCCTCCAGGCTCTCAGGGTAGGGGTGTGGCTGCAGGCCCTCCAGGCTCTCAGGGTAGGGGTGTGGCTGCAGGCCCCTCCAGGCTCTAAGGATGGCCAGGCTCTAAGGGTAGGGGTGTGGCTGCAGGCCCCTCCAGGCTCTAAGGGTAGGGGTATGGCTGCAGGCCCCTCCAGGCTCTCAGGGAAGGGGTGTGGCTGCAGGCCCCTCCAGGCTCAGGGTAGGGGTGAGGCTGCAGGCCCCTCCAGGCTCTCAGGGTAGGGGTGTGGCTGCAGGTCCCTCCAGGCTCTAAGGGTAGGGGTGTGGCTGCAGGCCCCTCCAGGCTCTAAGGATGGCCAGGCTCTCAGGGTGGCCAGGCTCTCAGGGTAGGGGTGTGGCTGCAGGTCCCTCCAGGCTCTAAGGGTAGGGGTGTGGCTGCAGGCCCCTCCAGGCTCTAAGGATGGCCAGGCTCTCAGGGTGGCCAGGCTCTCAGGGTAGGGGTGTGGCTGCAGGCCCCTCCAGGCTCTAAGGATGGCCAGGCTCTCAGGGTGGCCAGGCTCTCAGGGTAGGGGTGTGGCTGCAGGCCCCTCCAGGCTCTCAGGGTAGGGGTGAGGCTGGACTTAAGAGCAATGGTAGGGACCACTACTAGAGCTGCTGGGTCCCCAGGTTTGGCTGGTGGCTTTGCGGGTGTCTGATGAATTTATCCAGCATGGAGTTGGGAAGACAACTGAGACAGTCTCTGTGGTTTTATTTCCATCTTTGGAAAGGGAAGGAGAGTGTCAAGCTTTATCTGGCCTTGTTTCTTCTGAGTTGCTGCCAAGTGGAAGTTGTAGGGAGACGATGTCTGGAAAGTTCTGGAAACACCGTGAAAGAGGGCACTTACTCCTCCCCCCACCCCCGCAGATGTCCTTGCCGGTGACATGTCACACGTTTCTGAATGTGTCCTGTACATCTTTGGACACGTCTGGACGTCAGTGGGTTTTCTGGACATGTCTGAATATTTGTGGGTATTTTTGGAAGTGCCTGGGTGTTTATGGGTCTGTTGGGGGTGGCGTCCTGCAGGCAGCCCTGCCCCTGAGCGTGCATCCATCACCATATACTGTAGCTCTGCCCCCCGCTGAGATGTCTTCCTGCAGAGCCAGTGATGAAAACTCCTGGTTTGGGGCACAGTTTTGTGGCGGAGCTCTGGTCCAGCACAGGCAAGGCCCTGGGGCCAGTTTCCAGTACTGCAAAAAGTCCACAAAGCAAGTAGCCTTTGTCTTTCCCTGAGACAACCAGAGAAAGGCTCTTCTGTCTCTACAACGCTCTGCAGAGCTTCCTCTCGGGCCCCACATGACAACTGACACCTTTACCGTGGACAATTTGTCCTCCCTCTCTCTAGTGCTGTCTGATGGCCTATGCAGCCACAGCAGAGGCAACACACACACACCCACACCACACACATCCACACACACTATACACCCCCCACCCCACACTACACACACACCCACACACACTATATACCCCACACTATACACATACCCCCACACCCACACCACACACACCCTCCACACCCCACACTACACACACCCCCACACACTATACACCCCCCCACACTACACACACACGTCATGGTTAGTAACTGCTCACAGACACCCCCCACTATACTCCCCCACACTATACACCCCTCCACATTATACATACCCCCCACCACACACACACACAGTATGTCATAGTTAGTAACTGCTTGAAGTATGACTCTCCATCTGTGTCCTTCATGTCCGCAAGCTGGATTCTTAAGGAAAACCTCAGCCCTCTTTCCTGCAAGGCCAGCTCAGGTGGATCAATTGGGAAGAAAAAAAAGGCACAGAAAAGCTCCCAAACTGGCAGGCCAGATGCCAGAGAAAGGACCCTGAGAGATGGGGCTGCCACCTCTTGGCAGGGACTTGGTCTGTGGCAACAAGGGCTGTGGAGATAGTTTTGGGGAGTACTCACTACTGTGCTGCCTGCTTTCTGGCATGTAGCTGGAGTATTGTTTATGCCTGAACAGGCTAAGGCGGGGGAGGGGGGGCTTCAGTAAGAACAGACCAGAAACCCAGAGCGAGATAAGCCCACATCATGGCTTTCTGGGCAGCTTTTCTGGTAGATTAAGTGGCAGTGTTTTTAGTGTGGGACATGGTAATAACAAATGTCATCCCGCCTTCCTGTGCTGACTCCATAATATGATCTGGTCTCACTTTCCCTCCTTCTGTGTCCCTTCTCTTCCTCAGACTCTGACCTCTTTCTGCTTCCCTTCCAAACCCACTGCCCGGTAGCTGTCTTCCTTGTGTCTGCCTCAAATCTTCCTCTGCATGATCCGTACTGAACCCCAGTTTGTGGATCTATGTGCACACGAGTCCATACGGCCTTTCCAGGTCCTGATGTCACATCTGCAAAAATGTTTTTCCATAAGGGGTAATGAAGCTTCTGGCCTCCAGATACTGGGTGAAGATGCATTTTTGGGGCCACCATCCAGTCCAGCATGGATGCTAAGTGATTGTGACCAGGGCTCTGCTTAGCCTGTGGCTCCAGGGATCCTGGGCCTCAAGCTGATGTGGTCTCTCCTTCACTCCTGGCCCAGAGAGTTTCTGCTTCCTGCATCTTGGGTTGGCTCTTTTATTTGGTGATGTCAGGTCTGTCTGTCCCCATCTGTGCCAACCTGGTGGACTATGAGGGCAGCTGGACAACAGTTGGCTCATTGGCAATGGGGGTCCTAGGGAAGGAAGGACCTTGGTTGGAGTTGAAGTAGCCCATGAAGGCTGAGCCATGATCTTCAACATGGTTAGTGGACATGACAGGCTTTTGTGTTTGAGGAGGGGGGCCATGGCACTGTCATCCCGGAGAGGTACCCCTCTCTCTTTGGCACTGGTCCAGCCCAGTCTGGTGATTTAGCTCCCAGCTGCTGGGGACTCCCTCCAAGCTGACTTTCTACCCTTCCCTCCTCTCCACTGTGAGGGTGCTGAGAGCCAAGATGACACCCCGTCTGTGTGTGGCCTGGGTGCTGCTGAGACTTCTGTAGCCCTGGGAGCCTGCAGGCTCATGGGTTCTCTGGATCCTCTGGGTGGGTATAGCCCTGGGGACCTGCAGCTCAGTAGTATGTCCCATGGCTCAGCCTTCCCTGTCATTTAGGGACCTGGTCTCTAGCGCATTATTTGTCCCTTAGACCCTGGGCTGACCTTCCCCTTCTGACTCCTGGCCCCTGTCTTCTCCTAGGCATTGCTTTGTCTGCTCTGAGACCAGATAGCTGTGGGTTATGACTCTTCTGCCGCTCTTCAGAGCTTATGGTGCTTGGCAATGTGAGAACCTCAGACTGTAGGCATGCCAGTCGGCCTGTTCACAGGGAGGTGATGCCCTGGTGGCTCCAGCCTGTTATGATTGCCTGTACTCTGACCAGCAGCTGGCCTGTGCTCAGGTGGTATTTACACTGTCCGGCAGCTGGCCTGGGCTCAGGTGGTATTTACACTCACTGGCAGCTGGCCTGGGCTCAGGTGGTGGTCACACTCTGACCAACAGTTGGCCTGGGCTCAGGTGGGGACCTGTCACCAATCATCAGGCTGAAGAAGGTGTTTGCAGGGCATACTCAGGGGATGCTCACACTCACAAGAGGCCACAGGAAGGGACAGCTGCCTTTCCTTAGTGTGTTGGCTTTTGCACGTGGCAACAGAGGACAGAGTGAGTGGCCAAAGAGCTATGAATGGTGGCTCTGCAGCAGAGCCAACTGGGCCTGGGGGCGTCTTGTCTCTGGACCCTTAAGTTCCCTTCCCTGTCCATAACTCAGGAGCTTCATGATGTCATTTAAAACACCCGTCTGACCTCTGTGCTGTCTGTTGACACTGATGGGGACAGAGAAAAGGGAAGGGGTGCAGGGGAGTCTGTGAAGGCAGAGGATAGACCCTGGTGTGTAGGGAAAGCTGTAAGGGTCCTTTCACTATCATGGGCAGTGACACTCAGTGCCACAGTGGTTTCAAGGATCATTTGCAGGAACTCGGGACAGGCCAGCACCCGAGACTTGGGGAGGCCACAGCCTGCCTCACACCATGCCTCCTGCACCACACGTGGGATGCAGGCCTGCTATTTCCTTCTTTTCTATCAAAGAGAAGTAGCCTTTGTGATAAGAGAAATCAATCGATGTCACCGCAGAAAAAGCTCATTTCTGCATGGATCCGATTGCACAGCCTGGCTGGGACCCTGGGAGCTGTGCTCCATGCGGCCTGAGAGAATGAGGGGCCCGTGCCTGCATGCACCCCACTCTTGGGTCAGGAGGCATTTGGGCAGCTGACAGCCCCTGTGTGGGGTTTGCTCTGTACTCTGCCTCCCTTCACTTTTTCCTTCTGTTTTGGAGGGAACAGAGCGCTTTCCATCTGACACAAGTTTAAATAAGCATAGGAGGTGGCTGGTTTGGATTTCCTCGGGATCTTTTCCAACCCTGGGGCAATTAACCTGACCCACCGTGTTGAGGAGAAGTTTGTGACTGAGGAAAGTGACCAGCTGATGGTCACCATGTGGTGGGATCTGAACTGGATGGAGCCAGTGACAGGGAGGACAGCATGGAACGTGTGAACACAGTATGGCTAGATGCTAATCATGAAGCTAAGCAATCAAAACCCCCTGCCGCTTCCAAAGCCTGGCTCTCACCTTCAGAGCAGCCAGGAGTGGCGTTCAATCTTCTTATTAGGCCATAAATATTCTAATTAGGGAACGTGGGAAGATGAGCAGGATTAGCAGGTGGGGCAGGGACCCGAGAGCCACTTGAGCCCTTCTGAGTTTCTCCTGACATTTAATCATGCAGAAGCACTCACTTCATACAGCTCTCCTAATTAGATGCACGGCAATCATGCCTGTGGGTTTCCCACGTCATAAGGATAGCTCACTGCCTTGAGCAGGAAGTGGGTCCAGGAGGGACCTGTCCGTGGTACCCTCCCCTAAGCCTACCTGTTGCGTGGTGGTGGACAGGAGGTCCTTACAGGAGAGATGACAAGGATGATGGCGTGGTCCTTTAGATTTGGCAGTGTTCATGCCTAACTGGAGCGGGGGTAGTGGGCGTGGTGGAGAAATGGCCCTTATGGCCTGTCACATAGCCTGAAGCTTCTGTGGAGACAAATGGCTTCTTGGGCCAAGTAGTGCTTTGGCTCTGGCTGTGTCCTGTGCTAACTGTTGCCACTACCCGCTTCCCCAGTTCACAAATGCCTGGAGACAGTAACCAAATGTGTCGTGAAGTGTGTCTGTGTGAGGCTAGGGTACCATGGTGCCCTTCACTAGAAGCCGGCAGGTAACACCTCCAGCTAGGTCTCCTACAGGGCTCGGCCCTCAGAGCACAGGGCACACACCCGTGACAGAAAAGCATGTCTATCAGCGCTCCCTCCTTCCAGAGACTATGCTTACCGTCAGCCCTCACCCCAGAGGCTGAGAACCTGAGCAAGAACATTCTGGAGGCTTCTCACCCCCAGGGGAGGTCCCTTCCACTGGGAAGAAGGAACAAGGAGGGAAAACAGGGAGAAGAGGGATGAGGGAGGAGGAAGGAGGAGGACAGAGATGGAGAGGATGGAAAAAGGGAAGGGAAGAGTAGGAGGAAGGGGTTGAGCACCACTGAACCCCCCAGCAGCCATGGCTCATTAACACACCAGGGTCTTGCCAAGGGCTCAAAGCCTGCTTCCTCTTTCCCAGATACCATGTCCTTACCAGGTGGGAGGGGCTAAGTTATATCTCAGTGTCTCAGGCTAAACTCACAAGTCCCTTGATTGAGCCAAGCCTTTGAGTCCTCAGCCCGGTGAGGACTTGGTGCTGGGCGCACAGGGGCAGTTTCTCCAAGGGAAGAGACTGGGTTACGTGGCAATGGAATGGAAGAACTTTCTGTGGCTCAGAAGGTGCCCGGGACACTGGTTCTACCTCCAGTTCACAAGGCTATGGGAAGACTGGCACAGAAGCTGGTGTTCTGGACCTGGCCTGAGGGACACGTGTGGCCAGGGGGAAAGCCCAGGAGTCTGGGCACCTCTGACCCCAGCAGGCCTTGCTTTCACTGCAACTGGAGGCCTTCGTAGACATGGCTTTCTGTGGCTGGATCCTGGGGACCAGTCCCTGGGAGCTGGTAACACAGAAGGGAGTGTTGAGGGACCCTACCGTGTCTCTGAGCCCTCTCAGGCACTGCTCCCCAGGCACACACAGCTTACTGCTTCCTCCCCCCCCCCCCCGGAACAGCAATGGAGTCAGGGCCTGAGTGTTCATCATCTGAGCAGCAGTGCAGGACATAGATGCTGAGCGCTCACAATAGGGCACATGATGGGGTGCCATGTGTGGTCCTTTCCCCTCTGTAAAAGGTGCCAGTGCTCACAATGGGGCACATGATGGGGTGCCATGTGTGGTCCTCTCCCCTCTGTAGAAGGTACCAGCGCTCACAATGGGGCGCGCTGTGTGGTCTTCTCTCCTCTATAGAAGATGCTCAGTGCTCACAATGGGGCAGGCTGTGTCATCCTCTCCCTCTGTATTACAGTCTTTCCTTGGTGCCCTGTTGTCCTTTTTGTGACAGTGTCTACTGATGTGCCCACAGGGGCCGCCTCCTCTAGCCCCTATACCTGGATGGGTCTCCTCTGTGCCAACCCCGTTCCTCCTTATTGGGACCTTGTCATGGTCACACTTTCTGCGCTCTCTGAACATAAGGAAGGCCAGATCCTCCTAGCTAAAGACAGCCTGCTAAATGCAATCATTTCTGTTTGGAATTTAATCTAGTGCTTATCCCCGGCTCTCACACCCCGAAGCCAGTTGCGTCCTTTTGAGGGCAGCCCCCTAGTTCACCCCTACTCAGTTGCTCTCTGTTTGCTGTTTCCTCTCCATCAGCTTGGTTCTGTTTTCTTGAGAATGAGATGGGAATGGTGGAGAGAAGAGAAGTTTGCTGGAGCTGAACATTAGCAATTGAAGTCATCGAGGAAGGAAGCTGGTTGCCAGTGTCCCCGATCAGCCCCAGGGGAGGAGGAAAATACAGAGGCTGAGGTTTGCTCCATCGTGCCCGTCCATGCTGGGCTCAGCTTGTCCTTGGAGAAGTACTGGGTCAGCTTGGATGTCTAAGGGAAGCTCAGCTGTGTACCCCAACAGCCAGCCCCCGCTGCATATGGCATGAGGACACCTGATATTTCTGTCTTCATCAAACTCACACACACACACACACACACACCTCTGATCCTTAGAGCCCAAAGGCCAGCATTGTCATACCTTCACAGAAGAAGGTCCTGTATTGGCCCTCTTACATGCTCGTGGTCACACAGCCAGTAAAGGCCACACCTCAGCCAGGTCCAACCCGTACTGTCTCCGAGGCCATTACCCCTTCCTTCCACGTCACACAGCTACAAAAGGTCACTGTCCAAGTACCACCCTGTGCACTGCCTCTTACAACTTAGATGGCTGGGATAGTTTGAGTTTTCCAGAGACCTCTGAGCTTTAGAGTCAAGATGGGAATTGAAGGCCTCAGGTGCCCCTTAGCCCTCAGACCTGCCAGACCCCTTAGATGTGAGAACTCCTAGGGAGGAGACCCACCACTTCCTTGCCAGTTTGTTCCCATGGCATGTCACCACGAGCCGCTAGTTATAGCTGAGCAGCCCAGGCTCGTGGTGAAGTCCCTGCAGGCCCAGAGACTAAGGTTGAGGCTGTGGAGCTTTTGGAAACTTGAGACAAGGACAGCCAGGCCACCAAGACAGTACAGCTAGGAAGCTGCAGCCACACTTCCACAAAGGAGCCCGGTGGTTGTGGGTGCCTTTGTGCTCAGTGGGGCTCCCTCCTGGCCCCCAGTGAGTATTTCACATCTGTAGTGTGGCTAGCCTCTGTGGTCACAGGGTACACAGAAATCCATGTGTGATGAGGGCAGACAACATCGTCCTGACTGCGGGTTGAGGACTGTCAGAGGCTGGCTATAGATTTTCCAGGACCCTGAAAGTGGGCCAGACAGGGACAGGCGGTCACTTCTACTATTTCTGGTGGGCTTCAGCTGGGCTACCTTCTCTTACACACATCCCAGGGCATAGAACCCTGTCCAGGCAAGTGACCATCTGTTTGATGATCCAGGCAGTGCATGGTGTCCAGGAACACCCTCTTGTGCCTATTATGTCTCGGGGGACACACAGTTACTCACTTGTGGTTGAGCATGTCTAGATAGCTCAGGGAGGCAGGCTTACAGGCACCCTAGATCTGGAGTACAATGCTGGCAGGATCCTGGCTTTTCTGAGTCCCCGAGGTGTTGCTGCACCACTTGTCCTGCTCCGGGGGATTTCACGGGGTGTCAGCTGGCCACTTGCCCAAAGCAGCAGGGTGAGCGCTGCGTTGGGTCTGTCTCCCTGCAGCATAGGCAGGAGCCAATGCTGAACACCACCCGGATCCCTGACTGCCTAACTGTACATTTGGATGATAGCGGTTGCTGCTCCCATGAGGCCCACGGCCCATCTCACCTCCCGGTCCAGGCCTGCTGCCACTGTCACGATGTCCCCAGTTTCACTGTTGATGGTGAACATGTTCTGGGAGGGGCTCTGGGGTGTCTGGGTGACAATCCGGTACCGCACCATGCCGTTGGCCGTAGTGCTGTCGTCTGCGTCGTTGGCTGTCACGGTCATCACGTATGTGCCTGGAACAGACATCAGGTCAGATGGAGACACCCAGGGCAGACATCTCCAGTTGATCCCAGGGCTCTCGATGCAGCAGCAGGAGCCTGCAGCATCTTTTACCATGCTGTGCCCTAGCTGCTGCCATGTGTCTGAGGTACCTCAACAGCAAACCACCTCACCTGCCTACTGCACCTGAGAGAGTCCTCCTAAGCTATCCATTTCCTTGACTTTGTTCTGAAAATTTTCCTGTTCTGCAGAGGGCAGAGTAGACCTGGACGAAGAAATGCTTTCTCACTTCTGGGCGAACTGGCAGCAGACTAGACCCGAGTCAGGACTGCCAATGCCCTGAGCCACAGGACCTGAGGTTGGTGACGAGTAAGTCCCAATGCAAGGCTGCTCACTGGGTACCAACTGATCCTGCGTGAAGCCTTGCTGCTGAGGTATAAATGGAGGGACTCCGTAAAGATGCCATTATTGAAATATGGACCACACATATAAACTTTGCCCTTGAAGAAAACAAGACCAAGGTTTTGACAGCTTCATGAAACTGAAAATAACATCTCTACTACCTAATTGCAGAAGGCCATCCTCACCCCAGAAGGAAAGCCACCTGTCACTCTGTCCTTTCTCCCAGCCTCCCCAGACTCCTGTCTGCTTTCTGTTCTCCGGATTTGCCTATTCCAGGCACTTCACGTAAATGATGTTCCATCTGTGGCCTTTTGTGTCTGACTTCCTTCCCTGAGCCTAGAGGCTTTGAACCTCCCTCCTTTTTATGACCCAATACTACTCCACCGTGTGATTGAGAAGAACCAATCTACACTATAACTGAACACTTTTGGCATGCCATGTGCTTAGTTTTATGGAGAGGTAAGCCAGAAAAACGTTATCCCCGCCTCTTCATGATTACTGAGAAACACAACACAACAGGCAGAGACTGAGCTGAAAACTGATCGTGCTCCCTAGAGGAGAAGGGAGGCCATAGTCAAGGGACACATGGATTAACAGAGCAAGAAGGTGGACTTGGCCATGACCAGTGGCATACTCCTGTGAGCTCAGCATCCAGGAGGCTGAAGCTGGAGGACTGCCACAGATTGGCCGAGTCCTAGGCCAACCTGGGCTGCACTGTAAGACTGTCACACAAAACAAAGTGGCAAAAATGTGGCCTGCAGGGGAGGAGGGTAAGGCCTCGCTAGAGAGAAGGAATTGGGACAGGAGAGGATGACGACCCAGGCCCGAGAAGCAGAGACACCGGGGAAGAGTTCTGCCTGTGGGAGGAACAGAGCCGGGTAGCCCATGGGATGGGCTGGGTCAGCAATGACCTCAGAATAGACAGCTGGAAAACATCCTCAAGTTGTGAAGCCTATGTCCAGGAGGGCAGGGAAGCCGTTTATTTAATAAGTTCATGACACAGTGCTGTTTCCCTAAAGCCTGTGCCTGTGAGGAATAAAGGTCTGGAGATGCCAGGGGAGGGCTCTTAGGACACTCGCAAGTTCCATGGCACATGGTGAAATGGAAGACATTTCTACACTGGGTCCACTGAAGCCAACTCTGGGCTTTGAAGCAACAACTTGAAACATAGAGGAGAGAGAACGGGACCCGTGACCACAGACATAGAGGAGAGAGAACGGGACCCGTGACCACAGACATAGAGGAGAGAGATCGGGACCCGTGACCACAGACATAGAGGAGAGAGAATGGTGCCCATGACCACACAACCTGTAACAGCTGCGGAAGGAGTGTGGCATGCTAGGTAAGATCTGGAGATTTTCTTTAGTCCCCTCTAAGAGCGAGGGAATGTCACTTGGGCATTAAAAGATAAAATGTGTGTGTGAGGGGTGGGGAGAAGGAGGGGAAGGGAGAGGTGGGGAGGGAGAGAGTTTCAGGGGAAGTGGGGAGGGGGGAAGAGGCCTGCAGAGCGGGGCGTGGGCACTGAAATTACTGAGGAAGACAGGTTTCTAGAGCCTAAATCACATCTGGAAATCGCGAGGCCTGGTTGTGTTCACGGCTAGCCCTTAGGGTGAGGTGAGAATGCTCCAGGCTTGAACACTTTGAGCCAAAAGGAAGAAGCAGGTCCATGGGTTGCCATGGAAACGACCCAGGAACATTCCCAGCCCTGGAGCAGAGCAAGGACTCAGCAGTTTTAGGTTTTCTTTCTGAAAGATGCAGAGGGAGGAGGAGGAGAAGGGGAGAGGAAGAGGAGGAGGGGGGAAGAGGAAGAGGAGGAGGAGGAGGGTCCCTCTTTTGAAGCCTGGAAAGCAGCCCTGGCTGGGGAACTAGCCCCTGTTGTGTTGCCAAGGGTCTTCCTAGACCCCAGCGGCCCCTGTATGGTCCTCTCAGCAGGACCCTGACGGTGTCTCACAGTCTGAGGGGCAGGCTCTTGGGCAGCCTCTGCCTGTATTCTCTTCCTGCAAGTCTCAGCCTACTCCGCATGCTTGCGAGGTGGCTGCCCTCTATAACTCCCTTCTTGTCTCTCTCCTTCCTCCCAGTGTGCCACCACAGAAGAGCTTCCTCTCACAGAGATGAAGGCCACACCTCACCCTCCTCCAGCACCTGCACCTCCTTGTTCTCCCAATCACGTGAACCCACGGCCACGAGTCTTCCTGTGATTTATGGGTCTCTGTCCTGGCCCTTTTGTTCCCCCCTGAGACCTGGGACTTCCTGGAGGTTTCCTCTCTCTCTCTCTCTGACCCACATCCACTCTTTTCTGAGTTCTGCACAGGCTCAGAACTCTGTGCCCGGTGGCTTCTCCTCTGCCTCAGTCTATGGTATTTAATGCCACTTCTTATTCCTGGGCCCTGCCTCTGCCTCCCACAGCTATGTGTAGAGCCCTGCACAACTGTCCTGCATTCCTCACTGTATCCAGGGGTGGCCATGAGCTCAGGTCACACCCATGCACCCAAACCCCAAGGAGGAAGGTGCAAAGGACTGAAAGCAGTCACTGCAGGGTGCATGGGAAGTCAGATGGATGGATAGGGAGAGGGCCAAGAAGTGGAGAGCTAGAGAGGGTGTCCACCTCTCCAGTACCCACTGGGGACTGCGGAAGGTGTGTCCACGGAGGCCAGGATGGAGCCCAAGGGCCATGCAGAAAAGCCACACACAGTCAGCCAAGAGGTGGCAGAGAAGGAGACTTCAGCAGAGAGGGCCAGGACACAGGCTGGACCAAGGCTGTGGGAGCAGGAGGGAGACTTCCTCTCATCACAGGGAGGGCTGGGTCTGCGCTGCCTCATGGCCGTGCTGTGAGCATAGCTAATGCCAGAGACCCAGGCCTGATGCTAACAGACGCGGGTGGAGAAGCAGACTCAACAGCCCTTCCCTCAGGGCTTCGCAAACACGTTCATTTGTAAACCTACCACCATAGAAGCAGCTAGTATCCTTAGTCTCACAGCACTGAGAAAGGTCTAGAAGGCCTGGAGCAGTGGCTGGCTGCATCAGCATCTCAAAGATGGCGTCTCTCCAGGCATCCATAAGACGTCTTTGCCACCAGAGGGCTTGGGATGTAGAGTTGGGGTGACAGCCGTTGCTGGCTATGTAGCCCAGAAAGGAGCTCACTGCTGGCTTGCCTGTGGCTGTCTCATGTCTCCAGAGTGACTGAGTCCACACTACAGTCTCCTGGATCTTGGGGCTAGAGTAGGAATGTCACGATGACCCTTCGCGGCACCGCGTGTTCTTGCTTCCCCAGAGAAGTGTGTTGAATTCTGCACAGCTGAGTTACAGAGCATTCAGCCGGCTGGATTTATTGGTCTCAGCAGGGAAGTGGGTGAATTTATTGCTATGCAGGACCCTTGAATCCCACAGACAGATGCCCGGCCTTGGCGTGTGCTGGGAGGCCACGTCCTGAGTTATGGCTGCTGCCAGTGGCCTGGGGAGGACCATAGGTAGGACACATTTTTCTCCAGACTCTTGACTTTTGCTTGCATTTATTTGCAGGCTGATTGCTGAGTACGGTGCCTGGATCCTACTCAGCTGGGGTGTGAGAGTCGTCCGGAGAGAGTGCTGAGGGAGGACGCAGAGAATGTTCCACATTCATCTGTAGTCTCTGCAATATTTGCTAAGGGCCCGGCTTTGTCCCCTCTGTCCTGGGGCTAGGACTAGTGGTCAGCCAGTGTCATCAATAGGGCTCTGGATTCCTGGTGCTGGCTTGTCCTGTAATTACTTTATTTAGAGTGTCTTCAAGAAGTCACATGATTTGTCGTTGAGTGGTGGTGGCACACACTTTTAATTCTAGTAGTCAGGAGGCAGAGACAGGCTGATCTCTGAGTTCGAGGCCAGCCTGGTCTACAGAGTGAGTTCCAGGATAGGCTCCAAAAAGCTACAAAGAAACCCTGCCTTGAAAAAAACCCAAAAAACAAAAAGTGTTTTGTCTAGGGACATGAAAGCCACAAGGATAGGTAGGACCTGGAGGGCTGAGGAGTCCAGCTGACCAGCCACATGCACAGGACAGCACACCTAACCCTGTTGGGGCTGACCAGCCACACCCACAGGAGAGCACACTACCCTGCTGGGGACTTTTCCTACCCTCCAGGTTTGGTGGGTAGGCTAGGGAACTCTGAGCTTGCCATCCATGTCCTGGGAACTTCTCAGACAGTGCCTAGCAATGCACGGATGGAGGTCCATTACTTGGAAGGTTCCAGAGGAGGAGGGGGAAGCACTGGATTTCCATTGGGTGATCTTGGGATCACTGTAGCAAAGTGTCCCTGAGGGTGTCCCACAAGCGTTTACTCCCAGAGGGCAGGCCACTCTCTGTTCTGAGACCTCAGAAGCTTTCCACTTGCTGGAGGTGTTTGCCAGGCCCAGGAGTCCTTGGCTCATGGCCCCACTCCTTCAAACTCTACCTCTGTCCTCACGGGGCGTCCTGTGTCTCTTTCCTTTTCCTGTCTTGGATTTGCCGTGACTAGCAACGTTTGCAGAGTGGACCGCTTTTCCTTGTAGTAGGCCATGCTCTGAGGTTCTGTGGGGACCGGAGTCTGTGGGTCCAACCTTGTACCCATTCTTTATAGGGAGTGCATGGAAGATGGGACAGGCTTGACACCAACTGCAGGGCCAAATCACAGGAGGCTGTGACCACTGTGTGACGTGTGACTTCAGAGGTCAGGCTGAGCTTGGAGCTCAGATGGATCATCCTCAGCCCCAGATCTGAACCTGCTGTGCCCTGCCTCAACTTGTGGCCGTGTTCTGTCTTTGGTGCCTCATGTCTTGGTCTGCAGAAGACTGAGCTGGGTTCTGAGTTCAGCGCCATTCCAAGGGATACTGCAGGGCTTCGAGGCTGTGCCTCCATCTTGTGCTGTGAGTAGGTGAGACGGTGCCCAATGTCCCCTGCTGATCCTTCCTTCTCCCACTGGGTGAAGCCTGAGGCCACACTGATGACTGTGAACTCCCTGCCACTTGCCTCTCAGCGTTCGCCCCACTGCAAAGCCAGACCACAGCAGAACAGCTGGGCTGTGCGCCCCCATGGACCGTGTGGGGAGCACCCACCTGAGCCACATCTGTGCAGACCTGGGTGCAAGGGAGAGGATGGAGAGCTTTTCCAGAGCTTTCTCTGGAGGCCTCTGCAGCCCCCCTCTCGGAGAAAGACATGGAGCTTTCCCGTGAGCAGAGCCAGGCAAGTCGAACCACCCATTTCCCCTCTGGGCTAGGGGTGGCCTGCTTCTCACCTGGGGGTGACAACATCTCTCCTCTAAACTGGCAGGCAGTGGGAGAGCCCTGAGGACTTCCAGCTCCGCTCCTCCTTGGAACCCATGTACTACGCTGCCACACGCCTTAAAGGATTAATTTCACAAGCCTTAAATTGCAGTTTAATTTGAAAACTAATTCAGCCCCATAATTGGCTTTCTGCTCAAATCACTGAGGCTAAAGATTTAAATTCTTAATATTCAGATGACTTTCAAGTATCTGGTGCCATCTGTGCATCAGGCCGTGGCATTAATCTAGGGGGACTTCCACCGGCACAGAAATGAAATAAATAAATACGGGGGCTTGCTAATAGGATAATCTATTCAAGCCCGAGTCCCGCCTTGTACGGACGAGGGTTTCGCTCACCGCACTCCCAACTTGTAGATTCTAGTGCTGTTTAATATTTTTTTAAGTGACATCAATTTCAGGATTTATAGTGCAGGTCTCCACACTGATACAAGGGGCCAGGGTGTGCAGTGAGTCAAAACAGCTGACCAAGAGGTCAAGAGGCATCTCTGTTTGGGCAGTTTGAGAAACGATGCTTAGGTTGGCTGTGGGCTTTCTGGCCAGAAGCATGGTAGTGATCAAGTCTGTGGCCAACCTGGGGATACTCCAGAGAGGAGATGGCAGCTGAAGAGATGGCGATGAGGTGGGGGAGGAGCTTCCTGCACAAGCATGAGGACCTGAGTTAGAATCCCCAGGGAATACATGAAAGTCAGAGGCAGTAAGGCTCAGATCTGTCATCCCAGTATTCCCATGGGGAGATGGACGTGGGGACAGGAGAACAAAACCCCACATCATGGCATAGCTACCCCGGCGAACACAGAGGAAGACCCTGCTCTGGAAAGAGAAGATGAGGACTGGGGCCTGAGGTTGTCCTCTGATGGCCACGGTCACGCCTTAGCATGTACACATCTGCACACATGTACAGGAACAAACACACATGCATATGAGCACACGTGTATCGCACACACATACACACAGTTTTTTTTTTTTAAAGAAAGGAGATGGGTGCATGGCCAAGGTGATTCTGGGGAAAGGGGCCAGTTAACAGGATGCTGTTGTGTGAGTGTGAACTGTCCCCTCACAGGCATGGGTGAGACTTGAACCCTAGTGTATGTTCTGTCCTGGTCTGAGTGTGAACTGCCCAAGAGCCTCCTGTGTTGGAACATGTATTCCTTACTTGGTGGTGCTATTTTGAGAGATTGTGGAAACTTTTTGAGGTAGAGCCTATTTGGGGGGACATGGGTCACAGAGGGGAGGCCTTGAGGTATTTTATAGTCTGAGACCCCTTCTGACCCTGCTTCCTTTCTGGTCTCTGCCTCCTGTTCCAGAGACTTGAGGAGTCCTTGCTGCTTTCTCTTGTCACAACAGAGCCCCCACCCCACCCCCACGTGCCTTCCTTGCAATGATGGACTGTACCTGAAACTGTGAGTCGAGGTGACCCCTTCTTCCTGAAGTGGCAAAAGCCACAGCAGGGAAGAAGCCCACAAACCCCTCCCAGGCCTGGATGCTGCTGTTACCATGGACACACCTCCCAGGCCTGGATGCTGCTGTTACCACGGACACACCTCCTAGGCCTGGATGCTGCTGTTATCATGAACACCCCTCCCAGGACTGAAAGCTCCTGTCACTCATTCCTAGATGGTAGGGAGCTTGCCTCTTCAGAAGGACACACATCTGAGGGGAAAAAGGCTGCTAAGCAGCCCACTGGGTGACAAAGAGCAAGGGCTCTTGACATGGGCACTGTAAGGACGACTGGTACACAGTAGCAAAGTCAGCTGCTTTTAAATGAGTCTCCCTACATTTCTGAAGAGAAATTAAGTCTTTAATAAATACTAGTTCGTTTTCCTGGCCTCACCACATTGCTTTCATTGATTTAAGTTATTTATTATGTGTGCAGTGTTCTGGCTGCACATCAGAAGAGGGCACCAGATCTCATTATAGGAGGTTGTGAGCCACCATGTGGTTGCTGGGAATTGAACTCAGGACCTCTGGAAGAGCAGCCAGTGCTCTTAACCTCTGAGCCATCTTTCCAGCCCACGAACTAGTATTTTTTAATTGATTTTTATTGAGCTCTATATTTTTCCTCTCCCCTCCCCTTCAACCCTCTCCCATGGTCCCCATGCTCCCAATTTATTTAGGAGATCTTGTCTTTTTCTACTTCCCATGTAGATTAGATCCATGTATGTCTCTCTTAGGGTCCTCGTTGTTGTCTAGGTTCTCTGGGCTGGTTTTCTTTGCTTTGTATAAGAATAAATAGCACTGTCCTAAGTTGCTACCCACATGAGAATGCTCCTGCCTAACTCCTGGTCCACAGTGGGTGCTCATATTTTCATTTTATCAGCATAGAAGAAGAAATGCTTGTCCTGGGCCCACCAGGGCCACATGGCGGCTGCACTACCATAGAGCTGGATAAGCAGACACCTGGGTTCCACACAGATGTGCAGGTGTCGTGTGGGTTGGGGTGCACTATCCCACCCCCAAGAGTATACTGTTGAGGGAAGGAGAGAAAATTCAGATACTATCCACCCCAACACCATAACTACAGTTACCACAGTAGTGGGTCAATAGGCAGATACAAGAAAGGATGGAGCAGCATAGGGACCCAGTGACAACTCCCCATCCATGTGATGGTTGGCCTATGAGCTGTGGATTTTGGATTTTGGACAGGTAGTGCTGAGGGCAATGAGGAAGAGAGCCATGAACAGAAACAAAAAGGAACCTAGACATAAATCTCTCATCCTGTACGAAAATTGACTCACCATGAATTGTGGACCTGGCATATAATATAAACTCACAAAACGGCATGGGAGGAATTCTTGCAATGCCAAAGCCCTGTTCTTGAGAAGACTTCATCAAGACTTGAGACTTTGCTTACCAAAGGCCTGGGAAAACAAGCCACAGAGCAGGGGGAGAGTGTGCAAGCCACACACAGGCACAGGACTGTGGGCAGTGTGGGAAAGGGATTCTCAAAGCACCTCTGAGGACAATCTAATTAGGAGGCAGACAGAGACACGAGCGGTCACCGCAGAGGGTGCACAGATGGTCGCTCGTCATTAGGGAAGCACGCTCTCAGACTGCAGCGGATATCGCTGTGCACCCTCCCACCGTCTAGTGCAGAGGCTGGCGAGGACACACAGAGGTGCTGTCACTCAACGTGGCAGCATAGCACGGGACGGCTCCTGAGGAAGGGCACGGAAGTGTCTTACAAAGTTGCCCGTTGCTCACAACCTGCTACACCTGGATCCAAAGCCCTCTAAAGTCCTCTAAAGCCCCCTGTGCTAAAAGGCAGGTCCTCAGCGTGAGGGTGCAATGGGGAGGTGGTGACACCTCACTACGGTTTGCTGTGAAGTACTCCAAAAGGCTTGGTCCCCAGCAGGCAGAGCTGATCCTCGAGAGGCTATCAGATCATGAGGGTTTTGACACTACCAGCGGATCTATTCCCTAGTGAGCTCCTGGCAGGAAGGCTTTGTCCTTAGCTTCGGTGGTGGGAACCAGAGGTGGGGTCTGACTGGGGGAAGCTATGTCACTGGGGTGTGATTGAGGGGTCTGTTTTGTGCTTGGCTACTTCTTCTGCCTGACCTCTGTCCCCAGCTGCTGTGAGGTGAACTGCATCCCTCTACCATGCTCTGACAGTATGATGTCTCAGCCTGACCACAGCCAAGCTTGGGCTGAACGCCCTGAAGTGGTGAGCCCAGTCAAGTCTTCCCTACACGTAAGGCGATTTTCTCAGGGATGATTATTGTGGAGCTACTATGGTGTATGAGCTGGAAGTGCATCTACGGACCTTAACCCAGAGAAGGGAAGCTGAGTGTTCTCCAACATTCTACATGTTTCCCCTCAGCATCTTCCTTTGTGATGGACCCAAGCTGGACATCACCCTGGCACTTCTCAGAGGGCGGCCAGCTGGCAAACCGTGGCATGTCTGTTGCTTAGACCATGGACTTCTGCCCTGGGACCCATGTGATAGCCCGGATGAACCTCCAGAGCCCCATGCTGGGTGAAAGCACCAGCCCCAGAAAGAACAGGACAGCGCTCGCCAGGGTGAGGGACTGGGGTGGGTGAGGGACTGGGGTGGGTGTGGGATGGGGCAAGGGATGTGTCTATAAAGGGGCACTGGGAGGAGCCCTCCTGAGCGGCCTGTCAGGAAACAGCTTAGAGGAAGAAGAGTTAATTCAGCTCACAGTTGGGGGTATCACCCGAGAGGGGCAGAAGAAGGAGGGGGAACACTGCGGGGAGTCCTGGCTCCCTCACATCTCCGTGAAACAGGGAGCAGGCAGGAACTGGGATTGGACTACCAGGCCTCAAGGCCTGTCCTCAGGGATCCACTTCTCCCACAGATTCCCTATCCCAGAGGTTTCATGAGCCCATGGATGGCAGTGCACACTTACATCGTCCTAGGTCTTTTGTGTCTTGATGGCAGGAATGTGTGGCAAAACTGCATAGGATCAGATGCCTAGACACAGACACCTAGAGGCACAGACACTCATGCATGCACACACATGCATAGCTTCACATACAGACATAGACACACAGAAACACCTAGACAAAACTGCATAGGATCAGATGCACAGACACAGACACAAGCTCGTGATTTAGATGAGAAGGCATTTCTAGTGAACTCCTGCAATTGAGAGAAGACTGGGGTGTGGAGGAAAGTGAGGTGCACAGGCTGCACGTGGGACCCCAGGCTGCTCACGAGTGGCCCTGCGTGAACCCCGCCCTTTAGCGTTCTCCAACAGCTTAGTCAATATTTAATCCTCATCCATTTGTTTCCCATTAGGACGCACATCCGAAACCTCTCATTAGCCCATCTTTCCAGAGAATAATGACTAATTTCCGGCAGCAGCTTCCCTTTCTCTACAAAGACCCTTCCATTATTGTAATTTACTGATGGAGGAGGAGAAATTGCAGACAATTTCCAGGGTCCAGGGACTGCTACAGGAAGGGAAGCCATATCCTCACCCTCGCCCTTGGTTGGGGTCCAGGGAGGAGGGAGATGCTGGTCAAAGTGACATCATCAGGCCACATCCCACAGCTGGTCTGAACACGTGACTCTGGCAGGGACCAGAGACAGATTCTGAAGTCCCAGGAGCCCTGAAGGTCACTCAGGACATACGCAGTCCTTGCTGTGAGTGTCCTGGGAGCAGGGTTCAGAGCTGTGAGGGCTTCCCTTGCCTGGCCAGCTCTGGGAAGAACCCACTGTCAGTCTGCTGGCCCCATGGCTATGGGGCTTTCTGAGAGGCAGTGTGACAACACACTGGTTTTGTTGCTCTAAGAGTCAATGCCGGCTACATATGCTGGTTATCATCATCATCATCATCATTCTTTTTTTCTGTTTGCTTTAAAAGAAGGTTTGGGAAACCTGATTTGTGAGAGAAAGATGAGGAGACCCTCAGGCTCTTAGATAAGTCCTAGGTCTTGGAGGGTAGGCCACCTGCCTCTGAGCTAACAAGAAACACACCCCAGCTGAGCCTGTGCCTCCCTCCGGCCCTCCAAGAGGTGCCCTTGGCAACCCTCATTTGTTTTCTTCAGTTGCTTGTAGCTAATTTGCCCGCCCACCGCCTACCCCTGTCCCTCAAGGGACTTCCTTGGGATGAGCTGCCTAAGGTTCCGCAGAAATAATGTTACATCCTGTTCCCTCCGGTGACACTGGACTCGCCAGCGTCTCACGGTCCTGAAAGACAATCACTCGAAAATGCAATCGCCGCGTTGAAAGAGCAGTCCCCAGAGGACAGAGCAATGACAACCCCCACCCGTGGAGGAGAGTGTGATAAATGTTCGCCCTTCTGCCCTAGCCAGACGACGCTGACCCCTCATGGGGCCCACGGAGCCGAGGGAGCAGGTGGCTTCGTGGAGGACAGCTTGCCCTGGCTCTACTTACACTGGATTTCAGAGAAGAAACTGCGTCTGTTTTGCCCGGTACTCTGCAGAGCGCCAGGGCTGGGACTGGCGGGGAAAGTGCAGGGCACTAGGATGAGGGAAAATAATGGGGGAAACTTTTTCACGTACGTGTCTGAGATAGCCCACGTGGAGTGGCTCGCTGTCTGAACTTCAAGCTTACCTGGGTGTCACGGGTTTTAAATGGCTATGCCTGGCATCTTCAGCAGAGGCTCCTATGACCTCATCCATTCTACCCTTCCCAGGGGAAAGCTTGTCTACCATGTCCTCCCATTCCTCAACACAGGAGACAGCTCGGTGGGATCACATAGGAATTTGTTAATCCCTAGGCTTAAATCTCTTGAAGAGAACCCAGCTAGTGGGCTATAGATGTGGGGCTGGCTAGCACCTGCACCTCTACATAGGCCTCCAGCAGGGTTCGGAGTGTGGGTGTCTGTGTTGTGACCCCTATACATAGCTGCCTGGGCCTAAAGTGACCTCACTGCTAACTGGTGAGTGGCACACCTTCTTGTCAATAACTGTGAAATGCAGAGATATTGAGACCTGGCTCATAGTGAGGTAAAGCCATGTATCCTATGGGTCTGTGGGAAGACAGGCTCTCGGGTCAGTTCTGAGGGGGACAGAGGGCCTTGACACAGGGGCTCACCTTCTGGGCTGGGAGAAGGGTCTGCTTGTTTGATGGGCCTGGGTCTCTGGCCTGGTTTCCTGACTCAGGTTGACACAGCTTCTTCCTTTCCAACACATGGTCCCCTCTCCTGCACTTCAGCGCCTGGTCTACATGTTACCACAGAGACAAAAAGACCAGAGGCCACGGCAAAATCTCCCGCTCTAACAATCTAAGCCTAACTCCTTGGAGCCTGGCCCAGGATACAAACAGAGTCTCACTGCTAGTGACTGCTGGGTCTCAGCCCAGATGTCCAGTTTTCTGGAGGACAAGTGGTGTTGCACCATTTACTGCCTTAGATGCTCAGCTGGTGACGTGTTTGCCTTGTAAGCATGAGGACCTGTGTCCGGCTCTAGAACCCATGTAAAATAACCAGACACAGAGGCACATGCTAAAAACCCCAGAGCTGGAGAGGCACAGACAGACGCACCCCTGAGGTTTGTGCCAGCCAGTCTAGCCGGTGCCGAGATTTCTGGATGAGTGAGAGGGTGTCTCAGAAACAGGGTGGGTGATAACGGGAAGAACAATACCCAAGGTCAGTCTCTGCCCTCCACATACACACTTGCACATGTGTACTCACACAGGGACACCCACGTTCATACTCATACTCGCCCCCCCCCAAACATTAACTACAAGATAGTGAACATCTCCTCCTACCTATTCAGATGTGACCCCACGCAGACGAACAGTGGCCAGGTAACTTCTCTTAATTGCTATAAAATGTCCCCACTCCTCGGTCTGTCCACTCTTCTGCTGTCTTCCCGTCCGTGTCTGTTCTTTCTTAAAACTTTTGTATCAATTCTAGTCTGGTAAAAAGTTTGCTCCCTGGGCTAGGATCATCTCTTCCCTTCTCCTTCTGCACCCAAGGCGTGAGGTCTACCAGGCTATTCCCTGTTGCTACAGCGTCTACTCTCTGCAGTGTCTTGATACCCTGAGGTGTGCGAGGATGGGGGTTGTAAAGACTTGTGGGTCCTGTGGAATGTATGGGGCTCCCAAGAAACAAAGCCACCACATCTGCCAAGCCTTACCTGGCTTGGAGCCCTCATCCACAGAGCCGTTGTAGACCTGGTTGATGAAGTCGGGACGGTTGTCATTCATGTCGATGACATAAATATACAGATCAATAGGATTCTCCACCTTGTTGCCGTTCATGTCCACCGCATGGGCTCGGAGCTACGGAGCAACAGATACGTCAGAGCAGGCAGCCACATTCAGGGGAATGATTTGTGGTGATGTATGTATGTGCTTTAATAAAGCTGGCCTGAAGAGCAAAGTGCAGAGCTAGCTGCACTAGTCAACCATAAAGGTCAGACAGTGGTGGCATACACCTTTAATCCCAGCACTTGGGAGACAGAAGCAGACAGACGGAACTCTGAGTTCAAGGTCACCCTGGACTAGTGAGACTGAATTAGTCAAAAAGAGAAACAGAGCCAAGTGGTGGCTCACGCCTTCAATCCCAGTACTAGGGAAGTGACATGGCTGGGCAGGAGGAGACAGGAGCTCAGGATTCAGTCTGAGGACAGATGGTGAAGTCCATTCTGACACTATCCCCAGTCTTCAGTTTCCTCCTGCCAGTTGGGAGATGAATGTGGGGGTTCTACACACATCTTTGGAGAGGTCCAGGGACTCCAGAGGAACCTCAGCTTCCCCTTTAGGGTGAAGGTCTAGGTGAAGGTCCTAGATCTTTGGGGATCCCTACCTGTATCCCCTTTCTACAGATCTCATTTCAAGACTGTCCAGTTTCAAGGACAGAGCCTGGAACTGAGCGGGGTGTTGGGAATATGTCAGCCAAGAAAAATGCTCCTGAAGTCCCTGGGGGCAGGGTCTAGAGTCCGTGCACAAGGCTGGCTGAGGTATGGCAACATCAGAAAGGCCTTGGGGACCATTCATCCCAGGGAATGACACCCCCAGGGCAGCTGCCTTGACCTCTGGACCAGCCTCAAAGGTGGAGCTAGAAGGTTCCTTTCCAGACATTTCTGTCCTGACAACTGACAAGCAACTCAGGAAAGGCCCCTTCCAGAGGTATGGAGAGTAGCTGGCTGGGATCCACAGTGGGACGGCTCTGAGGCAGAGCTCAGGAGAACTAGAGTCAGGGAGATGGAGAAGAAAGGAGTCCTATTGGGTGAGAGCTGAGGGATTCTGTTGTGCGAGAGCCCCGGGCACTCCGCACTCGGCGGGCTCTGCAGCAGGCTGGTTTGAGTGCTCGGGTGTCCAGGAGTTCCTTGAGCGCCTATCCCGCTCCTCATGCCACCACAGCACTGGAGATGCCTAGGCCCAGGCTTGGTTAAAAATAGAAAGGCATGATAGAAGTTCTCAACTCAGGGAGGGGTTGTTCCCCTTTTGCCCCAGATGCAGACCTGGGGTGAGTTCTGTCTGCTGTGTGTTGTAAAATTGTCTTTCTCTCTCCCATCTTTGTCTCTACGCCTGTCTCTGTTCCTCTTCTCTCTGTTGTCTGTCTCTTTCTGTGTCTCTCTCCCATGATCTCTCCTGTTTCTGTCTCTTTGTCTCTACGCCTGTCTCTGTTCCTCATCTCTCTGTCTCTTTCTGTGTCTCCCCTGTAGTGTGTCTCTTTGTGCCACCTCCCTGTCTGGCTGGCATCTGTTTCCCTCTCATTGCATGCCTGTCTCTCCCTAAGTCTTTCTGCCCATGTCTCCATGGGCGCCGAGGGGCACATCCTGAGTCGGTTGGAGAGGCGTGTTGAATGTGGACTGAAGCCCATCTGGGGAACCAGTAGCTTTGGCAGATTGTCCTTGGTTCGGTGTGTGTACAGTGGCAGCGTGTGGTGGGCTGAGACGGTGAGAATTGTGTGAAAGGCCCTGTCCCTGTGGCCAGGACTTCTGCAGCACTGAGCCGGGGTCTTGGTAGGCTGGAGGGGTTCATCCGGGAGGAGGTTGACAGGGAGGACTGGCTGGAGGGCCAAGCTGACCAGGACCCTGCTGCGCTGTCTTTGGGCCCAGATACCTGCCCATCCTCTGGTGGGCTGCCCCTACTGCAGATCTGTCTTCACGTCTGAGCTTTCACACAGGTAGAGGGGACACACGAGGCATCCTGTTGGCTCCAGACTGCTCTCGACATTGGCTGTGGAGGTGCAACGAGGGTTCTCCCCCAGCTAACTGAAGTGGCTGTATTGGGAGCTCCGGCTTGGGCAAGAGTGAGAGGCGAGACCTGTGGCTTTCATGCCTGGTTTCTGCAGAAGTGACGTCACCCTCACACCTTGTCAAAGGTGGACACATAGGACCTGTCAGTCACGGATGCTCTGTGCTCATGGTGTGCCTTTTAGCGTGTATGATTTGTTTCATTATTTTGAAATCCTTGTCACATTTTGGACCAGAGGCCCACCCTCCGCTTCATGCCTGTGCTGTACACACGACAAGCAGGGGGCAGGGACAGCAGAGTGGGTGGCCACTGATCACCACCGGCTGAAGGTAGCAGGCCTGAAAACTTCCAGTAGGAAGATTATTGAAGATGCGGAGGAAGGGAGCCCAAGAAGGCCCAGCTATTGCCGTTTCCTGCCTGGGACAGCCCTGCCAACAGCTGCTACGTCCCAGAAGCAAGAAAGCAATTTTGGAGATATCCTGAAGCACAGGGCAGATAGAACATTCTAGTGGGAAATCAAAGAACTTGATAGGGTCCTCAAGTCAAGGCCTCAGGGAGCGGAGGAAGCAGAAAGCAGAGACTCCTCAGGCAGGGGCTTTCTCTTATAGACCACGATAATTAAAAATGAATCTGTCTAATCTTGGAAGAAGTAAGTTTAATCAGTGAGTGGCTTCCTTCCGTGGCCCGTGAGGCAACGTGTTCCGATACAGAGCTGATTTCAGGTGACCTGTCCCCCTAGGGAAGGTGACAGTGAGCGGGATGGGTTATGCCTGCTCTGTCTCTCTCCCAACTTCAGTCCCACATCTTGTTGAGCCCCCCACCTCTAGACTTGGGCACAGACATCTTTAAAGGACATATTCCAGAAGCCGTGTGTGCATGGTGCAGGCAGAAGGACAGGTGGAGAGAGGAGGCCTGCTAGAGTGGTCCTTGCCATAGCTTTGCCAAGTGTTACCTGGACTTCACAGAGTGAGGCAAGGCCCCTTGAGGCCCCTGTGGGAGGCACTGACCCTTCTTGTGTAGAAACCAGCAGCCAAGCTGGGCACTTACTACCACCTGCTCGAGTCTGCACCTGAGTCAAGCCTCAGCCTCAAACAGCCTGCCAGCCTCGAACATTGAAGTCTGGGGCAGAGACCCGCTCCAACTCTCCTTCCTCAGTTCTTCAGCCTGGGAACAAAGTCATCTTCCTGCTCAAAAAGGACACGATGACTTTCCAACTGTGGCCCCTGAGGGAGTCTCTTTCTCCACTCGAACCAACAAGACGATTTGTTCCCTGACCTTGGCCTCCACCACAGGAGAAGCAAAGTGAGGATGCTCAGATGGCATCTCCAGGCACGGATCGGGAGATGCTCTTGGTACCAGCATCACCATTGCTTCTTCCCACAGCCTGTGTCTGAATCTGAAAACCTGGAACCCAATCTTCCTCAGGGGTGTTGGGCCGTGAAAAATCCAGTTGTTCCTCAGCTTAGAACAGTGCACGTTCCCTAGAACTTGGCCCATGTTCACTCCAGTCATTCCTGTTTTCCCAGCACCTAACACGGGAACCAACATATGTCGAATGCTCAAGAAGTAAACCTTGTATGGAAGGATGGATGTGTGGTTAGGATGGGCAAATGGGTGGATGGATGAGTAGATGGTGGGTTGGTGGATAGATGGTGGGTTGGTGGATAGATGGTGGGTTGGTGGATAGATGGGTAAATAGATGGGCAGGTGGGTGGAAGGATTGATGGGAGGAGCGTGGGTGGTAACTAGACAGGTGGAGAGGCAGGTGGATGGATGGATAAGGAGATGGCTGGATGGGCAGAGGGACAGGTGGGTGACCCGGTGGTGAGTGGAGTGAGCAGATGAACAGACAGATGAGACATGAACAGAGTAGATAAGGGGGTGTCTGGAAGGACCATGAATTGTCTCTGAAGAGGGGCATCTGGAGGGCTGGTGCTCTGAGTCTGGCCGGGGTCACTCTTGTGTCTCAGCTCTTCCACAGAAGCCACGGGATGGGCAGCAGCTCCTGCTCTGGGGACTATAAACTGCAGCTGTAGGCTCGGGTAGCCATCTCGGGGCAGGAGACTTCTGTGGCTCTCCTGAGGTTGCTTTGCCAATCCTTTGGGCACACCGCCCTGCTCCTCAAGACTCTTTGGGGGTTGGTTGGGGTTGGTGACCATTGCCAGTGACAGACTCAACCTCCTGTAATCCCTGCCTCTACACAGATGGGCAGTAAGCAGCTTCAGGGCCAGGCTCTGTCTTGGTCTGAGGATATAGTGTGAATACACACATGGAGTCTCCTTCTGGAGAGGAGAGATGGATGACCAGTCCTGAACAAATGACCATCAGACCGAGGAACAGCAGGGTCAGCCTGCAATCAGCACAGAGCTGAAGCAAGAAGTCTCGGCAATTAATACGACGGCAGGGGGCAGAAACTGAGAATTCCACCTTTGTTCTCAGATGACGGTCAAAGTGTTGGGCATTCAACGTCTTGGCATTTAGCCACAGGCACACACAATACCCTGACCACATTTCTGTTCTATCCACCTGATATGGTGGGTGTCATTATAACCATGTCACAGCTGAGATCTCTTTATGCTGGGGAGAGACCTGAGTCCAGGGTGGCCTCAGTGGCTCACCTGAGGCTCCCAGAGGTCAAGTGCTGGACCTGGCCCTCGCAGGTACTGGAGCAAAGCCTGGGGAACCAGGCAGAGGGTCACTTGGCCATCATTTCAGAGAGAGGTAGGGACCTGGCTGTCCCCTCATATCCAGTGCTGGTGGGGCAAGGAGACGGCTGAGACCCCGCAGCCTCTCTTTTCTGACCATTCCTCCTTTTTGTGTGGCTGTTGACTTAGAGGCTCTCAGCGAGACAGCGTGTAGAGTTAAAGCTCACTCTGGCGTGCAAGTGCTGGCATCGGGCCTGACCGTCATGTTTTGATGATTCTGTTGAGTAAATCTGTCTAATCTGGTAGGTGCCAGGGTCCTCCTGTGCTTAGGACCCTGTGGCCAGACGGAAGTGAGCCTTGCTGCTGACACCCTACCAGGGTGGAAGGCTGTGGAAGGGTGGACAGCCTACGACCACCTACTATTGCTATGTTCCATATATGGATACTTACATGGTAAGAGGCTCTTTCCTCTCGGTCCATGGGCCGGGTGACATACATCCTGCCAGACATGGAGTCAATGCTGAAGACCTCCATAGGGGGCTGGTCGGCTCCCACACCCGTGATGCTGTACCGGATGGGAATGTCATTGTCCTTGTCAGATCTGATCTGAAAGACACAAGGATGAAGATGTGAGCCTGCTGCAGGGCTGGGGCTGACACACTCATCCTGACACCTTGCGGGCCTGACGCCTGGCCACACTCTTGGAGCAGCATGGATACAGCTGCAAAGGATTAGTGACCTCTCTCTCATATAGAACACACTTGTCTCTTCCCCACAAAGCAACCAGCCACTCTGCCCTAAGAATGTCACTTCCCTATGGTGGTCAACCAGAGCACAGAGGAAAAGAGCTGATCCAGTCTGAACAGGTTTTAGGTGTATATACAATAAGGTAACCTGTGTCCTAGTGTGATCTTTTAGAGAAAAATTCCTATTTACCATCTAATGCCTATGCATATGATGGAAATATTCCATGTTTGCACAAAAGGCTCAAGTTTCCATATGTCAGTCAAAAGTTTATCAGAGCAGAAACCATTCATACCCCACCTTACAACCAACCAATGTCTCTTCCTCAAGGACCCAAAGAGTCTCCAGGAATACACGGGCTCCTGAGTGCCCTGGCTCACACCTGCCACTCCCTGCCTATGTCTATCTTGCACTTTCTCTTCTGAATAAAAGTCCTTGCTACTTTGGTATTCATGTATGGTTCCTAAATCCTTTGAAGATGCCAAGAATTGGAGATACAATGGGCTCAGATAGCAACCACTGATAGCAGAAGGACAATCAGTGGGCAGGGGGTTACCGAGTGCCACCAACTGATGTGGGATTCCCTTCTGTATGCTATGAATATGTTTTATTACCTTTGGTTATTAAAGAAGCTGTTTTGGCCAATGGCTTAGTAGAGTAAATCCAGGTAGGAAATCTGAACAGAGATAGAGAGAGAAAATAGGTGGAGTCAAAGAGATGCCATTTAGCTGCTGAAGGAGAAAGACGTCAGTTGCCAGTCAGAACCTTACTGATAGGCTACAACCTCATAGTGATTCACATATTAAGGAAATGGGGTTAATTTAAGATGTAAGAGTTAGATAGAAATACATAAGCTATTGGCCAAACAGTGTTGTAATTAATATAGTGGCTGTGTGATTATTTGGGTCTGGGCAGCCAGGAAATGAATGAGCAGTCTCCAGCAACAACCTCATGTCCAGAGGCACATCAGGTTAACAGGGAGGTACAAGGTACAGCATTTCAAGATTGTTTTTTATTTTTATTATTATATTTTTGAGACAGGAGTTCAGGTAGCTCAGGTGAGTTTAAAACTGCTATGTAACTGAGAATGATTTTGAATTATTGATCCTCCTCCACCTCTTAGGTCCTGGAATGACAGGCACGATCCACTAAGTCTAGTTTATACAGTGCTGAGAACTGAACCCATGGCTTCATGTACGTTAGGCAAACACTCCACAAACTGAGCTACATCCCTGGCCCTCGATATTTTAAGCTCTGTGCCAAGCTGTGATGTAGTATGAAATGGAATTGAATGTAATTTATTGTAGAATAAGCTCTTTTGTTTCCTGGCTGCCTAGACCTGAATAATCACACAGAAACTGGTATTAATTATAACACTGTTTAGCCTATTAGCTCAGGTTTTTTTTAACTAACTCTTAGATCTTAAACTAACCCATTTCTATTTCTGTGTATTGCCAGAAGGCTGTGACTTGCTGGATAAGGTTCTGTTCTGATGTCTTTCTCTTTCAGCAGCTACATGGCATCTGACTCTGCCTACTCTCTCTATATATATCTTCCAGCCTGTCTATATTATGCTAAGCCATTGGCCGAAATAGCTTTATTATTAACCAATGGTAATAAAACATATTCACAGCATACAGAGGGGAATACCATATCATCACAAACAGAGTCCACCCAAGAAAAATGCTGCTACTAAGAAGCTATGCTAAGAAGCTAAGAAGAACTCTGTTCTTTTGTGTCTAGAATTCTTTCCTAAGCTTTCTCAGGTTTTACGTTGATGTAGTTGCTCCACACTGGGCGCCATTTTGTTGGCATACAAAAAAGTTCCACAATAGCCCAAAATGGAGTATAACAAAGATTTATCTGGGGATAAACTCACAAAAAGAATAGGGGTCTGCAGTCCTCTGTGTACACTGCAAACTGGAATCAAATCCAGCAGCTAAGAGAACCAAACATTTCATCTGCATTTATAGTACATGAGATCATGCACAAAGTGGGCTGGTATCCTAAAGGCCATTAGCTGAAGGAGTTCCCACAGCAACTTGTGCCCTGGCAATGCTGAAAGCATGCATGAGCAATCCATATATGATGGTTCTGTTGCACTTGTCCATATTGGGTTTCATGATCTAAGTTGATAAGGATGATTGGCCAGGTTTCTTCCTCAAGAGGGCACCAGATCTCATTGCAGATGGTTGTGAGCCACCATGTGGTTGCTGGGAATTGAACTCAGGACCTTTGGAAGAGCAGGTAGTGCTCTTAACTGCTGAGCCATCAAAAAGTGGCTTACCAAAGTCTCCATCCGCACCAAAAGCAGGGATCTTGCTGGGTGGGTCAATTCTTTGTGTTAAATAAGACAAGACTCCCAATGGAGGCACGAGTGAAGCCTGAGAACAGGTTTTTTTTTTCCAGCTTCATCTGAGCACCAAACTATAAGCTATTCCAGAAAACCCCCAATTCCCAGAAAATTCACCATTCTTTCTTCATTTTTTTAGGGATAACTTGATTTTAAAATTTTAATTAAAATATAATTACATCATTACCCCTTTTCTTCCCCCTTTCAAATTTGTGGGCCTCTAGCCTTTACTTATTGTTACATAAGAATGATATTCTCGCCGGGCGGTGGTGGCGACACCTTTAATCCCAGCACTCGGGAGGCAGAGGCAGGCGGATCTCTGTGAGTTTGAGGTCAACCTGGTCTACAGAATGAGTTCCAGGACAGGCTCCAAAGCAATACAGAAAAACCCTGCCAAAAAAAGAAAGAAGAAAGAAAGAAAGAAAGACTCCCATAGACTTGCATATTTGAATTTTTAGTTACCAGAGAGTGAAACTGTTTGACAGGATTAGAAGGATTAAGAGGTGTGGCCTTGTTGAAAGAAATGTGTCACTGGGAGTGGGCTTTGGAGATTCAAAAGCCCATTGCAGACTCTCTTTCTGCCTATGGATCAGGGTGTGGCTTTCGTCTCAGCGATTGCTCTAGTACCTGCCTTTCTGCTTACTGCTGTGCTCCCTGCCCTGATGATAATGGACTAAACCTCTGAAACCATAAACAAGCCCCCAATTAAATGCTTTCATTAATAAGAGTCGCCTTGGTCATGGTGCCTTTTCATAGCAGCAGAACAGTGATTAAGACAGAAACTGGTACCAGGAGTGGGGTGTTGCTGTGCCAGGCCTAGTCATGTTGCTTGTTGGTGGAATGTGGACTTTGGATAGGAAAGCAGTTGAGAGTATTACGTGGGGTTTAAAGCACCATCCTAGTGGGAATAAGGACAGACATGCTGACAGCAATGTGGGGCCAGCTCAAGGAGTTTCAGAGGGGAGGACTGTTAGTAAGTGGCCTAGAAACTGACTGCTCTTGTGATATTTTGGCAAAGAACATGGCTGATTTCTGCCTTTGTCCTAAAAATTTGCAAGAGGATAAATCGAAGAGTTTGGATTAATGGCCTTGGAAGAGATTTCACGACTGCCTAGTATTGCCTATGTCATGTGACTATTAGTGGTTACTCTTAGGTAGATCTGCAATGTGAAGGAGCAACAGAGTAAAGAAAAAAATGCAAAAAGCACAATTGAGGAGAAAGAGCACCAGGAAGTGAAATGTAGAAGACAGAGTTCCAGTGCTCAAGGAGATGAAACGTTCAAAGGGAAGACTGATCAATGCTAAATGGAGAAACGGGAGTGGTGACCTCAGGGCACAACCCCACTCAGCTAAGCTTCCGACTTGTGGAAAGGATTTCGAGGACAGTGAAAGGAGCCCTAGCACCGGAACGCTGATTGGAATGTAACTGAACTAGGGGGCAAGTTCCAGCTCCAGAAGGAGGCTGAACTGGACAACTTGGGCCAAGTGGTTCTGGCTCTAGAGTTGTGAACACAAGAGAGGGGTTGTGGGGTTTCCCACCAAGGCTCAGGAGAGTCGCTGAGGCCAAGCATGCGTCAGGGGTGTCCTTGCATGGGAGCTCAGGGAGGCTCTTGTGTGACGCTGTGAAGGTGAAGCCTGGATTGTTGCAGATGCCAGGGTGGTGTGATACCTGCCAGAGAGAACTGCACACCATATGTGGAGCCAGCCCAAGAGAGAGAGAGCAAAACTGGTAGGAGTTGGAGATGTGGAGATTGCTTTGACATTAGACTTGGAGATGCAGAGTTTGGAGTTTGCCCAGCTGGTTTTCGCTTTTGCTTTGGTCCAGTGTTTCCTTACAATGCTCTGTTTCCTCCCTTTTGGAATGGTAATGTATGTTCTGTGCCATTGGAAGTGTGATCTGCTTTTTGATTTTGATTTTACTGGGGTTACAGTTGTAGGACCCAGGGCAGCTTGGTACACACCCGCCAAGACAGGCCCTATAGACCAACAGGAAGGCCTGAGTCTCAGTTTATCCTAAGACAATACCTGGTTCCAAGAAAAGACCACAAACTGAGACCATCCATGCTCCACCCAGAAACAGACCATCCAAAGGAAATTCTTAATGTTCCAACCATTGTAGATAGGATCGCCTGCCAGCACACACCCATCGCTTTTCACCAGGACACCCCTAGACAAATGTCAGCCAATTAGGGGTTCCGAGCCTTAGAAATCCCTCACCCCAACCTCTGCTATTATAAAAACCCCACCCCAATTGAGTTTGGGGCTCTCCAATGGCACCAATATATTGAACACACGGAGAGTCTGAGTTTGTGAGCTTGTGTAAGAATAAAGGCTCTTTGCTTTTACATATGGGACTTGGTCTCTTTGTTGGTGTATGGGGGTCTCCAACAGATCTGGATATAAAAACAGTTAAGAGACAGCCTTGAGTCTCAGAGACTTTGAACTTTGGACTTTTAAACATGTTGAGACTGTGATAGACTATGGGGACCTTTGAAGTTTGACTGAACGCACATTGTATTTGGGTATGGCTAGAAGCCTATGGGGACCACGGAGTAGAATGAGGTGTTTTGAATAAGAATGGCTCCCATAGGCTCATATATTTGAACACTTGGTTACCAGGAAGTGGAACTGTTTGAAAGGATTAGAAGGATTAGGAGGTGTGGCCTTGTTAGAGGAAGTATGTCACTGGGGGCAGGCTTTGAGGTTCCAAAAGCAAGCTTTTCAGGTGTGGAGTCTGGACTGAGGCAACTCCAGGGGAGGGACCCACTGTTTGGCACCCTGAGGATGGGATTCAGAACAGTCCTGAGAATGCTTTGCTCAGATTAAACCTGGATTTATTAATTCAGTTTGATTGGCTTATTACATCAGTGGCGGTGGAATTCCCTCTCATTAACCAGGGATTTTAAACAGTCACATCTTGAGTGATGCTGGCCTAGTAGCACTGGATGAAGGGGAGCCCTCTGGTGCCAGTGAGTGGTGCGTGTCTCTTGTTGCCCTAGGACAGATGCTGCTGCTTCACGTGTGGCTACTGCTCCATCCTTCTGGCTACAGGAACATTTAACAACAGCTGTGCTGAAAAAAACCCACCACACAGTTAAGGTTTTTCTGCTTCTTTGTTTTTAAGGAAATTTATTGTGTTTTGGTCATATTCTGGGCCACTCAAAAGCGCTTTCTGAAACACAGCAGCTGTGAGCCACTGAGCCCTGTGGCCAGGGGCTCTTTGCACAGACCTTGGACGCTCTGATTCTTTCATAGTTTACCTTGCGGAGAAGAAATACTGTGTGAAGGAAGCCAGCAGGCCAGGGGAGAGCACTTCCCTGTGATTTGTGTCTGGAGAATGAGGAAAGCATTGCAGACGTAGCTGCGGAGTGGGGAGTGGGAGCTCAGACAGCCCTTCCACCCGCTCCCTGCTGAGGAGCCATGGGCTCCTTTGTGTTTGTTATTAGAGGACAGAACAGATGGCAAAAGACTAGTTTAAAGTGATGTCTGCATTAAAATAATGTACGACGCCGCGTACATTATTTTCACCTGGGGATGGTTGTAGCCGGCCGCTCTGTCCTCAGGAAAGGATGGAAGCGGGGAGGCTCCAGATCCTCCCATATCGAGTATTTGCCTTGCTCAAATGAACTTGAAACTGGAAAGATTCACCATGTGGCTTCCAGTTACTGACACCTGGGGTTATTCTCAGTGTATTCAAGCGAGGAAGCAATGGGGCAGAATCACATCTGGATTCCAGATGTGTGTATAAGAGGGTGGGGGAGAGGGAGGGAAGAAGGGATGGAAAAAGGACCATTTATAAAAGGCCCTCAGCCTAGGGTAAAAAATACGTGGGGTGCCAGGCCCTATGGTGACAGCAGGAGGACACAGTCACCTGTCAGGGGACAGGAGATGTTCCACAAGGTGACACACCATAGTTATAAATCTGGACAAAGGTTGTTGGTGAGGATGTGGGGAGCAAGGGGCAAGAGTAGCTCAGAGAACATCACACCCAAATTGGGCTCGTTTGTTCTCATCCACAGCCAGTTACGGATATAGACACACTACACATAGATGCATACACGTCACACAATACACACATAGAACCATACATATACAAACACACATCCTCAAACACACACACAGTAAGAAGATCCATGTAGACACATCAAAACACAGAAGTTCATATAGGCCTCCATACCTCCATACCCACACATTGGCCTCTTCTATGGGCACTGGCCTTTGAAGGAGTTGGATTATTTCATGGCTAAAGGTTCTGTCACTCATAAGCCTCCCTGGCCCCTGCCCTGGCATTTCAAAAGATGCTCAGATAATCCTCAGGGTCAAGCCTGTCCAGCAGGCCAAGGATCTCTGGTGAAGTCTTTCTGTGCTTTCTCCTTGCACCATATTAAATCCAGAGATTTTCCAGGGAGGACAGGTTGCAATTTCTCATTTTTGTTCCCTGCTGGGAGTCTGCATGGCCAGCAGCAAGAAGCTCCTGCTTCTTCTTCTTCTTCGAGTGAAGGGCTCCGAGTCGTGACAGCCATGCCTTTCCTGTCCCTCTGCCACACACCAGGATGGAGAACGGTGGATTTATTCTTGGTCGTGGTTGCATCCAGTAAGACAGTAGCTGGCCAAGAAAGGCAATTTTCTTTTAAAACCAGTCTCTCACTGAAGCCCAGAGGTAAGAAGATGTTTACATCCAAACACATTGGCAGCTTCCTGTGGTCTCAGCCGTGTGCACATAAAACTCAAATGTTCTTGGTGCCTGATCTTGATCCCACAGCTGACAGAGAGTCAGGTTTTCTTGGTCTTCTGCATCCACTCACTTCTGCTTTTCCCAGACGCCCCCGCCCCCATGTTCTCCTGCCTTGCCTCACCGGCATCCAGCATCACACAGCTGGCCGGGCCTCGGGAATCCGATAGGGAAGCCTTTCCCCCAAAGTCGCACATCTGGACCTGGAAGGTGTATGCAGCAGGCGCCTCATAATTACTAGATGAGCCAATGAAACCTGAAGTCACAGCCCAAGGGCACGGTAGACAGACAGAGACAGCCAGGTCATTCGCCATTCTGTAGGGAAGCCGTGGCTGACAAAGCCCTAAGAAAGGCTTTTTACCTCCCTCAGGACAACTGGCCATCCTGTGGTCCAGAGGATGGGGAGTGGGCAGGCTGTAGAGAGTTGGGGAGAGAAGGTTATATAGCCTGAGGCTTGCTGAGGCCAGAGTGAGGCTGGGGCCTCTGTGAACCATTATTGCATGGAGAACAAAGACAGGGAATGCAGGAGTGGAGGGGGAGACACAGCACACGGGACACAGCACACGGGACGCAGCTCACGGGACACAGCACACGGGACACAGCACACGGGACGCAGCACACGGGACGCAGCACACGGGACGCAGCTCACGGGACACAGCACACGGGACACAGCTCACGGGACACAGCTCACGGGACACAGCTCACGGGACACAGCTCACGGGACACAGCTCACGGGACACAGCTCACGGGACACAGCTCACGGGACACAGCTCACGGGACACAGCTCACGGGACACAGCTCACGGGACACAGCTCACGGGACACAGCTCACGGGACACAGCTCACGGGACACAGCTCACGGGACACAGCACATGGGAGCCTGGTCTGGAGACTGCTTGGGACCCATAGCTGAAGACGGAAGCACATGCACTGTGGGTTTCCCACTCTTGTTCACTGCCCCAGTGGACAGGAATAGTTCCAGCAGCTTCCCTCAAATCCAGTGCTATCTTGGGTTTCATTCCCATTTGAAGCACACCTTCCTACTTAATGAGTCCACATCAGGATGCAGGAGCCTGGTCATCTGCTCTAACACCAGCTGGGTAACCCACCCTGAGGGGGAGCTAGCTGCCCAGGAATCTCCAGCCCTTCAGAAGTCCTCAAAAGAGATCCACAGCCAAACAGGCCAAGCCAGGGAATCCTGCTGGAGAGGAGGGGGATTGTAGGAGCCAGAGGGGCCAAGGACATCACAAGAAAATCCACGGAATCACCTAACCTGGGCTCATGGCAGCTCACAGAGACTGAACTGACAATCAGGGAGCCTGCATGGGACTAACTTAGACCCTCTGCATGTATGTTAAAGTTGTGTAGTTTGATCTTCCTGTGCAACTCCTAACAGTGAGAGCCAGGGCTGTCTCTTGACTCTTTTGCTGGCTTTGGGTATCCTATTCCTCATACTGGGTTGTCTTGTCCAGCTTTAATACAAGAGGAGGTACTTAGTCTTACTGCAATTTGACATGCCATGTTTTGTTGATATCCATGGGAGGCCTGCCCTTTTCTGAGTAGAAATGGAGGAGGAGTGGATTGGGGTGGAGGAGAGGAGGGGAGGTGGTGGGAGGGACTGGGAGGCAAGGAGGGAGGGGAAATTATGGTTGGACTGCAAAATAAATATTTTAAAAAGTCCTCAAAAGACCATTAGAATACTCCAGAATGCCAGGCTTTCAGGTCACCATCTAACCTGCACTGCATATGTGGCCATTGAGGGCAAAGACTTCATGTGTGACAAGGATCTAGAGCAGAGTTCCTAGGTCCTGCTTAGCAGTCACATTAACTTTGTTTATTTATGGTGTTAGGGATAGAACCCAAGGCACTGGATATGAAAGGGGTCTACCCAAGTTACACCCGTCACCCAGGCATACAAACCTCTATAGCAGAAAGGAAGCAGAGCCTTCTCTTTGCTGGGACCCTACACATGGACCAGAAGACTGAGCTAGCTCTTCAACTCATAGGGTTACTATTCTCCAGAGACTCAAGCGTTAGCCATCACTCGCTCCAGCCAGTTCCACAGATGTGGGTCCTGGACATTCAGGTTAATTGTCAAAGCCCGAGTTTTGTCTTTGCTTCATTAAAATGAGGCAGGGTTTCATTTTAATCGTTTTGGGGAGTGATTGTGAAATCACAGCCCTATATATGTGAGACCCCCAGAGCTTGCTGCAGCAGCTCACTGAAGAGCTCTTTGCTGGTTGTGGAGTGCTCAGCTCTAAACAGGCCATCTGCGTCACCTACTTCAGGGCTCAGGGAACCCCGTGGGAGAGGGGACAGAAGGAACATAGGAGCTGGAGGATGGGGAGAATGCTGTGAGATGCTGTTTGCAGCAATGATTACCTTCAACATCTCGTCAGGGATGGGGAGGAGCTAATGAGGCCACACCCCTCCCTGAGGGGCCCTTAGCACTTGATGGTTGCTGGAGGAAAGGGGCCATTTTCTTCTGAAGTCAATGTTAATTGCCTATGCTCCAGGGACTACATTTCTTAGTTAGGGTTTCTACTGCTGTGACAAGACACCATGACCACGGTAACTCTTAAAAGGAAAACATTTAATTGGGGCTGGCTTACAATTCAGAGGTTCAGTCCACTATCATCATGGTGGGAAGCATGGCAGCATGCAGGCCGACATGGTGCTGGAGAAGGTGCTGAGAGTTCTATATCTGAATCCTCCAGCAGCAGGAAGAGACCACCACAGTGGGTGTAGCTTGAACATCTGAGACCTCAACGCTCACCTCCACAGTGACACACTTCTCCCAACAAGGCCACAGCTGCTCCAACAAGGTCACACACTTCTTAATAGCACCTTTCCTTCTGAACCTATGGGCGCCATTTTTATTTAAACCACCACATTGCTCCACCCACACTCATGCAAGCAACCCCATTGAGTTACAAAAAGGATCACAGAAAAAAACAACCATTTAACCAAATAATCAGCCAATAACCAGCCAACTAATCAGCTAGCTTACCATCCAACTAACCATCCAACTAACCAGCGAACCAATGAGCCAACCAATCAGCCAACCAATCAGCCAACTAACCAGCCAACTAACCAGCCAACTAACCAGCCAACTAACCAGCCAACTAACCAGCCAACTAACCAGCCAACTAACCAACTAACCAGCCAACTAACCAACCAACTAACCATCCAACTAACCAGCCAACTAATTAGTCAACTAACCAGCCAACTAAACAAAAAGACATGCAAGGAAGATGGGGACTTGTGGAGATGTTTGGTGGAAGGGGGATGAGAGAGTAATGGGGAGGGTGAAAATGACCAAAACACATCACAGACATGTATGAAATCGCCTAAGGAGAAACTTTGCAAGCATCTGGACTCAGTTGGCTGTTAGAACTGCTCTTAGCAACCAAATGGCACAGACTGTGGGTCCTATCCTGCCCCCACTCTTCCTTGAGTTTTGAACATTACGGAAGAGATTTGAAGTGTTGCTTGCATTTCATGAAGTATTCCCCATGCACAATGAAACTGAGCCTTCACTTATTTTCACTTAGGCTCTTGTAGCAGAAAGCCCAGCACGTGACAGGAACAGGAGGGAACGGACGGCATTCCTGGTAGAACACAGTGGCTATTGTGCACGCTGTTCAGTTACTCTGAGTTTCATAAATTACAGGAAAAACCCTCAAAGTCAAATGAATACTAATGAAAGCCATAAATATGTTCTCACAGAATTTGCCTGGTGGGGAAGAAGGAATGCGATGCTCTCAGAGATGCCCTTTAGGTTGTACCAAATTAATAGGGTTGGGCTCTCTAAATTTCTACTCAGGGATTGGGCAGGCTCTCTGAATCTCTAGTCGGGATTGGGCAGGCTTTACTGAGGACAGTGAGATAGTCAGCATGGCACGTGTGCCTGGTCTACTGGTACACAGAGGCCCAGTTATCTTTGGGTTATTGTCATTCCCCTATTGGGAGACAAAGTGCCCTGCCCTCCCTAGCCAGCAGTACTGTGGGACAATGGCCCTGTACCCTATAAAGATTTGTCACTTGTATTGATTTAATACTGATTGGCCAGTAGCCAGGCAGGAAGTATAGGCGGGGCGACCAGAATAGGAGAATTCTGGGAAGAGGAAAGGCTCAATCTGCAGTCATCACCCAGATGCAGAGGAAGCAAGATGAGAATGCCTCGCTGATAAAAGGTACCAAGCCATGTGGCTAACACAGACAAGAACTATGGGTTAATTTAAGATGTAAAAGTTAGTTAATAATAAGCCTGAGCTAATAGGCCAACCAGTTTATAATTAATGTAGGCCTCTGTGTGTTTTTTTTTGGGGGGGGGACTGAATGGCTGCGGGATGGGGAAGGATGGAAACTTCTGTCAACACAGAGGGAACACAGGACGGCTCCTCGCATCGTTCTTCAGCCACCACCCATCTTGTTATTTCGAGACAAGGTTTCTCACCGACCTGGAGCTGACTGAGCTGGCTAGGTTTGCCTGGCAAGTTAGCTCCAGGGATCCACTGTTTCTGCTTCACCAGCACCAGGATTACAAGCACATTCCACTATACTGGCTATGTGGCTTCTGGGGATCAAGCTCATGTGTTTATGTTCACAAGGCTTTCCTTTAGTCTTAGGGCATACACAGGCATACACGCAAATGATCATGACTTGAATCACTCAAACATTGCCTGCTGTGTGGCAGGGTCAGGACTTGCTGGTCTTTTGCCTTTAGTTTTCAGGAGTGTCTTCTAAAGATGCAATTTTAAAAACAACTTGGTAAGCAAAAAACAAAACATTAAAGCTGAACTCAGCAAGCATATTTAGCATATTTACTCTGGCTCCCCAGTGCTGGGTGTGTCCTCCCACAAGTAGTGTCTGTCTGTCTGTCTGCCTATTTGAAGACACACAGGTAGAGGCCATCCTGCTTCTTAGATAATTAGTAGTTATGCATTCTTCTATTTTGCTTGTGTTGTGTGTGCGTGGGTACACATGTATGTGTATGTACGTGGAGGCCAGAGAGACTGACATTGGGTGTCTTCCTTAATCTTCCTCTACCTTATTTTTTGAGACAGCCTGTTACTGAGCTGAGATTCAATGATTTAGTTAGTCTGGTCAGCCAGCAAATCATAGTAGCCTACCAAGCTGTCTGTAGCTCTCCAGCTCTGGGACCAGGGCACGTGCTATTATGCTTGACTTTGTATGTCAGTGCTAGGACCTGAACTCAGGCCTTCACACTTGCCCAGAAGCAAGTATTTTTTTTTTTTTTTTTTTACCAACAAAGCCATCTCCCCAGCTCCCTTTGCTTTTTTTTCTGACACAAGTCTTACTATGTTGTCTGGACTGGCCTCCTGACTCTACTTCCTGAGGGCTGGATTACAGGTGTGCACTACCGTGACTCTATTCCGTGAGTGCAGGATTACAGGTGTGTACCACCGTGACTCTACTCTGTGAATGCAGGATTACAGGTGTGTACCACCGTGACTCTACTGTGAGTGTAGGATTACAGGTGTGCACCACCATGACTCTGTGAGCACAGGATTACAGGTGTGCACCACCATGAATCCCAGTCTCCCTTTGTACACTAATGGGGACAGCACTGTTGCTGTGGGATAATGTCCTTGTTCACTGTAAAGATTTGTCACTCGGGGGCTGGAGAAATGGCTCAGCGGTTAAGAGCACTGGCTGCTTTTCCAAAGGTCCTGAGTTCAATTCCCGGCAACCACATGGTGGCTCACAACCATCTGTAATGAGGTCTGGTGCCCTCTTCTGGCCTGCAAGCACACACACTGACAGAATATTGTATACATAATAAATAAATAAATAAAAAAGATTTGTCACTCATCTTGGTTTAATAAAATGCTGATTGGCCAGTAGCAAGGCAGGAAGTATAGGTGGGGTGACCAGACTAGGAGAATTCTGGGAAGAGGAATGGCAGAGATGCAGTTGCAAGCCAGATAGATAAAGAGGAAGCAAAATGAGAATGTCTTACTGAGAAAAGGCAATAAACCACGTGGCTAAACATAGATAAGAATTATGAGTTAATTTAAGTTGTTAGAGCTAGTTAGTAATAAGCCTGAGCAATAGGCCAAACATTTTATAAATAATATAAGCCTCTGTGTGTTCCTTTGGGACTGAATGGCTGTGGGACTGGGTAGAACAGAAACTTCCCTCTACAAATGGCACCCAAAGTTTGGCAACTGCATCCACATAAACCCGAGAGAGCTTGGAAAGGGATTTTAGAGACAAAAGAACAGAGTCAAGCATGGTTTCTTGGTAGCAGCATTTTCTTGGGTGGGCTCTGTTTGCTAGAGGCAAGCAGAGGGACAGCTCCTTTTAGAAGAGGCTTCCTGATTCAGCATTAGCAGCAAAAACTGTGCGGCTGTTTTAAGAGGCCCTGCTACCAAACACTGAAATGGTGCTTATGAGCAGCTGGCAGCATGCTTCTTGATGGTGGCGTGGACCTAGGAACTCCACAGAGTTGTGGCAATAAACTTGGCTCCCACCAGTACCTCCACTATAGAGCTAAATTCTCAGGAAGCCAAGGCATGGTGTGAAGTCAGTAGTCAAAGCTGCTGCCTTAATCTTAGCCATGCAGTTTAGCAGATTAAAGACTCATGTGGCCAGAAAAAGATACAGTAAAGACAGATTCAGATAAGAAAAAAAATCTCTAAATCGTTTACAGTGTGTTTAAAAATATATATATATAGGCTTGGGAGAGAAAAGGAAAAGGATAGAAAAGCCCTTAAAAAACTAGAGTGATAAAAAAAAAAAGCCATGTGAAGATGGAAAATACACAGAGAATCTGGATAGTGTATGTTATTGTGTTGTCTTTGAATTGTTTGACTGCTGAGAAGGAGCAACAGCTGCTAAAAGACATTTGATTATAAATACTGCTGGATTAAACCAACCTATATATTTTACAATGCCTTGATGTAAAAATTTAAGTTAAAAATGTTACTTTGGGAAAGAGGTTCTGCTTTTATTTCCACAGGAAATGAGAGGCTATAGATTCATTCTGGGTTAAGAAAAATCAGGCTTGATTGAGGAAACCCCCTGAAAAATCTCTGATAGGAGTGGATGGTCCATGTGATCCAACATCTCAGACGCCTCTGTTGCAGTTTCCTCTGAGTTCTACTCCAGAACAGCTTCAAGGTGACTGGATGAGGTGGTCCAGCCTCACAGAATACTCCAGTCAGGATTTGACCATAATTCTAAATTTTCTCAGGGCTCTCCAAAGATAACCAGTGCCCCCAACCAGAAGGAAGTAGCCTAGAAAACTACACCTACATTCCCCCCAAAATGGATTATGGATGTTTGTCTTTGTTTAAAGTGTTTGTTACAAGTTGTTATGGATAATGGTCAAGAAAAAAAGCTAAACAAAGGAGATTGGATTCAGGGTTCTTGTTTTGAAAAGAAAAAAAATTGGGAAATCCTGTGGGATAATCTCTTGTACCATGTAAAGATTTGTCTCTTGTATTGGTTTAATAAAACACTGATTGACAAGTAGCCAGGCAGGAAGTATAGGTGGGGCTGCCAGACTCTGAGAATTCTGGGAAGAAAGGCAGAGACGCAGTTATCAGCCAGATGCAGAGGAAGCAAGATGAGAATGCCTCACTGAGAAATGGTAACAAGCCAGATGGGTGTACATAGATAAGAATTATGGGTTAATTTAAGTTGTAAGAGCTAGTTAGTAATAAGCTGGAACAATAGGTCAAACATTTTATGGCATGATACTGGCTGCTGTGTATTTATTTGAGACCAAACAGTTGTGGGGCTGGGTAGAACAGAAACTTCCATCTATACACTGTAGACAACATAGGCCTTGATTAATGGATCCCCCTGTGTTAAATATCGGGTGACATGTGACCCGATATTTAATACAGATTGTTTGACACTAATTCTGATTTCCTATGGAGAGCTCTTCTCCCCAGTTTTCCTGATGGTGAATTCCAGATAAACAGCTGAGGCCAGTATTAGAAATATGAGCATGGACACACAGTTTCTTCCCACAGCAGACAGTCTGATGCAGGGATGGAGGTGATGGGAGACCTGTGACTCAGCAGTGACATTCTCCAGGGCCCCTCTGCTTTGAGGTCTCCCTTCCTCACTGCCCCTCATCTACACACTTCATTCCCCACTAGTATAGTGGGAAGGGGGAACGCCCTTTTGTATTCTTCTCCATCTTTGCAAAACTCAAGAGCTGCTGTGCATTTCCAGCCACCCCACCCGCCCAGCAACCTGCCCCAGACAGGGACACACTGGGAATGCCTTTGAAAGATGACACAGGATAGGAGAACACTATGTCTCAGAGGGAAGTGGGCACAGTAGAGAGGCATCATCCTAAAACTGTGGGGGACAGTGAGATGTTTTCCAGGGGAAGATGCTGCTTCCAACACCTGGTGGAAACATCACAGGCAAAAGAAAACAAGCAGACACCCTTAACTATGGCCAAGGAAGTAATGTTTCTGGGTGACTCTGCTCCCTCCAGCAATTCCTTCTTGAGACTCAAGACGTTACGAGTTCCCAGTTTCTAATAAAGCGTGTCTTTACACACGAGAGCTGCCCACCACACGCTTTCACAGCCTGATATTTATAGACGAGGCAGTGCTGGGTGTGAAATGTACTTAGAGAACGGCATCTTGTTTTCTATCGCATCAACACAGGCTGGCAACATTCTTAAGCCACCAGATAGCTCGGCGGACTCCAGGGGCAGAGAAATTCACTGGTTATACAAAGCACACAAAGGCATGGCAGAGATCAAAGGTTTCAGTCCTGAGTCTGGGATCCAACAGCTCTAGTTAAAGTCCTCATTTTGTCTCTTATTAGCGAACTCTGGACACGTTTAACTTATGAATTCATCACCTCTTCATTTATGAAGAGGGACTTGAGACAACTCCTGAGTAAAACTATCAAGAGGGTTAAAGCAAAGATGTCTGCAGTGCAGTGCAAAGAAGATGATCCAGAGACGGCGCTTGCAGCTCTCCCTCCTCCACGTCACATCCAGAGACGGCGCTTGCAGCTCTCCCTCCTCCACGTCACATCACATGCGTGTTCATGCCGCTTCATCCACACTCATCATTAACCATCATCTTTTTATTTTTGTTTTTGTTTTCTGAGACAGGGTTTCTCTGTAGCTTTGGAGCCTGTCCTGGAGCTAGCTCTTGTAGACCAGGCTGGCCTTGAACTCACAGAGATCCACTGCCTCTGCCTCTGCCTCCCAAGTGCTGGGATTAAAGGCGTGCGCCACCACCACCTGGCATGACCATCGTCTTCTTATTTACCCCATCACCATAATCTCCATCCACATGATCCCCAGTACCACTGCCATTGCCTGTGTGAGCATCTTCCATCTCCATCCACATCCACACCACCACCAACTCTTCACCATCACCACCATCTCCACCACCATCACCACCCACGACACCATCAGTGCCACCACCATGCCTATGCTGTCTTCCTTCCCACAGCCATAATCATCATTATTTCCATCCACATCACCACCAACACGATCTCCTTCCCCACATCACCAACCCCATCATCACTATCAGTGCCATCGCCAAGCCTGTGCCACCATCTTCCTCGTCAATACCATTACCATCTTTGGCCATACCACAGTGGTCATCTCTATCCTTATCGTCACCATTATCATCACTGTCATTTCCATCCACATCACCAGTAGTACCACTGTCTCCATCACCACCTCCTCACCACCACTGCCGTCATCACCACCGTCATCTCGATCCACACCATCATCCGCATCCCTATCATCATCACGTCCCGTCAGTACCACTGCCGTCAGTACCACTGCCGTCATCACCACCATCATCTCGATCCACATCATCATCCGCATCCCTATCATCATCACGTCCCGTCGGTACCACTGCATCACCACCGTCATCTCGATCCACATCACCATCATCCGCATCCCTATCATCATCACGTCCCGTCGGTACCACTGCCGTCATCACCACCGTCATCTCCATCATTGCTCAAAGAGAGGAAGAAGAGATAGACAACCATTGTGTTACCTAGCTGTGGTGGAAAGTTGATAGATTGCAAAGGACATAGCCAGGCGTGCCTTTGCAACCACACAAAATTGTTTTTTCAATATTTTTACAGCTGAGACTTGACATTTATTAAGACAGATCTGGGCACCGAATCTGATGTCATCAAGTGTCCAATGTCAAACCCCTGTGAGTAACTAAACTTTTTCTTTTTTTTTTTATATTCCTTGTGTGTGACGACACACTTATTTCCCGGGTATATGGATAGCAAATACGGCCATGAGGAGGCCATGCAGGCCAAAGGCCAGGGTGTTCTTTTACAGCCCCCTGCTGGCGACCAGCCCCTTCACCTTGCTGGTCAACGAGATAACCTCTAACGCACCTCTTTGGCCTCCCGCTCTTGCTTTTATGAGACAACATGCAGACCCAGGGAGCGACAGGGGCCTGCGCCTCAGAGGCTGGTGTGTGCTCTTACGGCACGGAAGGAGTCTAAGGGTAGCCCAGAGACCATCGGGTGGTGGTGGCGTCTGCTGGCTTCATCGTGGGCAGGTGTGGAGAGACCTCACGCATCTTCTAGAGCCCAGGAGGGCTCCGTGCCTGCCAGTCTGTGCAGGAGCAGAGCAATGGGGCTGGCAGGCAGTGCACAGACAGGCTGCCTTTGCTTCCTCTTCCGGACATGCTGACTGCTGATCAAGTCAGCTTTCAAAGACTGGGTTTAGCCTAAGAATCTACAGGAGTGGTTCTCTGAAAAACTGAGGCACCTGGCAAATCTGACTCAAGACAATTATCTGGGGGCAGTGCAGAAGCAGCCCCTTTGAAGGACATACAAGTCCTACTTCTTCCTAATGTCTCATGAGCAGCTGGCCTTGGCCCCTGAGCCTCAGCAGGAGGCCCCCACTCCAGCAATCTCAGCTCCACAGTGCCACCCACCCTGGCCTGGTTCAGTAGAGGGATGCTGGTATTGTAGGGCCAGACTAGCATTGTCGGGTGCTGGCTGCCTGAGAACCCATCCTGCCTCCACACGATTCCAGAGCCATCTCCTTCTTTCCCTATAACCGCTTGGCTGACCAGGCTCTGGGATCTCAGGTCAGGGTTGGAGAAATAGCCTGGACATTTCCCCTCAAGTGTGTTCAGCCTGTGATGAATCCCAGCCTTGGACAGGACAAAGAGAATGAGCATCTGACAACTGCAGGCTGCAGGGTCCTTGGCAGGCACTGCCTGACCTCCTGCTCAGCTTGCCCCAGCATGGTGGCCTGTCTCCTTGGCTCACTCAAGCAGATGGACAGGCTGCCCTGGGGACACCCTTCTCTCTCCAGACAGCTCTGGCCTCCAGTGCACCTCCCCCTGATAGCCTGTCAGATGGTGCAGAGGCCCTTGTGACCCCGTCCCCCTCTTCCACGCCTGGGTTTCTATTTCTGCTTCTTGCCAGCTGGCTGCAGTCCTTTCTAAGACTCGTGGTTCATGAAAATGCTCTTTCTTATGCTGAACTTGGGAGGAATAGGCCAACCAGACTCAGAGGCCCCCAAATATCTACTCTGGGCTCCATGCTGTCATCAAGTAATCCTGGGGTGACACTTGGCAGGACCCCACCAAGCTTATGTGTGGACCCTGGGCTGGGAAATACTAACATAGTCAAGGCAACAACCTTCCAGAAGGAGCAGGGTGAATGGCTTGAGGCAGGCCTCTCAACTAGGTTTCCACAGGCCCAGAGCTTGGCCCCCTCCAGGGACGGTAGGTTTCTGTTGTTGGGCCATGGGTTCTCAGGCATATGGCCCAATCCTGTGCTGCTGTTTCTGTGAGGCCACTTTCGACTGAGATCGGCCATTCACACCTAATGACACCGAGTAGAATCACTGCCCTTCCCAGATGTAGAATAGAGTGGGCCTCGCCCAACCAACGGAAGCCTGGATGAGACAGAAAGGTCTGCTTCCCCCAGTTGGGAGAGGATTCCTCAGGGTGGCCTATAGATCCATGCTGGGTCCTCTGCCTGCCCTGAAGCCACTAAAATCTATAAAACTTTCTCTTGTAGTCAGTCTCTGTAAGCTTGCGGGGTCTCTGCCACTTTTCTGAGGAGCTGAGACTCCTGCCACCCTTTTCCCCTAGCGAGTCTGGACGCTGGACTGCTGAGCAGGTGACATGTGACCTTTAACCTGCTCTGGTGGTGGTGTTTTCAATGATGCTGGGGGAAGGGTGAAAGGCTTTCTCCGTGTCTGAGGTCTGACCCAGGCCCTCATCAGTGGGGACAAGCCATGAGGTAGCTGACCACCCTGACAAACCCAGTGGCCTCTGGTAGGTCATGCTTGACGGAAGTTGACCCCTGGCTGGAAGGGTTCCTGTGTAACCCTCCGTGGATGAGGTGGGGTTTCAGGGAAGCTAGCCTCCGGTTCTTTCTGAGAGATGTGTTCACCGAGGCTGGAGCCCAGCACCCCAGGCCCCACACTGTGCAGTGCACTAAGGAAGCCCCACTGAATACTCTGGAGACTGACAGTTACCCATGCCCGAATCACCTCTGCCGCAGTGACGTGGGAGTTGTGGGTAATCAGCCACCTCTCTCACCACTTCATCCTGGCACACGGTACCCTCCCTGTCCTGTGAGACTGGCTATCCCCACTCTTGCTGCCATCAGGAATTCCACTGTCATACTGAGAACCATGACAAGAGGAACAGACAACAGAGGTCTCAGGATAGTAAGAATTCTGCGGGCACCAACATTTCCAGCTAATTGCCCGGTACCAGGGCTGCAGGTGCAGTGGCAGCAAACAAGTAAATTGTTAATAACAAAATGCAAGGCCACCATGGGCCAAGTGAGGGAAAAACCCTCTTTTTATTTAATTTCTATATATTAAACAAGACTAAGAAATATTACATATCGGAAAAGCAGCCAGGACTTCATGGGACACTAAGTGCATGGGGTCACTTCCTCCTCATCTGCACATGGCCAAGAGCTTGCAAGAACCTCTTAGGTGGGGCTGGAGAGATGGCTCAGTGGTTAAGAGCATTGCCTGCTCTTCCAAAGGTCCTGAGTTCAATTCCCAGCAACCACATGGAGGCTCACAACCATCTGTAATGAGGTCTGCTGCCCTCTTCTGGCTAAATGTATACATAATAAATAAATAAATATTTTTTAAAAAAGAACCTCTTAGGTGAACTCAAGCTCAGCTCAGTTCAGAGGACTTTACCAGGTAGAGCACAGCAGTGTGCACAGGTGTGTGTGTGTGTGTGTGTGTGTGTGTGTGTGTGTATGGGGGCACAGCATGGCTCTGAGAACCCAGGTAGAGCATAGCAGTGTGCACAGGTGTGTGTGTGTGTGTATGTGTGTGTGTGTGAGCACAGCACGGCTCTAAGAATCCAGGTAGAGCACAGCAGTGTGCACAGGTGTGTGTGTGTGTGTGTGTGCGCGCGCGCGTGTGTGGCACAGCATGGCTCTGAGATCTCAAAAGATGTCATCAACAGTGTTACACACTGCTGCCAACAGCACACCTTCATCTGTTACTGTGACTACAATGGTCCAATTCCAGCCAGGGCAGGCCAGCCCAGCCCAGCATGAGCCCTGTCTTAGCCGTCAGCCTACAATTGGAGCCCCACATCATATTCCAGCCCCACATCAGCACCAGTACCACATCAGGTTCTGATCCAAATCAGCTTTATCCCCAGCATCAGTTCTGGTCTCACATCTGCCTCGGGGCCAACACCCACGACGGCATCTTCCTCTGCCCCAGTCTTGTCCCCATGGCCAGCGCTCACTGTGGATGGGGACCTGCCAAGACACTTTTATATGGTGATTTCACATTACTCTCTCAGCCCTTCCTAACCTGACTTTACACTAAGTAGCCACAACTCACATGTGTCCATATACGCCGTATGCATGTATGTGTGTAAGTGCATGGGTACATGTGAAGGCCCAAGGGCAGCTTTAGGTGTCATTCCTTGGGGGTGTCTCACCTTGTTTTCAGAGACAAGATCTCTCAGTAAGACATGGAACTTGATTAGTTTAGGCTGGCTGCTCAGAGAGCCCTAGAGAGCTGCCTGTCTCCAGTCCAAAGCTCTGGGATTACAAGCATGCATGGCCATGCCTGGCAGTTTTCACCTGGGTGTAGAAATCTGGACTTGGTTCTCACGTTAGCTCAGCAAGCACATTCCTGGGCAAGCCATCTCCTCAGCCCTGCACTTACCACCGTAAGAGGTTGCACACAGATACAATGTGTCATTCACCACAGCCAGGATAGAGACACAGAGTCTATCAATAAACAGACTGACAGACACAGCTTCAGCAGTGAAACCAATACCTGCTTCTTGTGAATGAGCCAGGTACAAGGATGGACACTGTGGGGTTCCATTATGTGAGGCCCCCACTGGGGTCAGAAAGCAGGGCAGTTCTTCCTGGGGCCAGGGGGTTATATTCAGTGAGGACAGTGTCAGGGAAGGGGCGTGAGGATCCCTGAAGACAGTGGTCATGGGTTTGTCATAATGAGAGCCTCGGGGCCATGTACTTAGATATGTCTGCTATGGCAAACTTCATATCCTGTACCATGAGGTAGAGTCTACTTCCCTTTTTCCTGTGCTCAGGGAGCAAGAAAATGGCACCTGGCACCTGCGCCTGTTTCTGCCAGGCCAATGAGTTTGGCTGTGAGGTCCTAAGGGCAGGTGCTGGTATAACCTGGGCCCCACTCCCCATTGGTGGTGTTTAAGGGAGGTGTGCTCAGCGGTGTGGATGCTGTGAAATGTTTGCAAATGTAACTGAGTAGCAACTGTAGGATTCCCCCTCCCTAAATAGCAAGACCGCTTCTTTACCCTGAATGGATCCATGCAAGGGGCCGTGCAGGAAGCACAGAGAAGACCAGTTTCCAGGTTCAAGGAATGGAGATGACACTTGTCTCCTGATCTGTGAGATTGGACCTGCTCCCTACAGCCCTGGCAGATCCTCCTCCCCTTGCCACAGCCTGTCCTCTGGATGCATCAGAGTGTTGGGGCTGGCGAGGGGCATGGGACCAACCCACTCTGTTTCCCTCCCAGCAGTCACTGCCCCTCCCCACCCGAAAACTGGAGCGTATGTTCATATGAGCCTGGGACACAGAAAGGCTTTCTTTTTAATTACTATTTAGAAATTTTATTTTATATTTATGGATGTTTTGCCTTGATACATGTCTGTGTGCCACATGTTTGCCCGATGCCCATGGAGTCCAGAAGAGGGCATCAGATCCCCTGGGTTGTGAGTTGCTGTGTGGATGCTGGGAACTGAACCTCCCAAAGAGCAACCAGTGCTCTTAACCACGAGTCATCTCTTCTGCCCCCCTTATTTTCTGAGACTGTACCTCATGTAGCCCAGGCTGGTTTCAAACTCAGCTTGTAGATGAGGATGGCCCTGGACTCCTGATCTCCCCACACTCCCCTTCCTGAGGGCTGTGAGGTTACAGGCATGCTCCACCATGCTCGACTTTATGTGATGTTGAAGACCATGCACGGTAGGTGAGCACGTGGCCCCTGAGCCGTATCCCCACAAACACTGGAGGATTTGAAGGGTTATACCAGACCTTGTCATGATGGCCCCATTTCTCCCCTGGACTTCCCCCCATAGAACATGATCCTAGGCAAGGAAGGCCTTCCCTCCAAGCTGGCCTGGGACAGTTTTGTTGGTCAACGGCAGAGGCAGAGTACCTTATCCAAAGCCTTTTTCCAAAGACTGTCTCTGGGAGGCTCATGGTACAATAGTAGCATGTCTTACTCCAAAATCTGGTTTGCACCCTGCTCAAAGTCATCGTAGAAACTGGTAGCCTCACCCTGTCCTTTCGCATCTCCCGTTGGCTGGCTGCGTGGATCCCTGAGAGCCACATGCTAGCAGCTATCTGGCCAGCTCCCCAGAGAATATGCGTTTCACCTACTAAAATAGCTCTTTTCAAAATGTCTTCACGCAGCACAGGACTCTGGAAGAAGGGTTTGTAATTATGTGTATCGCAAGTTGTCCCAGCCCGGTGGGGGGCTCGGAGCCTTCATATAAATTATACGAATCAGTAGTGGAGGGAGGAAACCCCACGTGGTCCTTAAAGTGATGCTTTCTCCTGACGGATGCACACGGCACTAAATCACAGCAAAACAGCGCTGGGGGCTGGCACTGCGGAGCGAATGCTGGGCTTCAGCCTGGCCGCTTTCCTAAATGCGTGTGATCATCTTAATGATGTATTTGGGGAGACATGATAAATCACAAACCAAGGGAGGCTGCAGCATGCAAATGCATTTGAAGCGCTCCTTGGGCGGCGTGAGTGATGATGGGCCACAACCACACCTGAAACCTGGGTGATAGCTCATTCTCTCTGTCCTGGTCCTTTTCCCTCAAGGGGAAGCTTATCCGGGCCTCCGATGGTCCTTCCTGCCTGCTAATCTGGATTCCTCCCTGCTTAGTGATCATACTACCCCAGAGGGTCTGGTACCTGTGGACCGAACCCTCTCAGGGAAGGGCAGATACAAGATGCAGACCTCAGAGAAAGATAAGGACTGCAGGAACAACCCAAGAGGCACACAGGCAGGATCTTCCATCAGAGGCAGGCACTAGGAGACATCTGGGGGCAGTGCCATGGCTCTTGCCAAGATGTCCATGGCAGGAAGGTCCAGCTGCCCCCAGCAGGTTCAGCTTGTTCATCTTCAGCAGCCCCACAGGACAGGCTGGAAGACTGACAGGCAGATGAGTCCACTGCTGCCCTGAGTTGTTAGGGGTCCTGTGTCAGGGGTAGACTGTGCAGGGTAAGGGTGGAGAACATCAGGTTCCTTTCTGTTCTGGTCCCAAGGCTCAGAGTCCTAAGCCCATGAAGGACCCACATGGTACTTTCCTGCTTTGTAGAGTTTGAGCCTGGAGGGCTGTCCTCAGACTGAGTTCTGGGGCAGGGAGGCAGTATGGAGTGGGTAAGGACAGTAGCCTCCTCCTGCGGCCATATGCTGTAAGCTGTCTACCCAAGTGCCCGGGCTACAGTAGTCACTGGAGTCTGGGGGTGCAGAGCTCAGAGTACCTCCTGCTTCTCAGTACTCCTCGCTGGATCCCAATGGCCTGCTGGGAGATGGTCTAGGCGGCCCACAATTCTCCAGTGCCCACCTTCTAAGGCACTAGCACCCATTCTCTGCAGCGAGAGTAGGGCATGCTGGTCAGCTGCCAGCCAGGTATGTGGCTGCTGCACACACTACCAGCGAGCGGCCAGTCTGTAGAGTCAGATGTGGACGGGTGTGGTCAACCTTGAACACCAGGAGTGCACTGTCAGAACAGGAGAGAGTGAGCATGGGGGTGCTGTGTGTATGAGGAAGAGGCCAACTGGGGTGCAGGAGTAGTGTGCCGTAAAGGTGGGTTCAGGGTCTGGTAAGCAGAGCCCCGACGTAGCAGCCTGGATATGATGGGAGGCCAGAACTTGACATCTCAGGCTTTGTGTGTGGAGAGGGGTGGAGAGGTGCGTATGCATAGACGGGTAGATTACAGCATGGGGGAAGGCTCAGTGGGTAAATGTTTCCCCAAGCATGCTAAAGGACTTGAACTCAGATCTCCAGGGTCCACTAAAAGCTGAGCGTGGTAACACGAACCTGTAACCCAGTACGGGGGAGTAGAGAGACGGGGACAGGCAGATGCCAGGCTTACAAAAAGCTAGTCCATCTGAAACGTCCAAAATGGGCTCAGGGAGAAACCAGGTCTCAAAAACTAAGGCAGCAGGGTTGACAAGATGGCTCAGCAGGAAGGGTTTGAGACTCAGACAGTAAGACTTCCACAAGTTATACCTACTGCTGCACATGCCCAAACATACACGATGCATACAAAATCAACAAACAAATGAAAAAAACCGAAGAAAAAGCCCATAAAGAAGCAACTGAGGAAGATATCCTGACACCGACTTCTATTTCATGCATGCCTGCATAGGCAAATATACCTGTACACACATGTGTGCATACACAATACACATTCATGTCCACATAGGCAAGCATACCTGTATACACACGTGCATATATGTGAGTGTGCGCACACACATGTACATGCACAGAATCCTCATAAGAACTCAAACAGTGTCTTACTGAGGGACAGTGCTGTGTACCCTAGTCTGAGGAGGGTGGGGTCCCCTGCTCTAAGCGCTGGCTGCTGCCTGAACCTGCTGGATCTGTCCTGCTCCTGGTACCGCTGTAATATCCAGCTACCTGTGGGACAGGGCAGGAGACAGAACTGAGCTGCAAACAAATGCTTGACCCTGAAAGTCCCCACTGTGTGCCCTCAATTTAGGGCAGCCTGTGAGAGTATCAGGGCCTTGGACAGGGGGTCTCCTGAGGAGCAGTGTGGGTGGCCTGGCAGTGACTGCCAAGAGATCTGCTGGACTTCTGCCAGTGAGCCCCCACCCCGACACTCCTTCAGACTCCATCAGACCCCTTCTTCATCCATAGCCTCTCCCTAAGAAGCCAGTGGGTCACATCTGGGTACCAGCTGGATGAGTCCTGCCATTGAGAGAAGCCCCAGTCTAAACGAAGGTGGGTTCCTGCCTTTGGAGGCACCAGTGGCAAACATGTGCCCCTGTTATTATAAGAATTAACATTTCCTACATAAAAGAAATAAGTTTTGGTGGTTAAGCAAGTGGAAAATAGCCTTTTCCATTGCTTTGTGCCTTAGCATTTCAGCTGAACTCAGTCTCCCGGAGCTCCGGAGTCACCTCTATTTAGAATATCTGAGAGCAAGCGAGAAAGCTTTCTAAGCTCTCACTGGCCCCCACCCCCCACAGACACCAGGAAAACACTACACAAGCTGAAGGTAAATCAGGTGAAGGGAGTTTTTGGTTAGGGAAGAAAACCTTGCTTCCTGTGTTCCCATTCCTCTAGGCTCCTGTGGGTAGATGTTCAAGTCACACCCTCAGGGGCTCCACCATCTCATGGGACATTTACTTCCACAGACCTGACCCAGGAGCAAGTGCTAGGGACCACCTGGAGCCTTCCCTGTTTGCTTCTGAGCTTCCCTGGGTTTTAGAGGACTTTAAGCTCCTCTGTGCCAAGGCCAAGTGAAATTGCCTACTTAACTTCCTTTTGTGAAGGAAGAGAGAGAGGCGGAGGCTTTAATGAACGTGTGGTGGGCATTGCAGATCACAGGCAGCGGGGATAACCTGGGACCAGATAACAATGGGCTCTGAATCTTTCTTCCTGGCTGGGGCGCATTTGCATTTGATAATCTTGGATTAGAAGTTTCAGTACATTTAAACCAGAGAAGACCACAGATTCCTGCTCACTTTTAAATCCTGCTGGAGCCCCCTCAGCCCGGCCCAGGACTGGGAACCAGATCTCCTGCACATCCTGTCTCTGCCCAGAAGACTCAGGGCAGCAAGTTGTTAGGCTCTGGGGAGGGGTTCACCAGCACTCGGCTTATACTCTGGGGGCCCAAGGGCCAGGCTGCTTTTTCTGTCTTCTTTTGGAGCCTCCCTGGACAAATGTGGTCACGGCCGGGTCAGCAGCTCCCATCGCTTCAAGAAACAGTTTGGTGAATGCCAGGGATGTCGTGGGAGCTGTTACTGATCCTGAACAAACACTGCCTGGCCACAAGACTTACAGCCCACGGCCTGCGACCTCCAAGGCAGTGACCCCCTTGGGGCCTGCTATTGTGTTTCATGGCTGTTTGCAGAGCTAGAATCATGGCATCTGGGTTGAAAGAGACATCGTAGTCATTTACTAAAAGCCCCTTTTACCCTACATCCTCCGCCACCCCAGCAGTCTGCCACATAAACCACGAACACTGTTAAGGCGGCCTCAGTCCTTCACCAGCCACAGTTTTCGGCATCGAATTGAACACTGAGGCTCTGGGCTGCTGTAAGACCAGGCTGACTGTCCTTGATGGAAGGGCTGGGAATTCCTTATTTTCAACTTAGGGTCATAAAGGCAAGACACTTGGTGCTTCCTAGAGCCCAGGAGCAGGGCAGGCGGGTGTCACAGGGTTGGGGTTCCTGCACCGTAAGACAGTATCTTAGTTAGGAATACTATTGCTGTGATAAAACACTATGACTAAAAACAACTTGGGGAGAAAAGGATTTTTCACTCATACTTCTGTATAGGGCTCATCATCAGAAGTAGTGAGGGCAGGAACTCACGTAGGGTAGGAACCTAGAGGCAGGAGCTGATGCAGAGGCCGCAGAAGGGTGCTGCTTACTGGCTTGCTCACCATGGCTTGCTCAGCCTGCTTTCTTATAGAACCCAGGACCACTAGCCCAGGGGTGGCACCACCCAAAATGGGCTGGGACCTCCCACATCAATCACTAATTAAGAAAACACCCTACAGCTGGATATTATGGCAGCCTTTTCTCAGCTGAGGTTCCCTCCTCTCAGATAACGTTAGTTTGCCTCAAGTTGGCGTAAAACTAGTCAGAACAGCTTCCAACATGACATCTATTGCCACATCTCAGTCGACCTTTAAGTCAGCCCTCACCAGGACTGCAGAGGTAGCTCAGTGGAAAAAGTGCTTGCTCCCCAAGCATAAGGAGTGGATCCTCAGAATTCCCTAAAAGCCAGGCAGGTGAGTTGACCTCCTATAATCCCAGCTGCCCCACCCCCAAGAGGGGGCAGAGACAGGGGCTCCCCAGAACACGCAGACTTAGGATGGCGTGAAGGCATGAGGCAGCTATGGGGCCTTCTCAGTGGCCACTGCTATGCCCATCTCACAGATATGACCCAGTGATTGGAGCTGATACCTGGACTTGATGCTGAGGCCTTTTCATCCTCTGAGTAGGCTCTTCCTGCCTTACTATCCATGGTGCCCAGTGTGGGGGTGAGAGCCCAGTGTGTGTGTGTGTGTGAGAGAGAGAGAGAGAGAGAGAGAGAGCGAGCCCAGTTTGACGTGTGAGGCCAGACACTCTTTAATTCCCATGGGGTTTTCCCAGGCCAGGCTCTAACCTGGATGCAAGCCCCTGGCAGAGGTGGAGCTGTGGTCTACATCCCAGCACATGTGATCACTTCTTAGCCATTTTTGCACCAAACTCTGCCTGAGCCCTGGCTGCTGGTTATGCTGGGGTGACTCTGGAGAATGCAGTGAGTCAGGAACCATGCTTCCACACGGACTCCTGGGGCTAGAGCTGATGTCAGAGCAATGGCTGTTAGCTGGGTGAGCGAGGGAGGCTGTCGCGTCCTGGCAGCTAGTGTGAGTCGCTTTGAAGAGACACCTCAAAATGGACAACAGAAACAAGGTGGATACAAAATAACCCGGAGGGCCTGAAAGAGGCCATTCTGAATAGGAATGGAGTCGCATCAGAGGCATGGAGAGTGCAGTTTGCCAGCTTGGTGCCACACTCTGGCCCAGGCTGCATGACTGAGGTTAGGCCCCTCTGAGCTCAGCTCCCTCACCTGTGAGAACGAGGCTGATGTTTGGACATCCCACCTTTCCTGCCATTTGCATGTCCTGGGCTAGGGGACAAGAGGGAGGCCATGGGGGAGCATGCAGCACCCAGCACCTATGTGTTATTATTGCCAACAGTCTTCTGGGAGAGCGAGGACCTACATGACTCTCTTGGTGTCTGCTGGGATGGAGAGATGAGATGCCTGGCTCATTAATGAGGGGCTGGTGAGAGTGAATCTGGGGCTCTGAGGAGCTGCAGGGAGCTTGTGGTGCTCTGTAAACACCTCCCCCAGCCTTGTTTACACTGCTAATTCCAGAACTAGGGGGTTCAGGGGTTCTTAGGAATTCTCTTTGAAATCTGCAGTGGTAGTTAGAAGTCCTCTCTATCTAAAGGCACAGAAGACAGGCTTTCTCTCAGTGGAATGTGTTGATGTCTGACTCTCAGAGCCCGGGGGCACCCGTGTCCTCCAGGAGGGAGCACCTGTGTCCTCCAGCCAGGCTCCTGATGCTTGCTTCTCCCAGGGACCCTACTGCGGTGCCATGTTTGTTATCAGGCCTCGGTAATTCACCGATATTTCTGTGAGCGTAGCCAACCTCCTCCTGGCTGGAACAGAAACGCTGCTCAGGGTTTCCCTGCTCCTCACGTGTTGAGGAGCCACAAAAGGCTGGAAATGTTTTGCACAAATGCAAACTATAAGACACACACATGTTTGAATCCTAGCATCTGCTGTCTGCAGAGAAACCTGGCTGCTGCTGAGCCATTATCTCCTGCCACTCAACAGGTGATGACCACAGGGAGGAGCGGCAGGCTACCCACCCGAGTCAAGAGCTCATCCTTCTCTGAGGTCTTTTGGGACAGTGTGACTGGAAAGAGAGGCCACTTTGGGGAGGAGACAGGAAGAGAGAGGCCTGCTCAGACTCATGTTCCTGGGTGGCCAGCCTGCTCCTGCCACTGGGTGGGTGCTGCTGAAATCTCAAAGGCTCAGGTACCCCGCGCTTGGCCCTGCTGCTTTACTCCAAGCTCAGCTCTGCTTTGGTGAAAACCCAGTGAATCTTAGGTGTTATCCTGAGGAGGTACAATGGGCCGTGTCATCTGGGGATGAAGGGGTGCAGAGAAAGCACCGAGGGAGGAGGTGCAAGCCCTTTCCATGCCTCCGGGTGCAGCCCCAGACTGGAAGTTTAAAAACCAGCTGGCTGCTGTGGGAGGGGCCTTTGATGCCGGAATAGCTGGCATATTTATGGGGTAACGGCTTCTATGCAGCAAAGTGAGGTGGGTCCCTGAGCTCCGGGGACCCGGTGGACTGTGGAATAGGCAGGTTTTGATTGTTTTTCTATTTCTGACTGGCTGGTTCCATCAACTCTGCTCACTGCTCTACAGCGAGGCTCCTTTTTCCATCAGAAAGACAGAAGCTAAATATTTATTGGCCTTTCCTCACTTCAGGTTGCTAAAAGTTTGATCTTCATTGCAGGGGAATGGTGGTCACCACATACCTTCTGGATGGGTTGTCTGCATAAGCCGAGGCTGGGCATTTAATGCAACTGTTTCCATGTCGGTTGCTGGCACTAATTACCTCAGAAAAAGGAACTTCAGGCCTTGGACGTCTACCTCCCCCAGCGATCTCCACTCCCACCTGGAGTTTAGCACCAGCTGAGCTTGTGTTTTCTTTGTGCTGTGAGTTGGAGGACGCCTGTGTTTTTAAAAATATGTCTTCTGATGTGTGCTTTCCAGAGTGGCTGCCTGGTGGGTTAGCCAACCATCAGCTCGACGTCCTCCTCCTTGCTGGTCATGGGCACCTGATTCATGCCATCAGTTTTGCTAGGGAGTCAGGGGTGCCTGGCAGGCAGAGGAGAGCCAGGGTGGGGACACAGAGACCCCATGCCTTGTGGGAGCGCTCCGTGTCTTTGTTCGCATCTCTCCATGTCTCTGTGTCTCGGTGTCTGTCTGTCTCTACTCTCTGTATGTATGTGTCTCCCTGCCTCTCCCTGGCTCACTGTTATGAGTTTTGATGGACTCACTCCTTGGTGCCTACTTCTTGGAACACAATGGATTAGATTTTGAGTCTGGGTCTGAGAAACTAGGTCAGGATAATGGTGGGGAAAGGGCTTGCAGGTCGACACTTAACAAGAACATCTCTAGGTCTGTGGCACAGTATTGACAACCCACATGCCTACTCTCCCGTGGCTCCTTGTGCTCTCTGCGAGACCCATCTTGGTCTCTAGCCTTCCAGTACCAGCCACCACCAGCCCCAGGTACCAGAGAGCGCAGCCCCTTCCTTTGGATGCCTGCAGGACTTGATGGGTGTGCAGGATAGCACTGTCTGTTAGAGCCCACCCCAGACTGCCCCCTTCAGCACAGAGCCTGTCAGCCTCCGCCCTACCCAAAATGAGGCAGCCACTCCTCCACTGCCCTGGCTGTCCCCTGCTTCATCTCAGGACCCAGGGACTGTGACGCTTACATGCATGATAGATGCTTTTATTTAGTAAAAGCGACCACCTGAATTAGAAAATATGCCTGCTCTCAACCAAAACCTCTCATGCCATTGAAACCCTGGTCCCCAGTTCTGGCTTCCTGCACCTCCTTTCATCCCAGGGATATCCCTGTGGACTCTCAGTGTCCTTCCTCCCCCAAGGCACAGGCACTAATGAGTCCCAGGGTCATGTTTGAGACGCTGTAATTATGTCTAATCACCCCGCATATTGGGACAATGATCTTGTACAGAGTGGCACCTGCATCAGATCCCTCCTGTTTTGGGAGTTGGTTTTAGCTATGTAAACCGTGCAGATAACAGGCAAGCCGTCTTCCTGGTGTCATATGCAATTTGCTCCAGCATCTAATACAACAGATTAATTAGATTCCTGAGCTCACGGTCACATACCACCTGTTTCAGAATGCCCGTGGCTGGCCTGACAGCGCGTGTGTTCAGGAGCTTATCACAGTACTCCTTGGAAGAAGGAAGTAATTTAGTCTAAATTTAAGGTCTCATGGCCACTGGATCCTGACAACGGATGTCCGAGGTGTTGCAGGAGTCTCTTGTGTTTGAGTTCCCTGGGATTTTTCTCCTCTGTTTGGTGGATGAACACATACCCATCTATGACAATGACATCACTGAGTTCTGCTGTAGGACAATGGTCTTGTATTGTTTTAATAAAATGCTGATTGGCCAGTAGTCAGGCAGGAAGTATAGGTGGGGCCACCAGAACAGGAGAATTCTGGGAAGAGGAAAGGTTCAGTCTGCAGTCAACACAGAGGAAGCCAGACACAGAGGAAGCAAGATGAGAATGCCTCATTGATAAAAGGTACCAAGCCATGTGGCTAACACAGATAAGAGTTATGGGCTAATATAAGTTATAAGAGTTAAGAAGAATCCTGAGCTAATAGGCCAACCAGTTTATGATTAATGTAGACCTGTGGGACCAGGTGGGACAGAAACCTCTGACAACAAATAGTGCCAATGTGGACAGCTAAATCCACTTAAAACCTGAGAGAGCTTGGGAAGTAATTCTAGACACAAAGGAACAGAGTTAAGCATGGCTTCTTGGTAGCATTTTCTCAGGTGGGCTCTGTTTGCTAGAGACAAATACATCTCATTTAGGAGAGGCTTTGTGATTCAGCTTTAGCTGTAAAAACCTTGCAGCCCTTTTAAGAGGTCCTACCACCAAACACTTAAATGGTGTTGATGAATAAATAGCCAATAGCATACTTCTTGGTGGTGGTGGGGACTTTGAAACTCCATAGAGTTGTGGCAATAAACAAGGCTCCCTCTGGCTGGTACCTCTGCCATGAAGGTAGACTTTCAGAAAGCTAGGAAATGGGGTGGATCCAGCCATCAAAGCCATGGCTTTAATCCTAGCCACATCTCTTAGCAAATTAAAGATTCATGTGGTCAGAAAAAGAGAGATACACAGTAAAGATAGATTCAGATGAAAAAAACCTCTAAATGGTTTAGAGTGTGTTTAAAAATATATGTAGGCTTGGGAGAGAAAAGAAAAAGGATAAAGTCCTTAAAACAAAAAAGAAAGAGAGTAGCTAGGTGTGGTGGCACACACCTTTAATCCCAATACTTGGGAGGCAGAGGCAGGCAGATCTCTGTGAGTTCAAGGACAACATGGTTTATAGAGTGAGTTCCAGGACAGCCAAAGATATACAGAGAAAGCCTGTCTCAAAAAAAAAGAAAAGAAAAAAAAATAAAAAAATAAAAGAAAATAGAGTTTAAAATAAAGCCACGTAAAGATGAAAAATACATAGAGAATCTGAATACTGTATGCTATGTGTTGTCTTTGAATTGTTTGACGGCTGAGGAAGGAGCAACAGCTGCTAAAAGACATTTGATTATAAATGCTGCTGGATTAATCCAACATATATATTTTAAAAATGCCTTGACTTCAAAATTTAAGTCAAAGGTATGTTACTTTGGAGAAGAGATTTTGCTTTTGTTTCCATAGGAAATAAGAGGTTGTGGATTCATTCTGGGCTAAGAAAAATCAGGTTTGATCAAGGAAGATCCCTTGAGAAATCTCCAATAGGAGCGGATGGCCCAGATGTCTGAGTTCTACATCCAGAACAGCTGCAAGACTGCTGGCTGAGATGATAAAGCCTTACAGAATACTCAAGTCAGGACTTGACCATAATTCTCAATTTTCTTTAGGTCTCCATAAGATTATCAACTCCCCCAATCAGCAGAAAGTAGCCTGGAAAACTATGCCCACATCCCCAAAAATGGATTATGGATATTTATCTTTGTTTAGAGTGTTGGTTACAAGTTGTTATGGATAATGGTCTGGAAGAAAAACTAAAGACATTAGATTCAGAGTTCTTGTTTTGGAAAAAAGGGGGAATTGCTGTGGGACAATGGTCTTGTATTGTTTTAATAAAATGTTGATTGGCCAGCAGCCAGGCAGGAAGTAGAGGTGGGGCAACAGGAGAACAGGAGAATTCTGGGAAGAGGAAAGGTTCAGTCTGCAGTCAATACAGAGGAAGCAAGATGAGAACACCTCACTGATAAAGGTACCAAGCCACATGGCTAACACAGACAAGAATTATGGGCTAATAAAAGAGTTAATAAGAATCCTGAGCTAATAGGCCAACCAGTTTATGATTAATGTATACCTCTGTGTATTTCTTTGGGACCGAATGGCTGTGGGACCAGGCGGGACAGAAACCTCTGTCAACAGAGTTCCCTGGGATTTTCTCCTCTGTTTGGTAGATGGACATACACCCATGTATGACAATGACATCACTGAGTTCCCTGGGATTTTCTACACCCATCTATGACAATGACATCATTTAGCCATCACTGCATTTATTAGATTTTTTTTCTCACCTATCTGATGGCATATTTTGTTGATCAATGGCCACATAAATTATCCTTAATCATCAGGCTGTTTGGTTTAAAAAGCAAGCCTATTTAGGTTACAGGGCATTGACAATGCATAGGATCTAACTGCAGGTGGCAGAAGTAGGTGTGGGAGAGTGTGACTGTCACCGGTGCCAGCTCTACCTAGGGCATCTTGGGCACAGGCAGGCATGCAAGTGAGGTGGTAACAAGTCACACTTGAAAGGCCAGAGGCGGCTGAGAACATCAAGAGGGAGAGTGCTTTCAGGGAGTCCCTTGAGGTGCAGGGGGGCACTGGGTCTGCTTTAAGTCATGTTCATGCCTTCTGCATACATTCTGCTTGAATTCCAAACGAGTCCTAAGAACGGCTGTGCTGAGAGACACCTCCAGGGATTAAATGGAATGTTTGTCCTAAATAAGAAATGGGAGTATGATGCTTCCCCGTCCTGACTACATGCATTAGTAATTGTGTGTCTTCAGGGGAGCAGGGCCCTGGGTTGTGATTGTGTGTCTTCAGGAGAGCAGGGCCCTGGGTTGTGATTGTGTGTCTGCAGGGGAGCAGGGCCCTGGGTTGTGATGGTGTGTCTGCTGTGTAGCAGGGCCCTGGGCTGTGATTGTGTGTCTGCAGGGGAGCAGGGCCCTGGGTTGTGATGGTGTATCTGCTGTGTAGCAGGGCTCTGGGCTGTGATTGTGTGTCTGCAGGAATGCGGGTCCTTGGGTTGTGATTGTGTGCATGCAGGAATGCGGGTCCTGGGCTGTTATTGTGTGCATGTGGGAGAGTGGGGTGCTGTGTTCAGAGCTACCGTTCCTGCCCTGAGGAGAGCAGCTGGAGAAGACGGCTCCCAGACATCAGGGTCTGAAGTGAGTTTTCCTAAGGACTGGCTGAGGAGCAATGCTCTTCAACCTTTGACATCCTAACCCCAGCTTTACACCTGTGTTCTTGCCAGGGCCGTGGTCCCTACACCACTGTGCAGTTCCCAGTATGTCATCCCTGGAGATGACATCTAATCAGGCTGGCTTCACCACATGGGTTGGGACCGAAGAGCCCTTCTCAGCCATCTCTCCCCCTCATGCTTGTATCACTAAGGTTGCACTTGGTTAGGAAAGACCTGCTGATGCCCACCCTTCCCTCCCATGGGAGGGCCTCAATATGGGTGGGGGTGAGATGGGGGGTTTCATTCCTCAGGAGAGAGACAGAAAAGTTGGGGACTTTTGGATCCAATGAATTGAACTCCAAGAGCCTTAGATCACAATGTTTGGGGGTACTCAGATGCCTTGCTACCAAAGGCTGACAGTAAAACCTCAGCTCCAATTCTCAGGCCCACCCATAGTATCAGCTGGCCAGGGCACAGGGATGCTTGGCAACAGAAGTCAGCCTGGGGATTCCTGCATCCTCTTTATGTCCAGCATTGCTGGGCTCCTCCTAAGGGCATCCACCTTACAGACTGTTCCTCCCCACAAGCTGATCCACAGCACTGCTGTTGAACTGTCAAGCAGGTGGGGGCTCTGGGCTGTAAACTGGAAGATCAGGGAATGAGCAAGACATTTGCAAAATCACCAACTGCAGCAGTTTCTTAGCAACCGCTATTAGAGGGCTCCTTGGTAGTTAAAAAAAGATCTGCTCTCATGAAAATGGAGCTGTGGATGGTGGAGCCTGCTCTTCTGCATGCCTCTGCTCTGTGCATTGGAGGAAACACCCAGGAACATAGCACAAGGTCCTCAGCCCTCTCTGGAGAGCCAAGGGGCCGTGACATTCTGCCTAGGGACAGGAGCAGGTACCAAGACACCAAGTCACTGCTGCTTTTCATGACGCGGAAATGGGGATTTGCCGCACAGAAGCCCGTACTGGACCAAGGTTCCTTCCCATTCCCCCACACTTCTTCACAGAACTACCAGAGTCCAAGAGGAGGTGGTGTCCTCAGAGTCTGAGCGGTGCTGACAGTCTCAGCAAGGACCCATCCACAGCCTGCTGCCAGCTCAGATGGGTGTATGCGTGAGTCATGCATGGGTGCTCACATGCATCTCTCTAACGAGCGAGCCTGAACATTCCCCAGGTTCTCAAACGGGCGTGAGATCACTTTCCCTCCCATTTATCTTGGTGCACACCCATGGACAATGTGGGGCTGCACAGCTATCCTGTTGGCAGGCAAGAAGCCCCCTCATGTGGCCTACTACTGTACGAGGCAGGCACTGACTGCCCTGTGTGTTGTCTGCTTTGTCTTCTTACGAGAAATCCAGATTTGTCCCTCCTGGGATCTGTAGGACACACAAGCCTTCAGGATGGGGACCCAGCACCACGTGGAAACTCTGGTGTCTACCCCTCACTGTAATGAGCCACAGTGTTGTGACCGTGGTGGACTCACAGTCCCAGGGTCTTTCCTTCTGCTATTTAGCTGGAATAGAAGCTGCTTCCTGGAAAAATGTTGTCAAGGATTTTGATGTTGCCCAACAGGAAGAAAAAGTGCTCAGTGGTTCCTGATATTGAGCAGTTCCTGGGGGACACGCCCTCTCTTGTTGGAGCCTGTGGACACGCCCCCTCTTGGCTTGTGGGTTGGGGCCTGTGGATCTCTGTCTCACATCCTGCCAACACTACCTCAGTTCTCTGTTTTCTCATCTGCCCCATGCAGCTGGTGACACCTGCCTCCTGACATGTCTGGATAAAACCAGCTCACACATGGGGGTGTCTCTGCAGAGCCACGCCCCACAGGCGCTCAACACAAGGGCTATTCTCCATTCCAGCCTCTACAATGCATCTCAGGCAGCCTGGCTGGCAGGCTGGTTTCTGCACAGACTGTAGCTTCCTAGTCTCAAAGAAGACCCAGCCTGACATTTTCCATCCTACGAGAAACACACCCCCTTGGAGAAAACGGGCCTCTTTTGGTAAGGTTGGTCATGGTGTGGCCACTCCCCTGGCAGAAGATACCAGGGGTAAATAGCACAAAACATTCATTTCTGTCTAGAGTTCCTGCCCACATACCCCCTTCCTTGACTTTGCCATGTCTTTGATGCCTCCTGGAGGAGGCAGAAGGCAGATTCTAGTTTCACATGGCCTTCATTTTCCAGGGAGTGGGTGGGTGAGTTTTAGCTCTGAGTATTCTAAGCCACAAATCTTCTGGGATGGGAAGTTTTTCTTATAATGGACTTCCATGTTTTGACAGCTTAATGGCCTAGCAATTGGGTTGGGAGCTAGAAATAAAGTTGGCTTCCACCACAGCCTCTGGAATTCCCAGTCTGGGTCGCTTCACCTGGGATTTGCGGCATCCGTCCAAGGGGGCTCATCCTGGACCCTGCCATCTGCTCTGCACACACACAGTGTTGGAACCCGGCTTCGGAACTGAATGGATTCCAGCCTCAAGAGGAGGAATTAGGAGGAAAAAGATATTGATGGAAATCCCCCAGCCGCAGCTTCCTTAACATGTAATCAAGTTACCGTTCATATTTCCAAATAAAGTCGAGCAGCTGAACCAGAAGGTCTCATCTGGGAACCGAACGTAAATTTAAACACTGCCTGCTTCTTAGTGTTAGGGATTTTTAGACTTTCAAATAACCAAGCTCAGGGAAATTGGTTTGGACAGGTGCTCTGGCTACATCTCTCTCTGTGGCACCGTTAATTGCCAGCTTGGATGGGTTGTGCCAAGCATGCCAAGTTCCTATCTTCTGCCTCATGATTTGAACATATTCAGAATAAGGCCAGAGCTGTCTGAGCCCTGCAGAGGAGGTCTGGGAGCATCACACCACAGGAGAGACTGGACAGTTCACTCACAGGAGAGCGACTAGCCATGGTAAGCCACCTGTGGGCAGGTGGGGGGTGCAAGCAGGACGGGGGTAATGACAAAGGGGAAGGTTCCTTGACTGCCCAGAGCCATCAAGTCATAGATTATGGATACACCCATTCCTGCCAGCTGCCTGCCGCCAAGAGCCAGGCCCGTGACAAGCAGACTTAGGAGGAAAAGTCTCTGAGCTGGAGTCATCTGTGACTATCCCACAAAGGGTGGCCGTGAGAATGACAGGGAGAAGTGTCCCTTGCTCCCGCAAAGGCCACCTGCTGGCCTGTGGTGGTTGCAAAGCAGAGTTCCAGAGGTGGGGAAAGCTGAATTGTCTGGGGACTTCCTCCAGCCACTGCCTGTAACCCTACACTGCCGAGGATGGTGTGTCTGCCGCTCTGTGCAGCGTTTGACTTTGGGGTTTGTGCTTGGAGCTGTGTGACCCGGAGTGACAACGCTAGGCTCTCTGAGCCGCTGCCTCCCTGGGAACAACGTGGCCAGTGTGTGCTAACTCATGCCAGGCTGCAGCTGGGCTTAACCAGGCAGGGAGGGTTTCAAGCTCCCAGCAAAGCACACAATGTAGATACCGGCTGTTAGAAGCACCCTTACTTACAAGAGATGAGGAAGGTTAAGAGCATCCTTGAAACAGGCAGAGCTGAGAGGAACCATGTTTGTGCTGACTAACGGTTGTGAGGGGCCACAGCTCTGTCCCTGGAACATGGTGGCCAGCAACAGAGGGACACCAACTGTCCAGGCACTAAACCCAAGGCCTGTGAATGGTACCGTCCTCAGAGAAGGGGGTCATAGCTGTGGCCAGTTGAGGGCATCTAGAGTCCCCTAGGGGGTTCCAGAAGCCATCACAGGGTCTCTCTATAAGGAGAAGAGATTTATATGGAGAAACAGACCACAAGGTGATGGCGTGGAGGGTGGCTGGGTGATGCTGAGCTGTGGGCCTGGGGAGGAAGGATGGGGATGAGAGGGAGGATGCAGGGGCTTCTGGGAACTGGGGAGAACAGGAATATGATAGCCCCTTTATCCCCCTGAGGGGTGTGGCCTGCTAGAGCCTTCGTTCTGGCCAATCAACCTGATCTCAGACTTCTGAACTTCAGGAGTGTGAGCAGGGAGCATGCACAGGAGAGTGGAGGGAAGCAACACAGTAGGCTGCCTCGGACCCTCAGAGACTTAAAGGGCCCACGTCTACTCTGCACACTGTGAGAGACTTAAAGGGCCCAGGTCTACTCTGCACACTGTGAGAGACTTAAAGGGCCCATGTCTACTCTGCACACTGTGTAGGCCAATCCAGGCTCACTTGGAGGAGGGGATGCTGCAAGGAACCAGGATGACCCAGACTCAATGCCCACCCCTACCCCAGTGTGCAGGCTTAGGTTCTATGTCCCCAGGGCAGCAAATGTGACACACTTGCTCTGACATATTACCTGGCGGAAGGGGAAGAGGGGTCTAATCATGGCTTCTCAGGGGACTTCAGTCTGTCATAGCAGGAAGACATGATGGGGCAGCCCCAACCACAGTAGTGGGTCAGGACACAGAAAGAATGGCTCCAGAGACAGCACCCCCAGCAACACCTCCTAAAGGCTCCACGGTCCCAGACAGTGCCATAAGCCAGTGAACTAAGTGATACAATCACGAGTCTGTGGAAGAACATTTTGGATTTCAACCCTAAGGGAGTATGTGTGGCCCTTGGACTCCTGACCCACATGGGCCATTCAGCTAACTGTAGATGTCAGTTGAGATCTCTAGGTTAAAGCTGTTCATGCAGAAGAAGGTTCTAGGGACTGGGGAATGCAGCTCAGATGATGGAGTGTTGTCTGATTAGCATGAATTGACACCCTGGGATCCGTGCCCAGAGGTGCATAAGCTGGATATGGTGGCACACACCTGTAATACTAGAGCATGCTGGAGGTTGGAGGCGGCAGATCAGGAGTTAAAGGTCAACCCTTGCTCCAAGGTGAGGTAGAAGCCAGCCTTGGTTACACGACAGCTTGTGTCAAAAATAGCAAATGCTTCTGATGTGTGAAGTCCTTCAGTATATGTGTTGCTTTTATTAGTTAATGAATAAAGAAACTGCGTTGAGCCTATGGCAGGGCAGAACAGAGCTAGCGGGGGAAAACTAAATGAATGCTGGAGAAAGAAGGTGGAGTCAGAGAAGAAGCCATGGAGCCCCACTGGAGACAGATGCAGGATGCCGGACAGAACTTTACCCAGTAAGCCACAGCCACATGGCGATATACAGATTAATAGAAATGGGTTAAATTCAGATGTAAGACCTAGCCAATAAGAAGCTAGAGCTAATAGGCCAAGCAGTGATTTAATTAATACAATTTCTGTGTGGTTATTTTGGGGCTGAGCGGCCGGGAACAAACAAGCGGGCTCCTCTCAACATGCTTCCTGGGGGTGGGGGGGGGAGAAACTCCTAAGTGTCAGCCTTTACAGCCTTCCAGAAGGCTGGTCGATGTCTTAGTGGACAGAGGTACTAGAGGGGTTTATCATATGGGTCTGAAGACAGAGCTGGATACCCAGAATCTATGACGGAAGGAGAGAACTGACTTCGTAAAGCTGTCCGCTGACCTCCCCAGACACGCTGCAGTACCTGTGTGCATGGATGCACGCATATACACAGTAATAGAGATTCCTGCTAGGGTTGTTGATGACTTGGCTGCATTCTCAGCTGTCCATGGGGTTATGAACCAGCCTCTAGGGCTGGGTAACTACTCAGCTGGTAGCATCATTGCCATGCAAACAGGAAGACCAAAGGTCGATGCCCAGTACCCTTGAAAAATCTGGGAGTGACACCAGCTGCCCATAACCCCAGTGCTGGGTGTGTGTCAGGGGTAGGGTGGAGACAGGAGCAGCCCTGGGCCTCACTGGCCAGACATCCTAGCCAAACTGGTCATCTCCTGGTTCAGTGGGAGACCCTGTCTCAAACCATGGAGAGTGAATGAAGGAGGCTTATAACTTCATTCAACCTATAGCCCCCACTCTCACATGCTCACACACACATAAAAATGAACACATACATGTACACGGAGACATAAAATCACCATCTATCCCATGAAACAAATGTAGTTTCTTTTTCATTTCTGGGACACACACACACACACATACACCAGCCAGCTATGAGACCCCTCCACACCAACACTCCACATTTCCAGCTGTGTAAATGTAAGTTCCTGATAAATGGAACACGATAGTGTATTTAAGCTATTCAAATATTATCTGATTATTTAGAAACATTTATAGGGGCTAATTATAAGTAACAGTTGATCAGAAATGTAGCAGCTATAAAATTAATAATTAACAACCACAGCTCTGACAAGTGGCTGATATTTATTTAACATATATTAGAAGCTTTTTAAATTTGCATTAAGAGAGTCCAGAGCTTAGTGAGATCCCTAGGGACGTTGACTGCCATAAAGTAGCTGTCACCCCTGGCCCTCTGCTGCGGAATGAGGCCAGGTCAGCAGAGGCTAATTTTTATTGACTACAGCTTTGAAAAGAAGCACTGAGCAAGTTAATGAGAAAGAGAGAGAGGGAGAGAAGATGGGCAAGATACAGAGAGCATTGTGGACTAGCTGGACAGTCTCTGCCCATGTATGTGACCACAAAAAGGACCACTGCCAAGCCTGCCCTCCTCTTCCAAAGGAGGAGGAAGCAGGTTATCCACAGCCCCTGGCACCTGGAATACTCCCAGCCTCTGTCAATGAGTACCAATCCTCCAGGGAGGGACTGAGCAAGATAGCATTTGTCCTGTGGCCTCTGTGTTGAGCTCTGTGCCAGCATCTCCTCCCAAGGAGTCCACACACACTGGTCTGTGGGCTCTCACATGGCTGTGGAATTGTGTGGAAGTAGCTGGCAAAGGAGCAGGTAGGTTTGCACAAGCCAAAGATCCATGCATGGCCCAATGAGCGGCCGTTGTCTGAGGTGAGAGGTGTTGAGAACCCATGGGACCAGGGAAGAAACTGAGGCACAGGGACAGTACAATGCTCAACCTTCACTGCCAACCTGGGTTTGGAATCGCTCAGGAGACACAGCTCTGGGAGTATCTGTGAGGGAATTTTCAGAGAGGACTGGCTGAGGAGGAAGATCTATGCTGACTGTGGGTGGCACTTTCCGTGGGCTGAGGTTCCGGACTGAAGAGGAATGAGAAGTGGGCAGAGCACCAGCATGCTATACTCTTTACATCCTGACTGTGGACACAGTGTGACCAGCTGCTTCAAGCTCCAGCCACCATGACCATGCACCCTCAAAACTGCGAGCCAGAATGAACTCCCCTACTCTCTACAATGTGACCAGCTGCTTCGAGCTCCAGCCACCATGACCATGCACCCCCAAAACTGTGAGCCAGAATGAACTGTCCTGCAATGTGACCACCTGCTTTGAGCTCCTGCTACTGTGACCACGCACCCTCAGAACTGCGAGCCAGAATGAACTCCCCTACCCTCCAGCTGCTTACTGCCAGGTATTTGATCACAACAATAAGAGATGGTGTGTCACACACCAAGCAGTGCAGGATTGAATGTGCAGCAGGAGCAGAGCCCATGCCCCCACAACTGCTCCTAGCTTCCCCCTGGTCATGGTAGGGCACCCAGACGCCTGACATGGAGGTGCCAAGGCATAGCCCAGCCACAATGAGACACCCAACATCTACAGTCATGCAGCTAGGCTGCTGGCTTAGAACAAGGCTGCCTGACCTCAGATCCATAGGGTGAGACGCTTGGTCACCTCTATCCCAGGCCAGGTTGTGAGGGAGGGTTTGCCATCCCGTTCATCCACTCGACTCCAGCTGGATGCTGGGCACAGCTGTGAGGGATTTTCTTGATGACAGTATTTGAATGTGGGAAGACCCACCCTAAGCATGGGTGGCATCTCTGGGGGCAACACAGATAGAAGGACATGGGAGAAGGAAACTTTGCTGTTTGCCTGCTTGTCCTCCACTCTTGATAGCGAAACCATCTGCCCTGCTGCAGTGTTCCTCCGCGGACACAGAACTAGTGTGGCTGGGCCTCCCCCTGTCACTAACTATAGAGGACAGGCTACACCCTCTGCCCCCACAGAACTTGCTGGGCTCCTTCCTGGCCACCTAGAGGCAGGGTGGCTGTTACCTGTCACCTCTGGTTGGGGATATCTTTTCAAGTCAGTCTGTCATCAGTGGCCCCTTGTCTTCCCAAATGTGAAGGAAGCCATGACGACTCTGAAGCTGCCATGTGACCTTTGCAGGCCCGGGGCTAAGTGGTGATGTCTAGGTGACCACCTCCCTCAAACCCTCCCAGATCCTGATACCTGAAACTCCTTAACACCATGAAAGAAGCCTCCAGTGGCCCCGCTGTCTCGGGAGATCCACTAAAATCTGAGGTCACCTGGAATTGACCACATCCCATAGAGCCCCACTACTCTCCTTCCCTCTGAGTGACCCAGAGTGGCATGAACTCCACTCACTGCCCGGCATCCTGAACACATCTAGCCTCCACCCTAGAGCTGGTCCAGCGCTGTGAGCCTCTCATGCTGCTGCCAGGCATGACAGAGCCCACTTGGGTAGGTGCCTCTACCCTCACCTAAACACACCCTCTCCAGCCAGCAGCTCAGTGATGGCTTTAAATCGCTGACAGTAGATTGATGATGGAAATCTAAAATATTAATGTATTCTAATTGAATATTCTCCAATAAATTATCTGAGCACTTGCGGCAATTTGATTTTGCTGTCGTTTTATAAGGAGCTTTCTCTGTATCAATATAGCCACTAAGGCAGGCAGGAGAGGGAACATTTTCTGCTCAGACGGGACCGTGCATACAAAGGCCCGCTTAGTCCTTTCACATGGCTGATTCAATCACAGAACACAGGGCAGCTGAGGTGGAGACCCTGCTTTCTTCGTGTTGCTGGGGCTTCGGTGAGGAAAGCAGAACCTGCACACTGTGTAATTACAGGGATGCTTGTGGGGGACGTCCTGTTCTTTCTGCTGGGGTGCTCTTTCAGAATTACTTCCTCCTCCTATCATGAGGCTCAGAAGGAACTCCTACCTGAGCAGGGGACACCGGTGTGAAAGGGGACACATCGTGAGAGTGTCAGCTTCCTTTGGGACTGGGCTGTGTCTCTGGGGATGCAGTTTTGGCCATCCTTGCAGTGGGTCCCTCCTGCTGAGTAGCAGTTACAGCATGTGTTCGACTCTGGCTCCCAGAGGTCGTCTGCAGGCGCTGTTTTGGGGAGAGGTGCATCGTGCATTCCCATCTGGACTGCAGGTCCACCCAGCGGTGTGGTGTCATGTTCCATCCTTTCTGCCAGCCTGACTTCCTCTAGGGCAGTGGTTCTCAGCCTTCCTAACGCTGCCACTCTTTAAGACAACTCCTCATGCTGTGTTGACCCCCAACCATAAAATTTACAAAATTACATAACTGTAATTTTGCTACTGTTATAATCATAATGTAAATATCTGATATGTGACCCCTTTGGGGTCACAGCCCACAGGTTGAGAAACACTGCTCTAGAGACTCCGCAATGAGGAGGGCTGTGTCCAGTCTTTGCTGCAGAACCAGAGAGGCCACATGAACACAATCGTCCCTAGGACTGTTTTCTCTCTTTTAATGTCTCCAGTATATCTCTACGGGACACTTTCAAGTGAATTTTCCTAGTTTATCATCTGTAGGAGTGTTAGTATGTTAGTTCCCTTTTCTCTTTGAGACCAAATGTCTGACAAATGCAATTTAGAGAAAGATTTGTTTTAGTTCTGGGTGTGAGAGAGACAGTCTGTCATGGTAGGGAAGGCATGGTGATGGGAGCTTGGCCTGCTTGCGTGCATCTTAGCAGACTAAGGTCAAGAGAAGGGGAATGTTGGTGTCAGATCTTTTTCTCCTTTTTTTTTTTTTTTTTTTTTTTTTTTTTTTGGTTTTTTTCGAGACAGGGTTTCTCTGCGGCTTTAGAGCCTGTCCTGGAGCTAGCTCTTGTAGACCAGGCTGGTCTCGAACTCACAGAGATCCGCCTGCCTCTGCCTCCCGAGTGCTGGGATTAAAGGTGTGCACCACTACCACCCAGCTCTTTTTCTCCTTTTTATTCAGGTCAGTATCCCAGCTTGTGGGTGGTTCTGCCCAAATTCAGGGCAGCTGAGCCTCTCTGGAAACTCCCTCACAGACAACCTCACTAGAGCCCTGGGTATTTTTTAGTCTAATTGAGTTAACAGTAGAGATTAATTAACACAAGTCCATCCCTTGTCAACTGGACACACAAACACATCACTTTAAGCCACAACAGCTAGTAAGATAGAGATGATTTGACCAGGACCCAGAGAACTCCTAAGGTGACTGCCATCAAGTTGACATTCTTCCTGATGACTGGACTGGCCGTGAAAATGGGCAGCCTGGGGTCCTATAACTACCTGGTCACCTCATAAGTCCTCAGAGACATCTTCTCTGTCTGCAGTGTTGGGTCTGATGGTGTCCTATCCCTTTGGGAACTTGAGCTTTGCTGGGTGAGAAGTGGAGCATCTCAGGAGATAGGGAGTGGCTGGCAGGGTGGCATCTCCTCAGGCAAATACATAAAAGTTTATCTCTTGCTAGATAAACTCAGACACAGACCTCTCTCTCTCTCTCTCTCTCTCTCTCTCTCTCTCTCTCTCTCTCTGTGTGTGTGTGTGTGTGTGTATGTGTGTGTGTGTGTGTTTTTTCCCATGTGAGTCCAGAAGAGGGTGTCGATCCCCAGAGCATAGATGGTTATGAGATCCTCCATTGTGGGATGCTGGGAACAGAATCTGGGTCCTCTGCAAGAGCAGCTGGTGTTTGTACCACTGAGGCCATCTTCCAGTTTCCCCTCCTGCCTTTTTAGTCTTTAAATGGTCACATGTGTGCATATGCAACCATCCATGTATGCCCACACACGTGCACACTGATACACATGAAACGGGAGAATAGAACACTCAGCCTCCATCTGGTTAAGCTACCGTGGCTCGATCAATCTCCCGTGGCTGTCTATCACTGGTCAGGTGACCTCTGCGAAGTTCTGTCACTGCCTGCATGTCGAGCTCTCTCTGCTGCAGACGCTGCCTTTGTCACCTGCTGGGCACTGTCCCTGCAGAGTGCATTTGTGGCGGCTTCCTCCAGTCTCCTCTGCAGCTATTTCTGGGACCCCCTTTCTAGCAGGGGCCCCATGGACTGCTTTGCAGGGCTTCCTGTCTCCTCAAATATCAGTTTCCAAAATTAAACCACTTGTCCCCAAGAACACCGCTTTCCTCCTCCTTGTCTCCAGTCAATTTGTGCTGCCGCTGTGGACAACCTCCCCAGTTAACGAATTCTGAATTTTTATTAGATTCAGCTGCGGAATAGACCTCTTTCTACAAGTCCTGTTTTATCCTCCCCTGGATCTTGCCAGCAGTCAAACTTCATGAGCACATTAGAGCAGCGAGAAGCTTTCAAAGCCTGTGCTGACATCCCGTTAGGCGCCATCAGCACCGCCGGAGACATGGAACCCAATCGGGAGGTACAAGCAGAAAGCTGATGGCTGGTGCTTCTGGATTGCCACGGAAGGGAGAATTCTCTATTCTTCCCTTCAGATGCCCCATGCTGTCCAGGCCAGTACTGGGACTGGAATAGGGACCATGCCCTGTCCCACAGTTCCTCTGGGAGCTATCAGGGTGGCTCCGGGGCTGTTCATTGTTCCCTCCTCTGTGCTAGTCAGCCTCCTGTTGCTGTAACAAACACCTGATAACTGACCCATAAAGATGCAAGGTTTACTTCAGCTCCTGGTTTTGGAGGTTTCTGTCTGTGACCAATGGCCTCTATGACTTTAGGTCTTGGTGGCACAGTGTGTGATGTTGGAGGCTGTTTATTCATAGCCCAGTGTGGTCTGGATGATGTTAGTGTCACCCGAGACACTGTGCCCTTCAAAGGCCACCTCTTGAATACCTCTCTCCCTGCCTGCCACCTCCTGCCAGGCCCACTCCCTCTCAACAGAGCCAAGCTGGGAACCCTGTCGCATAAACAAGGGGTTCTGAGTACACTCTGTTCTACACCACACATCCTCCATCTGAGGATAAAAGATGGCTGGGACTTATGGGTAATGTCTCCCCAAGATCACTGCCACTCCTCACGTACCCTGAACTGAGGCTGTGGGCTAGCTCCGTGGGGTGGAACCAGTAAGAGCATGCCACACATTGCTAGAAGCCTACACGGCTCAGCAGCCCCACTGATGGGAGTCACGCTCCACCACGGACTGGTTTAACTCAGTTCATGTGGACCCCACGGCTCAGCTCCTACTGTGCACCTGCATGGCTCAGTCTCCTAGCTCCACTGTTCTCACCAGGTTTTCCTGGACGCACAAGTGATCTGTCCCCTGTGCAGCAGAGTGAGCACTTACGAAGAGACACTATTCCTTCCAAGGAAAACGCCTGCAATTAACTGGGGTTTGGGAAGAACATTCTTCCTCTTCTCCCACCCATGTTTTCATTTAACATATTTTATCAGAATGAAATGCCTTAACGAGCACGGAACTAGCTAATCCCAGCTGAACCTCAGAGTGTGCCAGCTCTGCTGCCCGCCCATCAAGCTGCATTCATGCTCCGGTGTCGGCTTTTGGAGCACTGCCCTGGAGCACTGACAGAAAACTCACAGGCTTCCTGAGGATAGAACAACGCAGAGTAGACCCAGAGTTGCTGTCTGCACCCTGTGAGAGTCAGGAACAGAAAAAGAGAACACGGTGCAGATGTGGTTGTGTAGATGGAGTGATGTGTGCGTGAGTGCATGGATGCATGTAGTGGGTAGGGATGCACACACGTGTGCACAAAGTGGGTTGTGCACACATGTATAGATGTTTGAAAACAGGCTTGTGTGCATGGGTCATACATGTATGTATAAAGTGGGCTGTGTGTGTATATTTACATATATTTGTAGGTAGTGGGATAGTATGTATGAATAGGTTTCTGTATGTGTGCATGTGTGTATATATGAAGTTGGTTGCCATGTGTTCATGTGTGTGTATGCTTGCATGCTCTGTATATGAGGCAGGCTGCTGTGTGTACAGTCGAACCATGGTTTCTTTGTCTTTTTTTTATATTTATTTATTATGTATACAATATTCTGACTGCATGTGTGCTTGAAGGCCAGAAGAGGGCGCCAGATCTCATTACAGATGGTTGTGAGCCACCATGTGGTTGCTGGGAATTGAACTCAGGACCTTTGGAAGAGCAGCCAATGCTCCTAACCACTGAGCCATCTCTCCAGCTCCACCATGGTTTCTGTGTTCTCCTTGCCAGTTAGGAACTCAACTTCCAAGCCTCACCAGATGGCACTGCCCACCTGGCAGCTTCTGCTGCCTGCCACTGTGTCCAGACACACTTCCCCACGTCTGTGTGACCAGGAGAGGAAAATGCCCCTGCTATGCAGCCACCCCTATGGAAAGCCATGCACACAGCATCTTCAGACATGCTGTGAGCTAACTCTAATAGCCATGCCTTGAGAAGAAAGGACTCCAGCTGATAGTGGACCCAGGTCTCTGCTGGTGGGAGTAAGTGGCCACTCCCTCAGTTCTAACCCTGCCTGGCCATCCCTGACCACCGACACATCCGTTCGGGTCTCAGGCCCAGCAGAGGACAGCTGCCACCTGCCCCCATTGTGGTACAGGTAGCTCTTTCTGCAGCATGGCTCTGCCCGCAGGGCATCCTATGGTCTTGTTATGTTTTCCCCGTCTGTCTGTAGAATAGGAGTGGAGCCAAGGATTTGGGGATGCTGCTGTGCTCCTGATCCTTCCCCACTGCCTGTTACCGGACATTCCCTTTGGATGTGAGCAGACCAGAGCCCTCAGCTCACCTGCCACTCACAACAGCTTAGAGCAGAGCCTTCCTGGAGGCTGGGGATGACTGACTGGGAGTTTTCAGTTGAGCTTCTGCTTGCTGCTTATTTTCAAGAATTTGGTTTGATGGGCACATAGCCACATCCCCTCCCTGTTCATATGCTGCCTGGGTCCCACTCAGTTCACACCCGTGTCCTAGAGACACTTTGAGATTTGCAGACTAGGCCATCTCGGAAAAGTGCACCAGCTCTGAGGAAGAGAGAGAGGTTGGGCTTGGTGGCTCAGGCATCTCTTTCTTCCCCCCTTGCATTTTCCTCTGCACCAGATGAGGCTCAGGAGGCTCTGCAGGGCTTTGGTACGTCTCTAAGACACGCTGCTGTCCCCATGGCCTAAGCTCACATGGAGGCGATTTCTCTGTGTTGGAAGCCACCTTCCACATGGCGTGCAATACAGTGTTGCAGGCACGGCTGGATGAAACCCCTTTCCGAACAAATTGATTTATAATAAAAATGAAAGACTTGGGGAAAACCCTTCAGTAGGTGACATCGCGGTGATCGCCAGAAGCAGCCACCATCTGGAGAGGGCTGAGGCTTGTGCACAGAGCGAGGACCACAGGGCTGCCCTCAGCATCATCTTGGGAGCCATTGGGGACAGTGGGTGAGTCAACAGCCTGGAGCTGAGGCTCCCCAATGGGGTTTCCCTCCTGGACAGCCTCCTCTCCCCGCCCAAGGTCCTGGTTCTGACTCAGGCAGCTCCAGGAAAGCCTCACACCCCCTATGGTGAGAGTGTGCACAGAAGCAGGGGACATTGCCACCGAGTGTCCCTGGGTGTGTGTCGTGTGTACCAATGCCAGTGTTTCTACTATAAGTCTCCTGCCCCTCTTGGATAGACTAGGAAACCCCCTGGGGCTGACAGTAGTGACAGAGCTGGCGGGGAGCGCGGATGATATCTGCACACTAAACACACAACTCTGGTCTACATGGAAAGGAACGAACGATAGAGCAGGCCTGAGAACGGACGCCTCTTTCCACATACTCTGGGCCTCCCGGGACTCTTGCAAAGCCCAGAACCCTCATTTTCATGGGGCTTCTCCTTGATCACATCCCTGCATTTCATCACGTGACGGTCATCACAGACGTGTAAGTGCCCCACAGGGGAAAACACAATCAGATCACAGACAGGCGTCAGGCCAAAGGACATAACCTGAACCACACCGGCATCACACACAGGACAGGGCACTGCAAATAATTCTGAAAGCAGTCGCTGCAACCTGAGAGGCCGGTCGGCAGAACATCCCCTCAGAGTGGCCTTGGCTCCACATTTCGCCACAGTTTCTTTACTGAATAGTGCCTCCCACACCTCAGAACCTGCCCGGTTCTGGAGGGTCCAGCCCAGCCTTAAGAACAGCCGGGTCCACTTACCCTGACGAGCTGCTGGGGGAAGGGCCCACGGGAGTTCTCCGGCACGTTGATGGGCGGGATGACCCAGTCACGCTTCTGCCTCCTCAGTCCTCCAGAGCTCTGGTGCTGGGGCCACGGCAGCAGTGTGTCCTTCGGGGACTGAGAGGGGTCCAGGGCCGCTGTCTTTCCTTTCTGAGGGAGAAGAGTGAGAGATATCAGGTCAGGCTTTTACACAAAGGCCCCTGTTAGGAGCGTCTGTGTCTACCCCATTGGTTTGGAAGAGTGGGGGACACTGGGAAAAGGGTGAAGGTCTTTTTTTGTGGAATTAGAAGTGGAAACCTCAAAAAGGAGTCCATATAGCATTTAAAAGACCATAGCCAAGGGGTTTCTTTTGTTTTTAAATTCTTTTGGTGCTGGGGATGGAACCCACAGCTTTGTGCTAAGCAACCAAATCCAAAAGAAGTCTCACAAAGGGCTGCTAGCCCCTATGTAAACAGCTTTTGTAAATCAATAATTTCTCTCATAATAAGAAAAGAACATGCATCGATATGTGCCGAACATGCCACAATAGGCACAAAACATCCATAAACATGTAGACATCTTCTATGAATCAAGAACACAAATTAAAGTGACATACACACCCTTTCCCCTGCCAAACCGACAAGGTGAAGTTCATCTCTTACTCTGTGGATTAGCCAGCCAGCCAGCCAGCCTCAGTCTCACGTCTGGAGCCTGGAGTCCTGTGGAGTGGCATCCCTTCACTGGGATGTGCAGTGGGGTTGAGGAGATACATACTCCCATGGAAGAGGGAACCTCAGTCTCCCTGCTCCCGGTTGGCTTTTAAATCTGCTGGCAGCTGGAGGGGGCAGGGCTTGCATCTCAGGCTGGTCCCACACCTGCAGCTTACACTAAGGGGCTTGTTAGAAACACCTGTTCCTCAGTACCAGGCCTGGCCAGCTCCAGACCATGCTTGATGTTTCTGTCTATTGAGTCCTTGGGTGAAGGACATTGTTGGTTCTCAGACACATGTGTTCATGGCAAGGCTCACAAGTCCCAGGTGCTGGGCTTACCTGATGAACTCAGGCCTTGTGCGTGCTAAGCAAGGGCTCTAACTGTGGCCTTCCTAGCTTACAGGGTGGGTGGGGCTCTGGCCTAGCACCACTGAAGTTGGGTTTGCTGTGGTTCTGCTAGGTCAGGATGGGGCCCTCGTGTTGGCCTGGCTGGGATGGATGACTGGCTGCTGCTTCATGGTTTCAGGAGCCAGGCCATGGGTGATTGGGCTTCTGGAGGCCTGGGGGATTCTGCTGGGTTGTAGGGAGAGCATAAGTCAGTGAGTCAGAAGCTAGTTTAACTGGGGCCATCCCCGCAACTTTATGAAGATGGACTCACTGCTCAGGAGACTCCAACACTGTGGTCATGAATGGGAGGGTAGACTTCTCGAAAAAGAAGCTGGTCCACCAGTGGCTAGGGTCGGTCTCAGGAGGCCTGGGGTTGGGGATGAGGCACTGTGTCCTGGGGCAGGGGTGGGTGCACTTGGCACCTCCGCAGCAGCTGTTGCTGGACAAGGAGTTGGCTTGACCCGTAGTAGTCATGGGTAGCCACTAGCGAGTTGCTGGAAGGGATTGCTGCCACCCTTCAGGGCCAGAGACCTCTGGTGAGACACCCGTGGCACTTCCTCATGGGTCTGGGCACACAATCATGGGTGGTAATGCGTGAGGCACTGGGCTCTGGCACCGTTTGCAGGAATAACCCACGGGAAACCTCCATCCCACGACCTGCATTTGATTTGCACCCATCTTCCTCTCTTCTTCCCCTTCCCGTTCCCCTTCCTCTTCCTCATCTTAAGAGAGGAGCTCACTCTATAGCTCAGTCAGCCTTTGGGCTTGCGATCTTCATACCTCTGACCACAACTCTGCAGCCACCGGACCTGCTAGACTGTTCTCATCCACAGTGCATCTGCTGAGGTGGCCAGACGTGAGCAACTGGACCTCTCCCGAAGGACAGCCTCTGGGACTTGTCCCCAGTGCTCAGGCAGACCAGGCTGCCTCACACAGCAGAGTCTCTTTCACAGTAGCTGCTGCTGCCAAGGCCAAATTGTAGACTGGAAGCTCCAAGAGCCTCTCACACACCCGCTTAAAAACTCGGCTTTATCTTCATTTGCTGAGGAAGCGTTTGCGCGGCGTTAATTTCCCCAGTGTTGTTTAAATAAATTGCACATATTTGCGACTGTTTTAAAGCTGCGAGACGAATGTAATAACAAAATCTGGTGAACGTCAATGCCAGACCTGCGCAGGCTTCTGCCTGGAAGACGCACCCACCGCTCTGGGAGAAAACCGTCGAAGGCAATTAGCGGCCAGCCTGGTGGGAAAGGCACGTTCTCCCAGACATGTGGGCCCTTGCAGAACGCGGACGTGGAAATCTGCTTGTTCTGGATGATGCTTCTCCTTCCCTAGCACATTCTCCCTTGATTCTCTTCTCTCTGTTTCTTCGTGATGGTGACTGGTCATGGGTAAGGAGAGGTGAGCTTCGTCGCTGTTCCTAAGCATTGCAGAGTGCACCCACACGCCTGTGTGAGACTATCTACGTGTTTGCGCACCTGGCACACATACGTAGGCAGGTGGGTGTGCACGTGGACACGTGCCTGGACTCCTCTGCAGGCCGCTCTTTGCCTGGTCTCTGTATCTCAGCGTCTCGAGTGTCTGCCTGGACCAGCTGTCTCACATTCACCTCCTCACGCTCTTGCTGACCTCAGCTTTTCTTAAAGCAGCAGCTGCCAAACTGAAGCCTTGCTCGCAGCCAGTGTGGCTGCAGTGTGGCCATCAGATATACAGCTTCAAGGGGAGAGCCTCACCATGGCCCTGGTTGCTGGACCTTAGGGGAGCTGGAAGGTGAGCGGGTGATGAGAGAGGAGAAATCAGGCTTGCAGCACCCCCGGAGCCGGGACCTGCTTTCCTCTAGAGCAGTTCTCAACCTATGGGTGGCGATCCCCGCAGGGGTCACATATCAGGTATTCTACATGTCAGGTATTTACATTACGATTCATAACAGTGACAGAATCATGGCAATGAAGCAGCAATGAAATAATTTTATGGTTGGGGTCACCACAACATGAGAAACTGTATTAAAGGGTCGTAGCATGAGGAAGGTTGAGAACCACCGCCTTAGAGTCTTAGAGCTAGCCCTGCCCCGCCTCTCTCTGCCTTAGGGGGGAGTCTGAGAGGAGTTTACTGCAATTGAGATGTCTCCCCTCACCTTGATCCCAGATTCTAAGTCCCACTTGTCCTGAACCCTTGCTTGCTGGCTTCGGGCTGAAGAGGCAGTGGATTATGTAGGAACCAGGTCAGCCTATGGTCATGTTTCTCCAAGGAACCAGCTGTTCAGTCAGTCTCATGGCCCTACATGTGTTGGATTTCCCCACCTTCTCCTACTTTCCCTCCCTCTTCTCTCTCTTTCCTTGAGCTAGGCTCTCTTGTATCCCAGGCTGGCCTTGAACTTGTGATCCTCCAGTTTCTGACTCAGAAGTGTTGAGATCACGGGTGCTTCACCACCATGCTTGCCTCTTCTTCCTTTTCCTCTTCATCTTCTCCTCCTTACTTCCTCCTCCTCCTCTTTTCAAATTTGAATTTGGGAGATTAACCTTAGGTCCTTATGCGTACAAGGAAAGTGTTTTAACAACTAAGCCATATCCTTTGCCTTTTAAAGACAAATGGCATCCTGTGCTCTCATGAGCTGGGCGATGGCAGGATCCACTGGTGGGATGTGTATCCCTGTTCTTCATACTGTGTGTGCATGCTTGAGTGTATGCATGCATGTGTGTGCATGTGTGTATGTATGCATGCATGTGTGCATGTGTGAATGTGTATATGTATACATGTGTGTGCATGTATGTGTGCATGCATGTGTGTGTATGATGTGTGTATGTGCGCACGTGCGTGTGTGTTTTATCCTGAGAGGAGATGGGCTAGGGGACTGGCAGTCCTTCCATATCAGCTGGTCTTGGGTCCCTTTTGGTATACTTCCTAGACCCATCTCAAACACAAGCACCTTTCCTTCCCTCCCCTTGAGCCTTGACAAGATGCTCAAGCTTGAGGCCACATAGGTTGTCATTTCAGGAGAGAGGTGAGAAGTGGATTTAAAAGGCTAAGAGGGAGGCGCACACAACGAAGGTCTGACGATTTCCCCTGGAAGGCAGAGGCTCCAGCTCACTGGCATCTGTGTTAGGAGATGATGGAAGCATTGGCCACAGAGGCCATATAGTCACCCCACACCCCTGTCCCTGAGCCCGGGGCTCTGTCCCACCCAGGCCTTACTCCCCTGAAAGGAGAACTGTTCTCTGAGCAGGACCATGAGGGTAATTGACTGTGGCATCTCCGAGAGGTCCCCAGGGCTGCTCTGCATTAGCAAGAAGCTGGGTCAGTTCCCTGCAGGCTCCATTCACAAGTGGCGAATGAATAATTCAACACTGATCTGGGGCAGGTTTTAAATAATCACTTTCTTTTTTGAGACAGGGTCTCACTCTGTAGTCTTGGCTGGATTGGAGCTTGCTACACAGACCAGTCTGGCCTCAAACTCACAGAGATCTGCTTGCTTCTGCCTGCCAAGCACTGGGATTAAAGGTCTGGGCCACCACACCCCACTCATTGTACTTTATTTTAAAGACAATCAAGTGTCAGAGTTAGAATATAATGTGGGAAGTGACCTTTCCTCACGGTTCCCTGCTGCCAAGGCTGCTCATCTTTCTGAGGAATCATGCAGGAGCCTGGGTTTTAAAGACAGTGAATTGTGCAACACTCAGGTGAGGCGCACAGGGCAGTGTGAGTGACAGGGTGCACCTGTGATCAGAAGCCAGGTGAGGTGCACAGAGTGGTATGAAGTAACAGAGTACCTGCGACTGGAAGCACCTGAACACCTGCCCCAGGTGTGTACCGGTCTGTCCTGATCATCTCGGTGATGGACAGTGGGCACGAGTGGGCGGGAACCAGTTTGTAGTGGGTGGGAAGTGGTTTACAAGTAGATGTTGATCAATATTTTCTAAATTTCCCTTTGATGGTGGCGCAGAGATCTGGCAGATTATCTGAGGCCTCCGGACTTCGCATGGTTCCCTGCAGCCGGTGTGGGTCTCACACAGAGCGATGCTCCCAGTGCAGACTCTTAACTGAGTGTACACAGCCCCAGCACTGTGGAGCGTTGTACAAAGGCCGTGTGGGCACAGGGACACTGAGAAGACCTAGAAAATAGATGTTCCCAGATGGAACAACCTTATCCACCTCCCACAGTTATGGAAGGAATGGGCAGTCAGCACTGAGTGCCAGGCACTGGACTATTGATTTGGGCTCCTTGATGTTTGTACAAAATCCCTTGAGGCACAGAATTTCCCATTGTTGCCCAGAGAAGGTGTCACATTTTAGAACAGTGGAAATACAAGATTGCTTCAAGGTTCCCAGATGCCAGCTCTGCAATGCTGGGCTGTTGGATTGCCTGACCTTGGAGGTGGGTTACCTATCACAACCTTAATGCTCTCCCAGCTCCCCAGTAACTGCGTCTGGGTGACCATGTGGATGTCTCTTTAACACCTTAAATGCTTTCCAATTTTGAGGAAAAGGGCATGTGTCTGAGTCTTCCTGATTCAATAAAAGCAGCTTATAGAAGCAGTCACACCAGCTTCTAAAGGACATACAACAGGGTCCTAGGACACAGCCTCTTAAGTCAAGATGTCACACTGCCAACCTCACCTCGTGAGATGCAATCATCAGCTTTTGTTACCCATGTGACTCTTCAGGAAAGTCTCTGGTTGGCAGTACAGCCCTGTGAACCCCCTAATGCTGACACACAGTCTCCACAAGGCACCCGAAGTTATAATTTTCATAAACAGATAGAAGGCACTGACTGGGCACAGAATAAAGGGAGTGTGTGTGGGTAAAGACAGAGTGTGGGTATTTTTGCTACCCCATTTTCTTCCTCTAGGTCTTCTGGTCAGGAAATTCCATCAGGAAAGCAAGAGTAAATATTGCTGATGGTAACAAACTGGGAATCTGCCTTTTCGCCTAAGCAACTTGTGTAAGCCCCGCGCTCCAGCCAAGGTTTTTCTCCTGCAATGGTAAAGGCAGAGGAGGAAGTGTGTGGTACAGGCCTGCAGTCTCAGCTACTTCCTAGTCTGAGCCAGGAGGACCGGAAGTTTAATAGCCGACTGAGGTCTTAGTGAAGTCCTGTCGCAAATGAAAAGTGAAAAAAGTACACTACTGGGATGTGGCTCCGTGGCAGAGATTCCCTAGTGCAGCTACTGGGATGTGGCTCCGTGGTAGAGGTCTCCTAGTGCAGCTACTGGGATGTAGTTCCATGGCAGAGATTCCCTAGTGGAGCTACTGGGATGTGGCTCCGTGGTAGAGCTCTCCTAGTGCATCTACTGGGATGTGGCTCCGTGGTAGAGTTTTCCCAGTGCAGCTACTGGGATGTGGCCCTGTGGTAGAGCTCTCCTAGTGCAGCTACTGGGATGTAGTTCTGTGGTAGAGCTTTCCTAGTGCAGCTACTGGGATGTGGCTCCGTGGTAGAGCTTTCCTAGTGCAGCTACTGGGATGTAGTTCCATGGTAGAGCTCTCCTAATGCAGCTACTGGGATGTGGTTCTGTGGTAGAGCTTTCCTAGTGGAGCTACTGGGATGTGGCTCCATGGTAGAGCTCTCCTAGTGCAGCTACTGGGATGTGGCCCCGTGGTAGAGTTTTCCCAGTGCAGCTACTGGGATGTGGCCTCGTGGTAGAGCTCTCCTAGAGCAGCTACTGGGATGTGGCTCCGTGGTAGAGCTCTCCTAGTGCAGCTACTGGGATGTGGCTCCATGGTAGAGCTTTCCTAGTGCAGCTACTGGGATGTGGCTCCGTGGTAGAGCTCTCCTAGTGCAGCTACTGGGATGTGGCTCCGTGGTAGAGTTCTCCTAATACAGCTACTGGGATGTAGTTCCGTGGTAGAGCCTTCCTAGTACAGCTACTGGGATGTGGTTCTGTGGTAGAGCTTTCCTAGTGGAGCTACTGGGATGTAGCTCCGTGGTAGGGCGCTTTCTTAGCACATGAGGCTCTGGCTTTCATACACATCACAAAAGTAATAAAATAGATGAGAGCAGAGGTGGGGACCATTCGCAGACAGAGCTGTGATGAGCAGGGAAAGCTGACTGATGGGGGAGACCTGAGAACAGAGAATTTCTTTCCGTGAAGGCACTAGGGGCTGAAGCACACATGATAAAACCCAGGGACAGAAATTGGGGTTCAAACTCAAAATTAGAAAAGCTAAGTCACTACATTATTGCATTTTAATAAATAAATAAATCTTGCCTGAAGACCAGAGACAAAGTTAAAGCAACTAGAGGTCAGGCAATGGTGACACACACTTTTAATCCCAGGATTTGTAAACAGGCAAATGGATCTCTGTGAGTTCAAGGCCACCCTGGGCTACACAAGATCATTGCAGAAACAGATCCAGGTGGTGGCTCACACCCTTAATCCCAGTCCTAGGGCCTCACACACTAATCCCAGAACTAGAGGGAATATAAAATGGGAGGAGAGAGAGTCTTAGTCTGCTTAGTTTAGTCTTGCGGTCTTCCAGCCTCGGTAGAGGTAAGACTTCACTAGTGGTTTGGCTTTTCTGGTTTTGGGGTTGAACCCCAATTTCTGTCCCTGGGATTTTGTTATTCATGCTTCAGGGGGCTATGATCATTGCTGTGGAAAGGGTGTCTAAGGGGCCAACAAGATGTTTCAGTAGAGCACTTGCTTCACAATCCTAGAGAGCTGAGATAGATTCCCTGGACCCGTGTAAAGATGGAAGGGGGGACTCATTCCACAAAGTTGTCCTGTAATCTCTACATGCACACACCAGCACACACATGCACACATAAAATAGAAATTCTAGGCAAAGTTATAATAATTTTTAAAAACCCACCAGCCATATAACCTGACAATTGTGTCTGCCTTCCATAGCTGTAGTGTGGCACAGGGCGTACCACAGGAGCCTCCGTGGACTCATCTTATAGCCTCTGCTGAATGGTGGCTGAGGACTGGACACAGGCAACTCCCAACTCTAGGTGTGTGTGGCGAGGGATGATGGGCAGGTGGCGCTAAAGTCGTGTGGCCTTCCTATGGCCAGAGGAGCATGGGCTTTTCCCTGGGTTCCACTGCCAGACACAGCCCTTCAGCACAGGAGAGTGATAGCAACCGGAAGATTTCACATGCATCAGGCTCTATGTGGGAGGGGAAGGCCTCAAGCTGCGGCCCCAGGCAGATATGCTCCCAGTAGGGAAGCTTCTGGGATCTTCAGAGCTCGCTCTTCCTCCTTTGCAGGCCTCTCCAGCATCCAGCTGTCATCAGTTGCTCAACTAGCATCTCTGTCCTCTGACCCAGCAGCCTTTGCGGTCACACAGGTTCCAGCTCCCAACGCCTGCAGCTCTACATGCAGCTGGGCACCCACAGTGTCACTGGGATCAGAATTCAATAGCCCGGCTCCCTCAGAAACACAGGTAAATAGGGAACCACACCCCATGCCGGGGTCACACAAATAATTTGTGTCTTAAAGTCTAGCATTCTGAGGTTGCTAACTGGATATGGATCTATAGTTGAAAGGAAGCACCACTTCTGCATTATGAATGGACTCGACTCACATTGGAATAGAGGAAGATGGGACAATATGGTCCCCAAATAAATCAATAATTGCTCCCCTTCTGGTGTGGGAAGTGAGAATGATGCTAACCTATTCCAGACCATGCATGCACATTGCTCTCCAAGGTGTTTGGAATCTGGCAGTTGATTCCAAAGAAAAGTGCCATCTGTCCCTGGGAGATTCTTTGGAAGTGATGAAGCAGTGGTCATGGAGTCCCAACAAGGACTCCCAGCAAGGCTACCTGTGACCTAACACCCACAGGTATGTGTGCAGAGCCATGTGTCAGGCAGGACACACAGCACCAGGTAGTGGATAAAACAGCTGGGATCTGCATGGTGTCTCTGAGGAAAGGCTGCCCATGGGCTCCTCTCTGTACTCCACCCAAGACCTGCAGGAGCCACGGAGGGAAGAAGCAGGATGGGTGGCATCTGCAGTGCCTAGGGTGGTGGGACTCACAACTCACACTGTTTGCGGTGCCCAGGGTTGTGGGACTCACAGCTCACACTGTCTGCGGTGCCCAGGGTGGTGGGACTCACAGCTCACACTGTCTACGGTGCCCAGGGTGGTGGGACTCACAGCTCACACTGTCTGCGGTGCCCAGGGTGGTGGGACTCACAGCTCACACTGTCTGCGGTGCCCAGGGTGGTGGGACTCACAGCTCACACTGTCTGCGGTGCCCAGGGTGGTGGGACTCACAGCTCACACTGTCTGCGGTGCCCAGGGTGGTGGGACTCACAGCTCACACTGTCTGCGGTGCCCAGGGTGGTGGGACTCACAGCTCACACTGTCTGCGGTGCCCAGGGTGGTGGGACTGAGAGCGGCAACTTAGGGACACAATCTGAGCTCCAACCCCAGGCCTCCAGTTCTCAGAGTCCACCATTCTACAGTATGGTCATGAGTGAATTAGAAGCTGCCTCAATCAATATCCTGTGCACAGTAGGTGCACTGAAGGTCTGAGCCCAAACTGTCCTTCCAGATAGATGTGATGGCAAAATATCACCCTGCCTTGCTCAGGAAACCTCTGTGCACATCTCAGTGGAATTTTAACATCTCCTGGTTCTAAGTTACATCGGACATCCAAGGCAAGGACTGCATTTATCGCCCACCTGGGCCCTTTTCAGAGGGAATTGGTGCAAAGGTGTGCGTGTGTGTGTGTGTACGTGTGCGTGCGTGTGTGTAATAGCTGCTTGCTCTGTCTGTGAGTGGGGCTATCTTTCTGTTGTTTTATTTTGTGTTTGTTAAATGCCATTTTCTTCTGCCTTAGCTGTTCCTTGGCTACTATGGAAACCAGCTGGAAGGCTGCGGACAGAAGCCTAGTTAAATATTTTAAATGTGTATGCTTGCAGACAAGCAAAATGGAACCTTTCCAGAGCTACACTGAAAAGGAAGAGGCAAAGAAATGTACAGAGCTCAATGCTCCGCTAGGAGGGGGAGGAGGGAAGGGGGGCAAAGGGAGAGGAGGGAGAAAAAGGGGGAGGGGAGAAACCTAATTATCTAATCTCTCTCAGTTAAAAGCAATGCCAGGCTTGGCAGTGGTGGGAAACCCACATCACTTTCCTTATAGAAACAGGTCGAATCTAGAGTTCTGGGGAAGCCACAAAAATCAGAAGGCATAAGACAGAGAAATAGAAGAGAGCCATCAACAGACAGAAGGTACAGGCCTATAATCCTTGCTTCTCTGGAGGCTGAGGCAGGGATTGTCACCTCTCTCCCTTGGAGGCTCTTCCAGGCTCTCTGAGGTCACATCCATGAACACGCACGCACGCACGCACGCACGCACGCACGCACGCACCCCTCCAATGAGAAACCGCAGATGAGCAACACTGTGAGAGACCGTGGTGTGAGCCTGCATCTTCTCCGTGGGCATCCCCTAGGCCTGTCACCCTTTACTGCCCATCACTGGGTAGGATGCTCGGGTCACTCTGCCCAGGGGGGGCCACAGTCCAGACTCAGGGGCCATCACTGTGTGTCCCTGTGTCTTCAGAGTGACTGGATGAACGCCATCATCCTCACTTTGTAGCCGGCCTACACTGTTGTGGGCCAGGTAAGGGGCAAGATGGCAGCATCTCGGCAGACTCTTGATACAGTTACCTTGTCCCCGAGCCTATGGCAATTACAGGAGCTGACCTGATGACCGTGAGTGACTGGCAGGTGGCAGAAGAATGAACCGCACCTATGACTGAGCCTGGTGCCAAGGCAAGTCCTCAGACCTCCTGTCTCCCATGCCATGCATCACAAAGCAAAGGATTATGAACTGTTCAATTCTGCGAATGTCACCCAAATTTGAACCTTAGAAGTCCATGGTTTTCACTGACTTGGAGATAGTGCCGCGGTCAGTGTTGGGCTGAATGGCTGTCACAGTGCAGTGGCTGGAAGGGGCTGAGGACACACACGCAAGTCCATCTCCCATGTCCCTCACAGCATAGTGACCCAATATCATGGGTCACATGGGGCTGTGACACTGGTGGATCTTACTACTGCCAAGTGGGGCCTGGTGCTCTGGGCTGTGGTTTTACCCATACCCTTGTTAGCAACACTGGCCAGCAGTCACGAGAGACCATGGACCAGCGACCACACACATCTCTCAGTTCTCAGGCATGGAGCCCAGACCTGTGGAGTAGTCGAGTGGTCTGAGTTCACAGGCCATGGAGATCTCTACTCTCTTTGGGAAGACATGAAGGATAGTGGTAGTTCTCACAGCTTGCACTGCTACTGCAGCTTGCTGTCTCTGGAATTGGTATTTTCCAGTCTCCTTGAGGATCATCTTTCACTATTTTCTGAGACACAAGCTTCATGACCTACACACCACCTAACACCTCTAGTGTCTTCTGAAGGCAGACACCAGGCCTCTCTTGCACACACATCTCATGTGCAAAAACCTAGGTCACTGCAGCCTCGGTGTTCTAGGATCCCAATGATGTGGGATTCCCCTCTGTATGCTGTGAATATGTTCTGTTACCATTGGTTAATAAAGAAGCTGCTTTGGCCTGTGGCCAAATATAGCAAGGTGGGGAATCCAAGCAGAGATGGAGGAGAAAAGAAGGTGGAGTCAGGGAGATGCCATGTAGCCGTCTGATGTGGGAGAGTCTTCTGTTTGAGTTGATTTCATTGGCTAATAAAGAAACTGCCTGGCCCATTTGATAGACCGCCCCTTAGGTGGGTGGAGTAGACAGAACAGGAAGAGGAAGTGAGGTAGAAGGATCAGTCAGATGCTACGCCTCTCCTAAGTTAGACAGACTGCCATGCCTCTGCTCAGAGATGCCAGATGCGATGAAGCTCCAGCCCAAGATGGACGTACGCTAGAAACTTCCTGGTAAGGCACCACTTCGTGGTGCTACACAGATTATTAGATATGGGTTAATCAAGATGTGAGTAAGAGGCTGAAACTAATGGGTCAGGCAGTATTTGAAAGAATAAAGTTTCCATGTAATTATTTCGGATAAAGCTAGCCGGTGGCTAGGAGCTGGGCGGCGGGAAGCTGGCCCACAGCTCCTCACTACAGAATGGCACCCAACGTGGATAACTGAATCCACAGAAAGCCTGAGAAAGCTTGGGAAAGACTAGAGTAAAGCATGTTTTCTTGATAACAACAATTTCTCGGGTCTGAGCAAGCACTCTCATCTAAGAGAGGCTTCCTGACTCAGCTTCAGCTGCAAAACCCTGCAGCTCATTAAGAGGTCCTGCCACAAAACACTTAAACGGTGTTGATGAAAAGCTTTTCAGTTTTCAGCTGTAGCAGGAAAAAAGTTGTGCTGTTTTAAAATGCCGGCTTTCTGGGCTGTCCTGCCAGGGCAAACTCTGACTCTTTCAAGCAGGCGGTCCTGACTATGGAGCTTTTGAGTGTTGTTTAACACTGTTGCAGCTTGCTTGCTGGCAGGGACCTTGAACCGCCAGAGTTGTGGTAAACATGGCTACAGCCGGTACCTCTGCCATGAGGCTGGAAAGCTAAGGAATGGGCTGGATCTAGCTGCCAAAGTCACGGCTTTAATCCTACTGATACTGTTTGGTAAAGTAAAGACTCATGTAGTCAGAAAGAGAGATATACAGTAAAAGAAAAATTCAAAGTCAAAGAAAATGTCTAAGTGGTTTACACTGTGTTAAAAATATATGCAGGCTAAAGGTTAAAGTTCTTAAAAGTAAAAAAAAAAAAGAAAAAGAAAAAAAAAGGAAGTAGTTTGTTGTGGTGGTACACACCTTTAATCCCAACACTTGGGAGGCAGAGGTAGATTGACCTCTGTGACTTCAAGGTGTGGCAGCACACACCTTTAATCCCAATGCCTGGGAGGCAAAGACAGATCTCTGTGATTTCTAGGTGTGGTAGCATACGCCTTTAATCCCAGCACTTGGGATGCAAAGGCAAGTGGATCTCTGAGAGTTCAAGGACAGCCTGGTCTACAGAGTTATTCCAGGACAAAGATATACAGAGAACTTGTCAAAAAATAAAAAAATAAAAGTAAAAATAAATGAAATAGAGGTTAAAATAAAGCCGTACAAAGATGGAAAATATACGGAGAATCTTGATACTGTATACTATTATACTCTCTTTGAATTGTTTGAATGCTGAGGAAGCAATAGCTGCTAAAAGATATTTGTTTACAAATGCTGCTGAACTAATCCAAGATAGATATTTTGAAAATACCTTGACTTCAGAATTTGGATCTAAGGATATGATGCTTTGGAAAAGAGATTCTTCTTTTATTTTTACAGAAAATGAGACCCGTTGGATTGCTTCTTTCCCAATATGGTATGATAGACCACGCCCTCCTGAAAGGTTGCTGTGAACACCCTCAAAAAATCACTTCGCTCAACTGATGACTAAGATGAACCTGGCACACAGGTTACATTATGAAAGATCTGATTAACAGCGTCCCCATTCAGCAGGAAGCAGTTTGGAGAGAAATAACTGCGCCCATGTCCCCAAATATTGTTTATAAATGTTCTTTTACATTTAAAGGGGGAGATGATACAGATATGAATAATTTACAATGGTATAAATTTTGCCTTATTGATAGAAATTTAAGGTCTATTTTGTTATATGTATATGTATTTCTGATACTGATTAGTGTATTGTGATTGTGTAGTTCATTTTAAAAATGTAATGTATATAGGTTGTTAATGGATAGTCATCAATAATAGTAAAACTTGTAGTTATGTTAGTTAGATTTTCTAGATATATAGAGATATATTTAAGTTAAATAGGCATTCTTCATATCTTTCAAAGACTACAGAATATCGCATTTTAGATGTTTTAATAACTTAGGGCTTTTCATGACAATGAGACACATCAGCTCCTGGCAGCACCAATCTACTTCAAGAGGAAGATGGGCATCGAAGAGGATCCTTATAGAGTTTGATAGCCATTTGGGCAAGAAACTGCTCTTGCCTGGACTATTGCATAAACTGGACATAGAGAACCCTCAGAGAGAGGACTGCTGAACTTGCCTAAAAGTGAGATGATCTTTCGGGATTCCTGATTCATGAAAGAGTCTGCAAGACATTCTGCAGGACACAGCAGAAAGTGACTGAACTGTCTTTGAAATTTCTTGCTTTATGGAAATGTCTGCTGGAAACTATGGGCCTGAAGGCCGAAGATGGATGCCCCAACGGTACAGAGGAACTTTGGGTGACTGTCCAGGCAGCGAGATGTCTCTGTCATTTCTAGAGTTTTGTAAGTTGCTTACTTCTTATTTACTTAGGTAATATTATATCCTTCTGGAGTCTTTGATGGAGTTGAAGAATGGATAGATAGTTAAAGTTTTCCTTTGTTATGATAAAAGATAAAATGGATATAAGTATTGTAACTAATTCTTACTTGATAACTATTTTGTTATATATAATTTTACTATGTTAAAGTTAAAGCCTTTCTTTTATTGTTTAAACAGAAAAAGGGGAAATGATGTGGGAGAGTCTTCTGTTTGAGTTGATTTCATTGGCTAATAAAGAAACTGCCTGGCCCATTTGATAGACCGCCCCTTAGGTGGGTGGAGTAGACAGAACAGGAAGAAGGAAGTGAGGTAGAAGGATCAGTCAGATGCTACACCTCTCCTAAGTTAGACAGACTGTCATGCCTCTGCTCAGACAGAGAAGCCAGACGCAATGAAGCTCCAGCCCAAGATGGACGTACGCTAGAAACTTCCTGGTAAGGCACCACTTCGTGGTGCTACACAGATTATTAGATATGGGTTAATCAAGATGTGAGTAAGAGGCTGAAACTAATGGGTCAGGCAGTATTTGAAAGAATAAAGTTTCCGTGTAATTATTTCGGATAAAGCTAGCCGGTGGCTAGGAGCTGGGCGGCGGGAAGCTGGCCCACAGCTCCTCACTACAGCCGTCCAAGAAGCAAGAGGTATCAAACCATGAGCCTTGTGGTAAAATAATAGAAATGGATTAATTTAAGACGTAAGAGTCTGATGTGGGGTACATTTACACAATGGAGTACTACACAGCAGGAATAAAATAACATTTTGAATTTTGCAGGAAAATGGATGGAGCTAGAAAACATCATTTTGAGTGAGGTAACCCAGTCACAGAAAGACAATTATTATCACATGTACTCACTCATAAGTGGTTTTTTAAACATAAAGCAAAGAAAACCAGCCCACAAATCACAATCTCAGAGAACTTAGACAACAATGAGAACCCTAAGAGAGACATACATAGATCTAATCTACATGGGAAGTAGAAAAAAAGACAAGATCTCCTGAGTAAATTGGAAGCATGGGGACCTTGGGAGAGGGTTGAAGGGGAGGGAAGAGGCAGGGAGGGGAGCAGAGAAAAATGTAGAGCTTAATAAAAATTAATAAAAAAGATGTAAGAGTCAGTTAATAAGAAGCCTGAGCTAATAGGCCAGTGTTGTAATTAATATAGTTTCTGTGTGGTTATTTGGGTCTGGGTGGCTGGGAACAAAAGTGCAATCCCTGTCTACATCCCAAGGCCTCTTTTAGTAAGAGTCTGTAAACTTCCAAGTGTCTAGAATAGGTTTTAGAATACCAGGCTTCCAGAACTCACTGAGGGCGGGGCCTACAAGGGCCACAGCTTCTTCTTAGGGCACTGTTCAGCCAGAAGGACTACAAGGACTCTGTGTCGATGGCCTCTGGGAACAGTTGGAACTAATTCCTAACCAGAACTCCCCTTTCCATTTTCTCACAGGCAACATGGGAGCCTCAGTGGCAGAAACATGAACAAAACTCCCAACTTGCAGGATGGGGTAACCAACCGTGACAATGGGAGGGGCGGGGACAGAAAGTGGGTGATGAACCATGTGGATGTGGCAGTGAGCCACCAAATGGGAGGGTGATGGACCAGGAAGAGAGAGAGAGTGCTGGGCCTGAGGATGAATAAGGGGGTGGACCCAGGGGACAGGGTGATAGACCTGGGGCAGAGGTTATGGACCCCACGCCCCTTGCAGTAATATCAACAGGCTGCAGAACAAAGGAGTATGGGCTCAGGGATGGATTCCTAAACCAAGAGAGGTTTACTCTCTTTCAGTGGGAGGCCAGAGTCCAAGATCAAGGGGCTGGGCGAGGCTGAAGGATTGACTCCTTGCCTACCCGGCTCCTGGCATGCTGACAGTCTTTGGCAATGCTGGGGATAGAGACACACTCTATCCTTGTTCTCATCTGCTGACAAAGTTTTCCCTGTGTGTCTGTGTCTGAAATTCCCCTTTTACAATGACACCCATCATTGTGGATCCAACCCCACTGCAAAATCCACCTACACATGGGATCACCTTCTACGGCACTAGGTTGGGACGCGACTGATCGCTTGTAGCTGGAACCCAGGGTAGCTCCCAGTTGCCTGCGAGCAGATTCTTCAAAAGTGCTGACGGGCCAGAAGGCCCAATATTAGTTTCATAAACAACAGTGTCTTTTTGGCAAACTGTACCCATAGGCCCCATTGCCACATTCAAGCGCTGTAGCAGCCGGGCAGACAACACCGAGGTAAGCTTCATCTTCAGTATTTACCACGAGGCCACACGTCGCTCGGATTCCTCAGGGGCACCTCATCGCTCCTCTGGGAAATATGTGACCTCATTTGCATTTTCTAATTGAATTGCTATCGGCTTTCCTGCAAGGCTGCACAAAAGGACGTTCTTCCAGATTTGAGCACCTCGCGCATCACACACAGAAAGGCGGCCCGTAATAGCAGCTGGGGGGTTGGGGGGAGGAGAGAAGTTGCCAAATTTTTATGGTTCATCTAACTGTAAAGCTGTCGGTTTTACCCAGAGCCATGGAGAGTCACTAAAATAATGAACGGGGAGGAGCTGGGCGCAGAAGGGAAATGAAATGAACAGAACCGAGAAATTAGGGGGTCCCTCGGCAGCAGTCCTTGAGGGATTTGTGCAAAGACCCCTTTCCGCGAGAGCGTCCCCAGAACTTAAACGTTCTGTGGACTGGGCTTTACAGGCAACCATTTCCCTCTCTAGAACCTTCTATAATGGGACTTTTGCTTAGGGGACATCTCCATGGAAATTCACCTTCTTCAAGCCCTGCTGAAAAGCCCTCGACACAGGCATTTTTAAGTGTGCATGTGTGTTGCATATACATGTATGCCTGTGGGCAAGTGTACGTATATGTGTATATGCATGTAGTGTGTTCATGTATTGTGTACTTGTGTTCAGTGTATGTCTGTGTAGAATGTATGTAGTATATGTGTGCAAATGCATAGTGTATATGTAGTATATATGTGTGCATATGTACTGTGTGTTATATATGTGTATATGTATGTTGTTTGGTGTCTCTGTGTGTGCATGTGTGTGTATGGTTAGTGTTTTAATTTCTGATATCACATCTACTATATATATTTATGTACATATGCATATGTCATGTGTATGTGGTGCATGTGTCTGGTTTAGTGCATGCACATGTATGTGTTTGTGCATGTGTTTAGGTATACTGTGTTTATGTATGCAATGTATATGTTTGTAGTGTATGTGTGTGAGATGTGTATGTCCCAGGTGTACATTTGTGTAGTGTTGTATGTATAACATGTTTGTGTAGCATGCTTGTTCAGTGTATGTGTGTGTAGTTTATATGTGTAGTGTCTGTGCCTGTATATTTCTGTTCAGTGTGTATATGTGGATATACTGTGAGTGGGTATATCTGTATGTGTGTAGTATAGGTGTGCACAGTGTGTGTAATACATATGTGTCGTGTATGTGCATGTGTGTATCTGTGTATTGTGTATGTGTGTATAGACCAGAGGTCAACATCAGTGCCTTCCTTGATTGTTCTCCACCTTATTAAATAGGGACAACACAATTTTTCATCCAGGTCACAGAGTAAAGTTTTTAAACATTTCAGGTCAGGAGGTGAGCTTGAATATATTTTATAGGAACTTGTGTAACCATTTAAAATATACTCATTAAAAATACAGGCCTAGGGTGTGAGAAGGCCTTCATTTTGATTCATGGAATCATATGTATATGATATGATATGTATATGATATTATATGCATAAGCTTTGTGTATTAAAATATACATTCCATATATTTGTATACACACACACACACACACACACACACTGTATGTACGCATGTGGGAGTCTCCAGGCAACAATCCTTGAGGAATTTCCTTCAATGCCCCTTCCGTGAGAGCTGCCTTGGGACTTTAGCACTCACTGGCTGTGCTTTGCAGGTGGCCATTTCTTCTTCAGACCCTCTGTAGCTAGAGAACTTATTCCGTTGCTGGAGTCTATTGACGCTCAATATCCAGGCTGGGAACTGTGCAGGAAAAGGCTCTTCCTTGCTGTGCTGCCCAGCCTGACAGCCCTAGACTCTACACGGTAGAACGAGAGAACAGACTTCCACAAACTCTCTCTGACCTCACCATGTATGCTGCAGCATGTGTGCCCTCATATACATGCATAAATAAATAATGTAAACATTTTCTTCTGGGATTATTATTCTGCCCTTTTTTTCTCTCTGAGTCTTTGCTCCTGAAGCCACTTTAACCATGGCTTCTTGAATGAGGTTAATTTTGTCCCCTAGAAATCTTTGGCAGTGACTGGAGACAGTAGGGGTACAACTGTCATTTATTGAGTGGAGGTAGGGATTCAGTTAAGCACAATGTGGAATTAATAACCTCATGACTTGAAGTCTTCCAGGAATTAAAAAGATCTCTAAACTTGTCTCAATAAATGATGTGCACTACTGAGTGGCATTCAGACTCACCAAAGTCTATTGTTGGCACACAGAGCACAATTTCTCCACACCCAGCTATCTCACCCATCCATCCCAGGAACCTACCTATCACCCCTTTAGGTTTTACATTTCAGTGCCTGTCTTATTTATTTTGATTTCTTTTTCTTGTCTTATCACATTGGCGTGGACCGTCAGAGCATGAGGTGAGAGCCCCCTTTCCCTGTTTCAACAGCTGATCGGATGGCTACTGTTGAGTTGGTAGATCCCTTTTGTAAGCCTCTGTAAGGTCACTTTCTTTCCCAATAACCCGAAAATTCCTAGTATCTGGAAGAGAAGTTAACTATTAGTAATTGCTATGTAGAGGATTATGCAGTCTTTTAATCTTTCTATGAACTGCATAGACTAAGCTAATCTTATACTCTCATGATAAGTACAACTCAGTCGAGATTTATCAATCTATGTAAACATAGCTAGATTAAAGTTTAATGTTTTCTTATATAAATTTATGGACAGTGTTGATCCATGATTATCTTTTCTATCATACATTCCAAAAGCTTTGGATTTTGATTTGGGGCATGGTTTTTGCTGGTTTTGGAAAAAGGCTTTTTATCAGGAAAGACAGTGTTCTGCCTGGAAACAACTCATGCTGAGTTCCAGAGTCCTGTTCACTTGGGCAATGATTTTGCTGGTTTGAGACACGCTCCCTGTTAGGGGTTACAGGACTAACCTTCTCATTTAACTCTCGGATAAGTTCATGTGAAATTAATCTTAATATCTCCTCCTAGCTAAGGCAAAACCTACTAGCAGAGTTGAAATGTTTCCTTGACATAGATTTTAATTTTGTTTATAGCAATAAATAAATTTGGCTGTTTCTTTGCCTTTGGCTAACATCAAGTGTAATAACAGAGATCAGAGGTTTTATTTTTATCACGTTAGTTTTGGTAAACTTTGTGTTTATTGGCTCTCAATGCTTTTGGCAAAAGTCGTAATACTGCCCTCACGCAATTTCCTGGTGTCCACATGATCACTTAGCACCATCTTTTTATCCTAGAATTGGTTATTTGCTCTTCTGTCTTTTTCCTTACTCAAAGAGATCAGCTTTATCATTTATGAGCCAAGTTTGGTCATTGATTCCATGCCTTTCTGATTTCCTGTGTTGTCTCTCTGTCTCACTCTTTGCTATTTATCTCTTTCACCTGGGCTTCATTTCCTGCCCTTTTGGTGATTTCTAGGGACGCCCATTAAGCCCAGGCGTTTCCACCTGGTTTTGCTGGACTAGTTTTTCTATACAGTCAGCATACTCTCTAATTTACATTTCAGTTCTGTTCTTCCCCGGGGATAAGAACAAAGATTTCACTTGACTCACAAATCTATGGGGATTTCCCAGTTATCTTCTCTGCTACTGATTTTTAGCTTAATTGCTCTGGCATTACAAACAAACAAACAAACCGAAAAACCTTACAACCATGTCTCTTTGAACTTTAAATTTTGCAACTATGGTGAGACTTTTGGGGTTAAAGGTTGGAACTGGTCTGTATGTAATTCCAATCTTTTGGTAATTTGGGGGCCCTTAGCAGCAGTGGCTCCGAGTTACAAACTTCTCGGGCACAAGGTTGAGCTTCCTGATTGTGTCTGTTTCCTCCATGCGGTAGCTTGTGAGTCTGTTACTCACAGATGGACGCTTGTTAATGTTTACAACGAATCACTTACTTCCTTGTTATTCCTCCCATTTCTTCTGTCAACTTTGTTCTGAACTGGTGAAGTCACACACACCCGTGCCACTCCAGGTCTCGTGTGTCTGCTTGTGGCTAGGACATATCCCCTTCACGAGAGTCTGTTTATCTGATGTCAACAGAGCTGCCCCCAGCTTTCTTCTGCTTGTTATTTACACAGGTTTTCCCCTCTAGGATTTTACTTTCAACCTGTCTCCATTCTTACACTTTCAAGATGTGTATTTAGCAAGCTGCACCTAGCAGGGTTTTTACTTATTCAATCTGTCAACATGTTTTCTTTTATTTGTATGTTAACACGTCTTCATTTTTATAATTACCGATATATTTGTAAGCATACCATCTTACTCCAAGAGAAATATATTAGCCCATCTGTTCTGTGTTTTCCTTTCTCCTTTCTTGAATTTATTATCTTTGAACACATAGACACACACGCATACACAATCTTATGACTCTCAGCCATTTTTCAAAGACTTTAGAGTATTTCTAAAAGAAGGTTTTATTTGTTAAATTTTTAAAATATTCATTCATATTATGGGTGTTTAAGTGTTTTGCTTGCAAATACATACGTGCACTACATGTGTGCAGTGCCTGTGAAGGCATGAAGGGGGGTTGGATCCCCTGGAACTAGAGCTTCTGGGAGCCATGAGTGACCACGTGGGTACTGGGAACTGAACCTGGGTCCTCTGCAAGAGTATCAAGTGCTTTTAACCATGGAGTCATCTCTCCAGTCCCTAGAACAAGTGTTTACTTTTAATCTTATCAAAATATAATACAAGTTGATCATCTCTTATCAAAAAATCCAAGCTCTGAGACGGTTGAGCACCATTATGACACGCAAAGTGGAAAACTCCACACCTGCTCTCATGTGATATGTCACAGTTAACAGACACACATGCATGCGCGCACACACACACACACACACACACTCATGCACACATTCACATGCATGCATGCACACACACATGCACGCACGCACACAGCTCCAGGCTAAGTGCACAAAATGTCAGTGAAACATATAAATTCTGTATTTAGCCTTGGGTTGTGTCCTAAAGATGCCTCACTGTAGGCTTAGGCAAATATTCTAATATCTGAAGAAGTCTGAAACCCTCTGGCCCCAAGCATTCTGGGTAAGGAATGATCAACCTCACTGAAACTGGATCCCAGAATACTCCAGAGAAGTGGTTCTCAACTAATGCTTCAACCCTTTAACACCGCTCCTCATGTGGTGTCTGCAGATCTGTATCCGGGTGGGACATTTCCCCACTGCCATGTGAGCAGACCTTTCTGCTGCTCTGTGTAACCTCCTGCTCCCATGGTCCAAACTCACTGCTGCCGGGACTTTCTCCTGCTAGACTGTCATGCTTTAGTCTGAATAACTGCTCTATGAATTCTCTCTCCACCGGTGTCTAATTATCGATATCCAGCCTAAAACGTTTCGGTTTTGCTTATCGTATTTTTCAGTTCCAAATTCTTCCACTCTTCCAAAGTTTTTACTCAGTGTTGTGGACACAATAAACACAGCACGGCTCCATTTCTGCAGCTTTCTGGTCTACGACCTTCTGTGTTCCTGGATTCTCATTAATTTTGTCTTTTCCATTTTAAGTGTCTGGTTATTTTCACGTGAGTGCCAGACGCTGTATGTGAAAGGCGACTTGATTTGCGGCCTGAGCCAAAGTCTTCCCTAGAGGAGCCCTGGCGGGCAGACAGGAGCACCAGGACTCACTGCTAGACTGACAGTGTGCTGGTGTGTGTCTCAGCGTTTCCACTGCTGCCAGGGAGTACCAACAGATACCAGCACCCCACAGTCCCAGCTACTCCCTGGGGTCAACGCCTCCTCCTTCTCCAGCCCCTGGCTCCGCCCTGGGATGAGGGACAGAACGGTGCCGAGCACAGGGCTGCTGGGGCTGGGACGCACCACCGACAGGAACGAAGACTACTCTGTGTGACCTCCTTAGGTCACAGAACCTGATGGCGTACTTTCAGCTCCAGGACAGGATGTCAATGACATCACTGCTCTGTTTCAGGACAGTCAACCCTGAAATTCCCAGGACCAACTGGAGAATCTTAGCTTTTCTTCTGCCAAGCTCAGCTGTACCTAGAGAGTCATAGTTTACTTCTGGAGGCCCAGTTCTCCCCTGTGGAAGAGGCTGGGTACCCTGCTCATCTTTACAATCTGTGATGTCGAGACAATGACACCCTCTGTCCTCGGGATGATAAACAGATTTAGTTGGGTCCATTAGAGTAGGGTCTGAATGGACTCTAGAGTCAGGACAGGGATGTTGGCAGCAAGAGAGACGTGAAACTCAGTGGAAGGCCGGAGAGAGTCAGATGTCATGGGTCAGGGATGATTGGGCTCACAGGCCCTCTGAGCCGGGACATGAGTTTTGTGTCCCTCTCCAGGCTAGCGGGAGAGCTGGAAGCCGCTAACTGCAGCAACGCATCAGAGCTCCCCTCACTGACGGCCTTAACAAAAGGTGTTGATCTAGTCTCAGTCAGTAATTTCACCCCAAGCCTCCGTCGGGCTTTAAGGAGCCCAGTTTTTGATCACCAGGTACAATTTCGGCTTCACAATCCAGAGCCTGGAGCTGCTCGGCTCAGGAAGCCATAGCTGTGATGATTAATATTGATGCCAGTTTGACATGATCTGGAATCCCTGAGGAGACGGGCGTCTGCGTACGTCTGTAAGGAACTTTCCAGATTATGTTAGTTGAGATGGGAAGATCCATCCCAACTGTGGCAATACCACCCATGGCTGGGAAGTACCACTCCATGACTAGGGAGCAACACTCACAGCTGGGGAGTATCACCCATGGCAGGGGAGCAACACCCCACGGCTGGGGAACATCACCCCATGGCTGGGGTGCAACACCCCACGGCTGGGGAGCATCACCCCACGGCTGGGGAGCATCACCCCATGGCTGGGGAGCAGCACTCACGGCCGGGAAGCATCACCCATGGCTGGGGAGCAACACCCACAGCTGGGGAGCATCACCCATGGCAGGGGAACAACACTCATGGCTGGGAAGCATCACCCATGGCTGGGGAGCAACACTCACGGCTGGGGAGTATCACCCATGGGTGGGGAGTAGCACTCATGGCTGGGAAGCATCATCCATGGCTGGGGAGCAACACCCCACAGCCGGGGAACAACACCCCATGACTGAGGAGCACCACCCATGGCTGGGGAGCAATACCCCACGGCTGTGGAACACTGCTCCATGGGTGGGGAGCACCACCTCGTGGCTGGGGTCCTGGGCTGAATAAAAATGAGAAAGGGGGCCCGAGGACCACCATCTTCCTCTTTCTGCTTCCCGAGTGTGGATGCAATGTGACCAGCAGCCTTGCCTTCCTGCTGCCACGGCTTCCCCTCCTCCTGAACTGTGAGCCATAGATTCGTCTTCTCATACATTTCAAATCAAAGCAAGAAGAGTAACTAACACAGAGGGGGAGTGTCAAGTCCTGGTACAGGGGCTGTGCATGAAGAACACACAGGGAAGAGCGAGTGGCCACACCTGCCTGTCTTGGAGTCTTCAGCATCCATAGGCAGGGAAGGGTGTGTGTACGTGTGTGTGAGTGTGTGTGTGCGTGTGTGTGTGTATGTGTGGGTGTGTGCGTGTGCGTGTGTGTGTGTGTGTGCATGAGCACACGTGTGTGGTGTGAACTAGTAATGTGTTAAGATGCTTGGCTCCCTCACCCAGGAGGACGCTTGTGACCCTACTTTCCCACACTGGTGGGGAAGAATATCCTCCCAAGGTTCTGCTCCCACTTGGATACAAGAAAGATCAAAACCCAGAGTGGGTTCCTTGGCACATCTGCCCTGCCCGCTGTTCTACAAAGGGTTCCTTGGTCGGGTGGGGTTTTGGAAATGTGCAGATTTTCTCCCGCTGAGAGCCTTCAAAGGAACACTCAGTTATGTAAGGCTCTGGGCAAACCCATATAAAGAGTGTGGTTACCTTTGTTCAACTAACTTCAAGCCTTGTAGGCATTTCCTGGGAGTGCTCCCATGCAGTGGCCCATCCCGAGACTGCTTTAAACTGCACTGATTAGGGAACCATGCGCAGTCTGAGGGACCGGCCTGTCCTGCTCTCCTCTCTGGTTGTTTGGGTTTTCTCAGTGTCTCCCTACTGCAGGCTCCCCAGGCTGCAGGTTCTCTGCTAGTCCCAGATCGGTTGCTTTGAGGCTGGTGCAGCCATCTAGGCTTTTCCCAGCACAAACAAGAACGAAACAGAGGATGTGGGGCATCATGGGAACTGCTTATCAGACTGCTGGACAGTGCACGAGAAGAGTGATCTCAGGACCGGGACAGGGGAGGTGTCCTTGCGGCCCCATGCCCCATTTATCTCCTGGGGATACAGCTGGGGGAAGGAGACACATCACAGGAGAACTCACCATCTCTTTACCTTCCTGACCCTCCATCAGCAGACCCGCTCCCTCCTCCACTGTTTCCTTTCCCCTCTCTCTAGCCCTCTATCCTTTCCCACCTCCACATCTTTTCTCTCTGTCTCCCTTCATCTTAGACCACCCTCCTTGCTTACCCCTCCCCTCCTCATCTACCCGTTCCCTCTCCCCCTCCTCATTTATACATTTCTCTCCCTCTCCTTATCTACCCATCCCCTCCCTTCCTAATTTGCCCATCCCTCTCAGCTGTCTCCTCTTCTTTCTCTCTCTGTCTCCTCGCCTTTCTCCCCTTCTCTCCCATCTCACGTTCTTCCTCTCTGTTGTCATCTCTCCTTTGTGTCCATAGCTCTGAATTAGTCCTACCCTGGTTCCCCAGCCTTGTGGTTGATCTGCTTTGCTTGCCAACTCCCCTGGCCTTGAAAACTCCCAGTAGGCACAGCACTCTGAGAGCCCAGGCTGCAGACAGCACTTGTAGTTTACAGGGCCAGGGAGAAGTGTGAGCGACTCATTCAAAAGGCAACGGAGAGGGTCACGGTGGTGGCAGTTTAGTAGACTGAGCTCAGGGCCCGGTGTACCTCTCAGATGCCCCACCCACAAGGGTGACTCTAGTACCTCAGAACGGTGTGGAGGCAGGGGTGATGCCACGCCTTTGATGGGCACAGACAAAGCACTGTCATTCCTGATCTAGGAGTCAGGGAAAGGCTCTGCCTGGGACCCCAGGGGAGGGGACACCTGGGCTCTGGACCCAGGCTTTCCTGCTTGCGCTGCCTCCTCTTACCTTGTGTCCAGAGTGTGGGGATGAAGTCTGGGCTACCAGCAGCCGCACCATGGCGTCCCACTGCTCAGCAGTCTGGCGTTCCCGCGCAGTCACAGTGAAGGCCACCTGCTCTGAGGGGATCTTCAGCTTCCGGGTGGCGAAGACTGTCCCATCCGCCCCGACTTTGAAGTCCAAGCTGTTGGTTTCATACTGCGTCCCTTTGGTACCCAAGCAGCTGCTGAACTTGACTGTAAGAGGAGAGAAGATGGTCAGGATGGCCAGGAAGCAGACTGCAACAACAGGTACAGCATGTGCGTCCCAAGTAGCCCTGAGACCGCAAGGACCTCACCAGGCTCTCCTTTGTCCTCCAGGAGAAGTAGCTGGAGAGCAGGAAAAAGGATGAATGAGCATCCCACCCTCAAACCCAGGTGGATGCTGTCCACTCCTGCCATGGTTTCTGCATGCCCTGTGCGGCTCACCCACACAGGAAGACTCCCACCAGTCTCTGCCTGTGCAGTGTAGATGCCCAGTTCTTTGGCTCTGTTCCTGTGCCCGAGAAGGCTTCGTGCAATAAGGGAGCCGGAGAAAGCTGGTGTGCCAGGGCTGTCCCCCCCACCACTGGAACATTCTGGAAATGGGATCTGCATGGCTGGCCCTTCCGCGACTTAGTGACATCTGACACTTGTCAGACATCTGTGTCCTGTTGGGGGCAGAGGCAGGACGACAGGCCTGGCTCAGACACAGACTTTCTTGGTTAGTCACACAGTTAACAAAGCCTGTTGACGCTGCTGGGTACCACGTCGTTTTGCTTCCAAAAAATTAATTAGGCAACCGAATTGTCAGCCCCTCCCGATGCCCCAGTGCTGCAGCCACTTCCAACTCCACTGCAGAGAGACATCTCCAGGGCTGCATGTTCGTCTGGCCCACGTTAGTGCGTTTTTTAGACACGTGCTTTTGTGACTGTCACCCAACTCCGTGGTAAATTATGAAGCACCAACAGCTGGTGTCACATTCTGCTGATAAAAGCAATGGATAAAGTTACCCGGTATTTATAAAAATGTGGGTATCTAAGCAATTATGGTGGGAGGGTTGGTTTTATAAGCAATTTCACTGTCACAGCTTACATGATTTAATTACTATTTATTCTAGAAACTAAAAAAAGGGACTTGCACTTACGTTTGATAAAGTGTTTTTCCTGCATGTTCACCTTTTATTGTTGCGTGCCTTGAGATTATAAATAACATGTGGGTTCCTTGTCTCAAATCACTCACTAGAGACGTCTCCCCAGTCACTGGTTCCTCCTGCTTGCGGGCTTAATATGAACATGCTTTTATTTTATTATTATTAATTATTATTTTTGAGACAGGTTTTCTGTACATAGCCTTGGCTATCCTGGAACTCTCTTTGTATACCAGGTTGGCTTTGAACTTAGAGATCTGCCTGCCTCTGCCCCCCAAGAGCTGGGATTAAAGATGTGTACCATTATGCCTGACTAGAAAATGTTTTTAAATATAACAAGACCAGGCATTCCTGCTCTGTCAGGTGACAGAGCGGTCAGTGTAGAGAACCTGGCTGGGTCTTCTGAGGATCAGGGTGTGTCCTTGAAGCTGGAGTTAGGTGGTTTGCACTATATCAGAGGCTAAGGCAACATGGCATTCTCCCACATTTTCCTCTGTCAAAGGGTCTGGGTCCTCAAATAACTTGATATTATTATAACTTTATTGCATTGTGGGCTTGACTCTGCCCGGCGTAGACTGGTGAGACCACTCACTGGATGAAAGCACCACCATGAAGCCCGATGACCTGAGTTTGGTCCCTGGGATCCATAGGTCCGAAGGACAGAACCTACTCCCGCAAGCTGTTTCCCGACCACCACAGCCTGTGCTGCCCCTACCATAAACAAACAAGCAAATTCATGAGTAAATGTAGTAAAATCAGAATGCAGAGCCCAGGGGGACTGCTCTCCACCCCGGGGCAGCTTGCTCTGGAACCAAATGAACTCCTGCTTAGCCTATCTGCATCTCCTAACTGAATTCTTTCTCTCCAGACAAGGACTGCAAGTCCCTGTTTCTTCCTCTCCAGATGACAAGGACTGCAGGTCCCCATTTCTCTGGGGGACCAAAGGGTTGGGTTATGGCTCCCTGGGACTACTGTTTAGTCTTCCACTGATGAACAAATTGTTTTTTCTTTTCTTTTTTCAAATGAAAAGAAATTAGCAAACTGCCTCAGACATATACAAATTAGAATCAGCAACAAATCGAGTGGACCCACTGCTGATCCCCAACTGTTACCAATAGAGATAAAAATGACAGTGGCTGGGTTGTGATATGATCAGTACAAAATACTAAGATAAGCCCCTGTCCGTTCTAAAAGCCAATTCCTAGTAAAATCAACGAAACTTGACAACACTGGAGACTGACGTCTTAACCCCTCCATGGGTGGCGGCAGGGAACTTTGTGGAGTGGGGGGTGTTGGGGAGGTGATGAAGAAAGCCGTTTGGGCTGCAGCAGGGCACGGATCACGGATTCCAGCAGGAACCGGAGTCCTGCATGCTGTGTAGGTCCCTGTGTGTGAAGAACAAACTGTAGTGTTCAGTTACAGTTAAAGGAACAGCTGCAACCAATGTGGCCAGGGCTAGAAGGCAGTGCACAGTGAGTTCCATGGATGCAAAGGACCTGTGGACAGGAGTCATTGGTCAGTAGAGCCCAAACTGCATCGAATCCCTGCAGCTTGCTTCAGAGCCAAGCCATCACAAATACCTTCTTCTCTTCCCATATTAGGACTTTTTAAATTTTTTTTTAATCTTTTGTGATAAGGTCTCACTATTTAGCCCAGTCTGGCGACAAACACACAGAGATGCGCTTGCTTCAGCCCCCCAAGTGTTGGCATTACAGGTATGCACTACTACAGCACTGCACCCGACTTCAGGACACTTTGATAATCTGTCTAAGGCTCAAGCAGTAAAGCGCGCAGCAAGCTAATGTCCTTGGACTGCTGCTGGCATCGTGCACAACTCCTAAGTTACACCAGGGGCCAAGCCTCACCCGCCAGAGCGCCTTTCAAAGCCCTGTTTGTGTGGAAGTGGCTCCCACAGTCCCCAGCTCTGAAACCCGGCAGTCTAGGGCTCCCCGAACAGGAATGCACAGCCCTCATCATGGGTCCTCAACAGCTGAGCACCATTTCTCTTCCAGACGGGTTCAGATCCCTTTGTTTAAAATGCTACCCTACCCCTCTCCTGTGCCCGCAGACCCAGCAGCACAGGTGCAGCCATGCTTGCAGACACGTCTGCAGATGCATCCAGTGCGCCTTGCATCCAGTGCGCCTTATGCAGCAGAAGGAAGCTCCACTCTTATCAGGAGGCTGGCTGTCTTTAACCCTTCGCCCTCGTCACTTTTAATTGGTGGCTCTTTGGGTGGAGCTGGGGTGGCACACACTTGCAGAGGTGGCCTGGCATTCACGGGGGCAGCAGACTGCGTCTCCCCAAGACAGAATGCTGCAGAATTGTGCTGTGTCTGCGAACACATTGTTTTATTATTTCCCTTGTTAGGTGAGTTGGGAAAGATCAAATGAGCTGGAGGTGAGCGTGTAGCTGGATCCTTGCCAAGGGACAGATGTGCTTCACGCCTGCTGTTCAGCTCGCAGAGCCAGCCATTCTCACTCCTTCAGCCCGCCCTCCCACGATGGCTCAGGGTCTCCCTACCATCCAGCCAGGGTTCTAGGTGTGAACAGGCAGACTCCGAGGTTGCCCAGGTGGATCTTGGTGTGCCGAGGAGAACATACGGACGAGCCAGAGTGTAAACAAAACCTCGGTGGCCAGGACAACGAGGAGGTCAGAGGGGGCAGCGCAGAGGCAGTGTTTGTCTCTCCTAGGTGTCCTAGGAGCTGTCCTTAGGAGGGGCAGCAGAGCAAAGGCTCTGAGATGGGGATGGAACCACCTGTGGAGGATCACGGAGGAGTTTCGATGAGTGTGATGACTAGGGGTGACCTTGTGGATGTGCGGTTACGTGAACTGTTGCTATTGGCGATAAGGCACCCACCGGGAACAATCAATGCTCTTCCTTAATGTGATTTGAACAGTTAGCCTGGCATGGGTCTGTACTGCTGTCCCCACCCCGGCTTGGTTTTCTTCCACCTGCATCTTTGTCTTGTACCTTCTGGGATGTGTGGCCAGAACACCCGTCATTAGGTGAGGAACCGTGTGCAGCTGGGGAGCGGTGAAGTCAGAGGCCAGCACCCGTTAGCAGGCTCTCTGCCCGCAGCTTGCTCCAGCCTGCATCCCTGGCTCCCAGCTGCAGGTCCATGCAGAGATGGGGCTCCCTCCTTCTGTGCCTGGATGTCTGAGGGCAGTGAGGCATGGGGCATGCCGATGCCCGGGAAGGCCAAGTCACTGGGCACAGAGCCTCCTCAGATTGGAGAAGCAGGGGGATTGGGGACAGAATTCTGTTGGGTTTTGTTACAAGGGGTCTGGTGGAGTAGAGTTGAGGTTATTACTGGGGCAGAGGTTGCTTCTCTGACTCCCACCAACCTAGCCTGGAAATGGATAGGGTGTCACTGGAGCTGCAGGCAGACTTCTGGGGCCCCTGCATGGGTCTGATCTGAGAATTCCTTCCCAGGAAGATGGACCTACCCGCTCCTTACGAAGCCCCAGTGACAAACCACAGCACCATTCCACCAAACTGGGGACCAATAAGTTGGGCTTGCTTACAGAGCATGGGTGATGATGGCTTTTCTGTAGACTGTGGGTGGCCTCAAAGGAGCCACACTGGAAAACTTTTACCCGGCATAGATAAAGAACCCAGGCTGGAGAGATGGCTTAGCAGTTAGGAGCACTGGTTGTTCTTCCAAAGGTCCTGAGTTCAATTCCCAGCAACCACATGGTGGTTCACAACCCTCTGTTTATACTGGCCAGGGGGTTGCCTGAGCCTCAGGAGGTCGGAGGGCCCTGGGCAGTAATGGAGTAGCCATTCTCATGAATGTCAGCTTGGGAGGTGGAATTCCCCAGGACTCTGGAGAGGTAGCTCAGCTGCCACTACTGCTCTCATTTGAGACTGTGGAGTCCCTTGGATTCTCTAAGGAAAAAGGATGGATTGTGGGATTCTTCAGAGAAGGGTTTTTTTTCCTTTTTTCCTCCTTGAAGGTAAAATTGCATGGGCTAACTGATATGACTAACATTTCCTGGATATTCTCTCGCCCATCCACTCAGTCAGGATCTACCCCATGTCCTGCTGGGCAACCAGAGACTATCATCCTGTGAACCCCCACAAACTTATATGAGAACAGGCACATCTCAGAGGAGGGAATGGGGGTCAGAGCTGTTAGCTGGCACCTCATGGTGCCCACATCAGTGAACACCCAAGCAGAACTCTCCCAGGGTGCCTGACCCTCCCCCTCCTCCCCGAAGCCCCTGCTGACTCCAGAACCTTGACTTCTCATGCCATCAAAGGATGCTCAATCGTACCACAAGGACATGTGCTCAACTATGTTCATAGCAGTATTGTTTGTCCTAGCCAGAACCTGGAAACAACCTAAATGGCCCTCGACCAAAGAATGGATAAGGAAAATGTGGTGCATTTATACAATGGAGTACTACACAGCAGAACAAAATAATGACATCTTGAAATTTGCAGACAAATGGATGGATCTAGAAAACACTATACTGAGTGTGGTAACTCAGACCCATAAAGACTCATAAGTGGCTTTTAGACATAAAGCAAAGAAAAACCATCCTACAATTCACAATCCCAGAGAACCTAGACAACAAAGAGGACCCTAAGAGAGACATACATGGATCTAATGTACATAGGAAGTAGAAAAAGACAAGATTTCCTGAGTAAATTGGGAGCATGGGGATCATGGAAGAGGGTAGAAGGGGAGGAAGAAAAATACATAGCTCAATAAAAACAATAAAAAAAGAAAACAAAACAAATTCACGCCATCTGCAGTTATTGTGGCTCTGTCTGTCTGGTCTTGCTTCCCACCTTTCTCTTTTGTTCTAGAAACTTCCAGAAGGAGCTTTGTAAGGAAACTAGACAGAGGTGTCTGCTCATGCTTCTGCCTCAGCCCACTGAAAACAGGGCATGACAGCATGCTTGTGAAGTTTTGCAAGGTCACGGTTGGGTTTATGGGCAGCTCTGCCAAGCTCTGCACACCTTCCTTGACAATGGTGCTTGGGGTAAGCGTGCTGCATGGGGCCCGGGGGTCTCCTGGAGCAAGTGGCGCTCACACGCTGCTTCATGGCCCCGTGGTTCTGGACCTTTCTATGGTGGGACTCAAGTGGTGCTGGGAACATGTACCCTTTCTAACTGGGCAGGTGTGAACCAACATGCCCCTCTTTAGCCCTGGGGATGGATAAATGACAATGTAGGAATGGCAGTGAGGATGATGAGAGGCAGGTGTGACGAGGATGATGATGTCAGAGCTGATGATGATGACAACTGATGGGGTCCTGATGATGGTGACGATGATTGACAGGCGTGATGACAAGGATGATGATAATGACTGGCCCGGTGGTGCTGACGACTGACCGTGGTTCCGCTGCTGCCGCTGCTGCCGCCGCTGACAGACAGAGGCGATCGTGATGATGACATCATCAGCAGCTCGGCTGGAATTATGTGCCAGACTAGAATGGACCACAGTACACAGGCACCCACTCAGTCCCGCGGCAGCTATCACAGGGAACATCGCCATTCTCTTATTACATAGGCACCATCCAAACTTCAAACGCAGCTTCTGCCTCCAGGAAGCATCAGCTAGGCAGGGGACGCTGGGGCAGAAGCTAGAGGACATCTCTCAGGAGGGAACACCCTAGGCATATCAGGCTGGCACACGCTGGCACATCTCTCTGATCTGTGAGCTCCATGTGAGCCTGTACCAACACCTCCACACCTGCAGTGGTGCTCCTGCATACATGTACATATGTGCACATGCAGATGCACATGTGTGTCTGTGTATATGTGCTCTTGTGTGCATGCACGTAGAAGTCAGAGAACAGCCTTGGGAATTGTTCCTTAGACTCCATTCACCCTCCCCCCTTTTTTTTGAGACAAAGTTTCTCATGGACTTAGAACTCAACAAGCAGGCCAGGCTGTCTCTCCCTCCCCAGAACTGGGATCACAAACACATATTGCTATATCCAGCTTTTGTTTTGGAAATGCGGTTTCTGGGGATTGAACTCAGATCCTCAGAAGTACTTCACTGACAGAGCCATCTCCCCAGCCCCTCCCTGTTTTATAGATGGGCACTCAACGGCTGTGACACACGGCCTCTGCCATACACCAGCTAGGCAGGGGCTCCCCCAGGAGCCGTAAGTCACCTACGCTTCAGCCTCAGTGAGTGTGGTCTGTGGGAGCGGAGGGCACGGAGCACATTCTCATTCTCTGCTGCTGGCCTCGACGACGGGGCAGGGCTGCTGTCTCCTCCAAAGGCTCTGATCACACACTGGAGGAGGTGAGGAAGATGTTGGAGTTGACAGCTGGGACCCAGAGGCCCCACTGGGGCTGTGTCTTTAAAGCCAGGAACAGGACGAGTGGGCTATTTTTAGAGCTGCCAACCTCTCTCTCATTAGCGGCTTGTGCATCAGGATGGGGCTAATGAAATCATTTGTAATTAGGCCCAGGTAGAGAGATGACTCTTTCTTGTCCGGCGCCCCTCCCCCACTCCCGTTCCTGGAGGGTGGGTGATGGGTCCCAGGTCCCTGCTCTCCCTTCTCTTGCTTCTCTTCATTGAGGGAGCTGCTGGGTCGTTTCCTGTTCTTCGTTTTCTTCCTGCTCTGGCTTCTGCCTTACGGCTGGCTGGAGGAGGCACAGGCCCTTCTTAAACTCTTATGGAAAGAGATCCTGCAGATATTTGGGAAGCCAGAAGAGCAGAAGCCTGTGAAGGCCTGGAGTCACTGTCTCGAGTCCTAGCCATCACTAGAAGTGGGGACACACACCTGTCACTCGGGGTAGGGGCACATTCTGTGTGTCAAATGTCCCATTCAGACAGGAGGTCAGAAGAATAGCTCCTAACAGTGCGTGAGGAAGAAACGGGGATTCTGCACCTATCTGAAAGCTCAGCATGGAGATGAGTGTGTGTTGGGGGCAGAGCTCCCCAGGCTGAGGCAGCCTAAGCCTGGCTCTTTGTCAGCTTTAGGGATGAATCCAAATATGAGCCTGAACTTTGCCATCTGGGCTCCGCAGTCAAGGTGCCCACACTGGCTGCTAGCCATTTTCCAAGAATCAACAAGAAGCAGCTAGGGAAATGCAAACATGGTTTCCCCATCTCTCACTCTCCTGCTCTGCCCTGGCATTCTCTGCTGGGTTTTCTACAGAAGACCTCTTTCCTCTGGTACACACAATGCATAATTTCAAGATACACGGAGACCCCTTGAGACAAGTACACACTCGGGTGCCTGGACACCAAGGAACAAATAAACCTTTCTGCACAGAAGGTGTCTAGGCTGCTTGGTCCCTAAGGGGCCAAGGTGGACCCTGCCATGAGCCAAGAGCAGACATGCTCTCAGGAGGTCATGGTGCCTAGGGACCTGGGACTGCGGATGGTGGATTTTTTTTTATGGATCCCGCACCACCAGCTTCCGGGAAAGCTGTTTGGACCGGTCCTGGGGCCCAGAGAATGCTCTTGATGGAGCCATGCTTGGATAGGAAACCCAGAGAGAGGGACCAGTCCCACAGAGACCAGAGGCCATCAGGAACACCACAGGGCAGTTCTTCAGAAGAAACAGGACCACATGTAAGACCCTCTGAACCCCTCCCAGCATGGGATCCTAACATTTCCATAGGACCGGGCATTTGAGATGTGGATATAGTAACCCAGAGATGTGATCAGAATGTCAGTTATTAAAATGGAGTCCACCTCCCACAGACAAAAGACCACAGCCCCCCTCAATGACTTCTCCATTATCCTTTTCCTCCACGTGGGTCACCCCCAAGGGAAGCAGCTGCCGAGGTTTGGGATTGCCCATCTCCAACCTCATCCTGCTTCTAAAGAGCATGCGCTCAAGCAACAGGCTCTCTGGGTCAGATACTGTTGTCCCGACCGCTGCGGGTGGAGCAACACAATTTGCTGCTCGCAGGGTCGATGGCCACACCTAACTCACAGGAAGTGGGAAGGTGAAGCCAGCCCCGGTGGCTATGCTGGGGACACGGTGGCATGTGTAGTGGTAAGGACCAGGGGTGCCCATGCTGTCCAGCGACAGACAGTGCACGGCACTGGGAGGTACCACCACACTCCTGTGTTGTCTTTTTCACAGAAGAAAGCAGTCATGGAGTGACCCCCAAGCCCCGTGTCCAGAGAAACTGTTAATAGGCAATCTTCCTGGTCAGATGCTCCCCCCAGCCAGAAGAGAGCTGAGGTTCTTCAGCTGCTAAACTGAAACTCCAGGGCCTTCCATCTCTCTAAGGCTGCAGGGCTCTGAGTTGGAGGTTGTGGGCTTCCTCATCCCATCCTTGGGTCAAAGGAAGGTTGGGGTTCACTGCACATTCCTCTACAGCCCTGTTTTCACCAGCCAGGAGGGTCCAGTTCAAAGGCTACTTCCACCCACGATTGCTACTACACGCCGTTTCTCTAAAGGAGACTAGGTAAGTGCGGGCCATCAAGTCTCCCCAGCTGGGGAAAGGACTGTTTTACAGGACTATGCCTTTGCGGATGCTAACTTCTTTAAGCTCCATGCTGGGGGCTGACTTTGGGACTGGGTAAAAGCTGGCTATTGAAGTCAGTTTGGAAAAGATGGAAGCATGTCTTCTGTGGTCCTTGACTTGATCCCTAAAAGTCCTCAAAGACCAGCACCTCCCTCCTGTCCAGAGAAAAACAGCAGAGAGCTGGCTGGCAATCATGCCTGTGGGGAACCTTCCTGTGATGTCTGTTATGCAAATGAAGAGCTTCTGCAAGGTGATTATCTAGGATAATTTCAACACAAGATCTCAACAGACTCTGGCTTCTTAGGCCAGCACTGAAGACGCCCCCGTCGAATGCCTAAGACTTACGTACATGACGATTTACTCCTGGGTACAAATTAAAACTCGCAGAAAGGTCAGTGGACCAGGAGAGATTTTATTTTTTTCCTCCAGTGATTTCTTGTGGAGGAGGCTGCTCACACTCCCTGCTCTGCCACTTGGCTCCACCCACCTACTCCGTCTATCATCCCCGCCCCCATCCCAATGAACCATTTGCTTCCAGGGACTCTGTAGCCCCAGCTGAGTGCACATTAGAGAGCAATGAAGAAGAGTCCAGGTTTTACTTAAAAGGAACACGCTCTCTCAGAGGAAGGTGACCTTTTGCCTGGACCCCGCCCACTACTGAGAAAGACTTGTGGGGAGAGCACAATCCATGTTTGTCTTTCTCTTGCTGGGCTCCACCTCAGTGTGCACCATTTACTGCCTCGATGATAGGATGTGGCCAAGGAGTACAGTGTGCTGCCTTGCAGGAGTCCAGGGCTTGGAGCTAGTGGACCAAGCTGTGTGGCCTTGCAAAACTTGCTAAGTTTCTCTGATCATGTCTGACCTAGCACAGCATCCAAAAGCTACCAGGCAAAAGCCTATAGCTGGCACAGTTTGATTTACCGACTGACTCACGGTGGTGAGAGAGACTGGCATGCTAATGTCACCTTCTGTGCTCACAAAGGTGTCTGTGACAACTGAACCCAGGGGAACACTCAGCACGGCACCTATAATTTGGAATCTTGTGGATTTGAATGGGTCAAAGAGGAAGGTGAGCTTCCTGCAGATTTTGCAATCACTTGGGGAGGGAAGCAAGCTGCAGCGTAGGGAACGGGAATGTATTACAGAAGGTACAACTGCAGAACCACAGCTCAGCTCGCCTCCCTGGCTGACATCACCAATCAACCTCTGCCTGTTCCTGGGAGCCGAACCCAGCACAAGAGCCTATGGTGCTGGTACGGGACACGTGGTGAACCCCTTGGAACACACCAGCCAGCTCCCGCCTGCAAGAGAGACCCACAGACCCTGGATGCTGCTGGGGTGACAGCTGGGGCATCTGCCCCTCCAGGGTCAGCCTTTCGTGTCTCTGTTTCAGCTGCTGAGACATGCTGGAGCCACAGAGGGCTCCAGGACAGCAGTCTGAACCCCGAGGGAGCCCAGAGCAGCATTCACACTTTTCCTGCCTTTCAGGAAAGTGGGGTGCTTTCCTGCCCACTTCCCAGTCTCCACGCAAACAGTCCCAGCAGAACAGAAGCCCTCAGTACCCGCTTCTTCTTCTGGAAATAAGCCAGAGAGGCAGCCCCTTGTCAGACACTCCCAGACATGTTGGGGTGCCCCCCACTCACTGGCTTTCCGTATCTTCTGGGAGAGGCTTTATGATGAGGGCAGCCCAAACACAGCTGCCTGCATTTAGAATTCACAGCTCTAATGGGTTTTGGGATTTGGCGTAGCCATTATTTAGAGGAATGACTTAAAGATGAAGGAGAAATGATCTCTTTGGGATGGGAGGAAAGAAAGAAGCTACATATTTTTCTATTATTAAAAACAACACTTTATGGGGTGGAGAGATGGCTCAGCAGTTAAGAGGATGTACTACTCTTCCAGAGGACCCGAGTTCCATTCCCAGAACTCACACCAGGAGGTTTCAAACTGCCCTGAACTCCAGCTCCCGGGGGACCCAATGCTTCCAGGTTCAGGGGCATCCACACGCGAATGCATATACCCACACGCAGATGCATAATTAAAAATAATAGAGATAAATCTTCAAAATAACACTTTTTCTAGTTAGCTCACAAATAAGAGCATCCCGTAGATGATTCAGGGGAGCCGGCCGGACACTTTTCCAGTCCCAAACGCTGTCACTGAGGCCACAGAGTTCCGCTCAGGGTTTCTCACCTTTAGTATCCAACTGCGTGGTTTATGCGTATTTTGTTTCATGGCTCTGAATACTTCAGTATTCAGAAAGTTGGATTCACTTATCCATCATGAATAAAAGAAAAAGAAACCATGATGGAGTTAAGTTAGAAAAATGAAAATTAGTTTCCTATTGACTTTCAGGACCCATGTGTCCTTTACCCTGCACCCTCATTCCCTGATATTGCCTTCTCTCAGTCTCTGTTGTATTACACTGTACCCACACTTGCCACACACACGCACACACAAACACACACATGCACACATACACACATGCATGCACACACACGCGCACACACACATGCATACACACACACACACACACGGGCACACAGACACGCATGCGCGCGCGCGCACACACACACACACACACACACACACACACGTGTGTGTGTTATTGGGGTCCACAGGCCAGGGTAAACCGCATGAGGAAGAACATGTCTGTATTTCCATTCTGAGTCACTTTGCTTACTACATTTTACAAGCTCATCTGTCCCTGCAGATTTCACTTTTCTTTACACTTGAATGATATTTCCTTTTGCATACAAACCACATTTCCACCATCTCTTCACCTGTTGCTGTACATCTATGCCAGTCACATTCCCTTGCTTGCCCACCTATGCAGTCCTGGACACACACCCAGAGAATGCCATATCCCACCACAGAGTATTTGCATATCCGTGTTTCTGGCTGTTCTAGTCATGAAGCAATGGCATTGATACAGTTATCGGGACACGCTGGTCCTTCCACGCAGCTGCTTATGGCATTGCTGATGTTTCTGTATTGTTCTCCACTCTCCTTTAGATAAAACAGCTTGTGTTTTTGAAGCAAGGATTAAACACTGTCCCGGTCTCTGTGACTGGCGGGTATCTCGGAAGACTTGGTAAGGAGGCTGCGTGACACAGATGTGTCCTGTGGTCAGATACTGAGTCGTGGCTTACATCTTTTCTCTATGAACAGGAGTTGTCAAGACGAGGCCCACATGCTCATGGGCAGTCCTGACAGAAACAGGTCAGAACCATAGTCAAGCTTCGGAACTGTTCCAGCTTTATTCCCTTGCTGTGATAAAACATTCTGACCAAAAGCAACCTAGGAAGAAAGGGGTGCATTTCAGCTTACAGGTTACAGCCCATCACTGAGGGATGTCAGGGCAGAAGCTCAAACAACTTGATGCAAAAGCCAAGGAGGAAGGGATAACACTTGCTGGCTCATTCATGGGCTTATACTTTCCTATACAACCCCGGACCATCTGCCCACACAGTGGAGCTCCCCACAAGGACCATCTGTCCACACAGCAGTGCTCCCCACAATGTGCTGAGTCCTCCTGCATCACCTAACAACACCATCCCATGCCCACAGGGCAGTATGACTTGGACAATCCCTCACCTGAACTCCCTTCAGCTGAATTGCCTTCCCATCTGAAGACAACACGTGACTGGGAGCTTTCATGGGTCCTATCCAGAGTTTGTGGTTGTTTGGGGTTTTGACAAATCTTGATCATATTCACAGAGAAAAAATATAAGCCACAGCTCAGTACCTGACCACAGAAGGACACATCTGTGTCATGCAGTCTCCTTACCAAGTCTTCCAAGATACCCACCAGTTACAGAGACCGGGACAGTGTTTATTCCTTGCTTTCAAAAACACAATGGTTTTACCTTAAGAGTGGCCACTCTTGCTGGTGAGGGCATCTGTTTGTCTGGAGTGGACCAGGGGCCAGTGTGAAGGAGGTACCTTCTTAACTGGCTAACCATCCCAAAGGAATGGCGGAATCCAGGCAGGCATGTGGACAGAGTTCCACCTTCAGCTTCTTGGAAGCATCTTCTGCAGCGGGTGCAGCACACAGGGTGCCAGGCGAGGGTGCTGACCCTGCAGACTAGACACCAGGAGCAGCTGCATGACTGGTACAGTTGATAGGGGCTTAGGTGAACAGTGCACTTCTGGACATAACCGGTTCTCCCCTGTCCAGTGGGAGGGCCCCAGCTGTGCTCCACCACAGGAGGTGCTGCTTGGTCACCACTGGGGCTCAGGACTTGGGTGATGTTGCTCAGTCATCACCCCACATAGGACTGGATGGGCGTCCAGACCCCAAAGGAAAGTCCTTTGTCACAGCTGAGTTTCCTCCTTCGACCCTCACAGCACCTGTACTTCCTCCATCTCGTGTGTGTGTGTGTTTCCCTAGTTGTGCAGTGCACGGGCTCTGGACTAGTGCCCACAAGGAGGATAAGTATGTCAAGTGCTCTCATAGTGGCTGCCACCCAGGCTTTGCATGCTGCAGCGTCATCCTGCAGTTCCTGCAGCTTCCTGCCTGGTCCCATTCCGGAGCAGCAATGCCCATCAGAGCCTCCTTTACCTCAGAGCTTCTCCCACTGCCTCCTGGACCCTAGGGATGACTCCTTGCCTCCCGCTCTGTGGTCTCTAGACTCCTGCCTGAATCAGGTGCAGCATGTTCAGGCTTACCGAGCCAATGGAAGACGGCCCTCAGGCTGCCAAGTCTCCCCCTCCTCTAGCCTCCCTGCTCCATCGGCCATGTTGATCGAAGGTCTTGCATCAGACACTCCAAACCCAGCTTTCTCTGGCTGTGTTTTGGCATCTCTCTTCAGCCACACCAAGCCCACCTCCCCCTTTCCACTCACATAGCTTCTGATGGCTCACTGATGATGGTGTCAGTGGACCATCATTGTCACAGAACCCTGGCGTGTTTGTACCAACCATGCCGAGATGTAGCACCAGCCAGCGCCTCCTGCCCGCCTCCATCCCTCAGAGAACCAACCGTCTTCACATTCTTAAGCATCTTGCTCTGAGGAGGCTGAACAACAGCTCCCAAACACACCTACATCCTGATCTCTGTGCCTCCACCACCTTACATAGCGAGTCGGGTTCTGCAGATGAAAAGTTAAGGACCTTGTTGAGGTAGGAGATTAGCCTGACTGTCTGGGTCCAGTCCTCACAGGGTCCTTACCCAGGGAAGTCAGAGGATCGGAGGTAGGGGAGGAGGGGAACATTGTACCGGGAGCTCTGGAGGACGGTCCAGAGGATCGTGACCAGGAAATGGACTCTACCCATTAGAGGAAACAGCCCTGCCCTTGCCTCCCGACTCCTGCCTCATCTGTCTTTACCAGGGACCAACTGTCCCCACATACCCATGCCTGCCTGTGGCCAACCCCACTTGCCCCTGTCTGCCCTCACCTGCCCCACTTGTCCTCACCTGCCCCACTTGTCCTCACCTGCCCTCACCTGCCCTCACCTGCCCTCACCTGCCCTCACCTGCCCTCACCTGCCCTCACCTGCTCTCATCTTCCCTCACCTGCCCTCACCTGCCCTCACCTGCTCTCACCTGCCCTTGCCTGCCCTCGCCTGCCCCACTTGCCTAGGTCTGACCCAGCTATCCCCATCTGCTTGAGTGTAGACCCGCCCCATCTGCTCCTACTCATCCCTCTCTGCATTCACTTGTCCTCAGGGGTCCTCACCAGGCCCAGCCCTCTGGAGGTCTCCTTGGCTGGACAGAGTTCAACTGGCCAGTCTTCCTTGCTTTAACCCTGATAAGGCATGCTAGAGAGGGCCATGGCACAGACTGGGAACTCCCAAGAGGGCCGTGTCCAGGAAGCTGACCTTGAAGCCAAGCAGATAGAGTCCCCATCCCATGCAGGTTGTGGAGGTCTCCAGCTTGGACTTGACTCCACCCACTCACTGTCCAATCAATTCTGGGGCTGAGGACCTGGTGTGCCTGTCAGTTGCAGCTTCTCCAGGACATCAGGCTCAGGGACAGGAGTTAACTTGTTAAAGGACACACAGCAAAGGAACGTAAAAGTATTTATAACTTAATTTGTGGAACATTTTACATATTTATACAATGCGTTTTGATCATACCTATCAATCCACTACAGGCCATTCTCCAAAAGGAGGATGACTCTCCTCCCTCAGCAACCCCACCGCAGGCTGTGCTCCAGAAGGAGGCGACTCTCCTCCCTCAGCAACTGCCAATATCCCCTTGGCCAAGGGTGGGCCGTGGGGATCCTCTGCCATCCTAGTGGGAATTTTATTGGTTTGCTATTGCGCAGGTGACCACAGTGGGTGTGAGTCCAGAAGCCTGTGTCTCACAGCCTCCTCCCATCCTCTGGCTCTTCCATTCTTCCTGGCCCCACTTCCACGATGTCCCTGAGCCTTGGGTGGGGAGATTGGCATAGATGCTGTGCCTACAGCTGGGCACAGTTTCCTGTACTTGTTACTTTGACAACTTAGGAGTGTCTAGCATGGGACTTCCGGCTACAAGCTTTTTTTCTGGACAGTGTGAACCTGAACTTGGGAAACTACCCAGTCAAGGCTAATGGGGGAGGGGTGGAGCACTGAGGGAGCGCACACCCACCAACTGGGCTCTACAACCCCTCCATGGGTCCACCCACTGTAGGTTTTGAATCCCAGGACCAACCCTTCCTCTCATCTGGGGGGAGTTGGGAGCCACCTGCCTTTGGCCAACTGGAAGCATCGTCCTTGGCTTTTGTGTAAAGTTTCCAGCGCACGGCTGGTGGCAAACTTTACACTGAAACACACAGATGGTCCAGCCTTATCTTGCTAATGAAAAAAGCCCTCGTATGGCTACAAAAACAGACGCAATCGTCTGTTTCCCAACATTCTGAAAAAGTCTACAGAGGTGTAAGGTGCTAGGCAAATGAGAATAATTAGCTGTGCCATCTGTGGGGAGAAATAAGGACCCTCCCCCCCCCCCCCCCCCCGCCTCCCGCTCCCCCGCCTCCGGCTCTACCTGCTATTCTGGGCTCTCTGAAGGTGGTGAGCAGTGGCCTTGGCGACAGCACTGCCCCTGATAAGTGAGCACCCCCCTTCACGGGCACCACCTGCCTATGCACATCTTGTGACTAGTGTTTGGAGAACCTGGCCACTGGGAAGGAATGGCCCCATTCCTGGCACTGCTCTGGGACAGGAAAGCTCTGGAGTGGTCGGCATGCCCTCCGGGTGCTTTGATCTAATAACTTAGCCTGTGTCTTCTCTTCATTTCCTGAGCCCTGACTCTGACACTGCCATGTGCCAGGTGGAGGCTGACTGGATGCCAGTGGAGCTTGCCACTGGCAGAACCAGGCTCGGCTTGGCTGTCCGGCCCATCTGTTGGAGACCAGCCTTTGTTTGACTTCCACTACTCACTGGTACTGATGTAAAATACTGTAACCCCTCAGGCTATGGTGCTGTGTGTGTGTGTGTGTGTGTGTGTGTGTGTGTGGCTGGAGGCTGAGCATGGCTGTGTGTGTGTGTGTGTGTGTGTGTGTGTGTGGCTGAAGGCTGAGCGTGGCTGGAAGGACACGGGGTCAACAGAGGTTCAGTGCCTTCACTGAGGCTTCCATGGTCAGAATAATGGGGCCTGTCCCACACACCCCACTGACTCTCATGTCCCCAGGATGGAGAAGATGGTGTGTGATGGCTCCAGTCCAAATCAAGGGGACCCAGGCTGGGAAAGAGGACTGCATCCCAATCCAGTTAGAGGTAGAAGAGACCAAAGTGTGTTGGGATGGAGTCTGGGCCAGCACTGGGTAAGGCTAAAATGTACACTTGGTGCTGCTGGGAAGAAAGATAGGCAGAGGTTCTGCTGTGCCCTCTAGGCCTGGGCACACATGAGGGCCGGTCTCAGGCTTCCCCTGAATCCACATGTGTACCATGGTCACCACCGTGGGAACACACACACACACACCACACACACACACACACACACACACACACACACACACACACACACCTGGGTTAGGTCAGGGCCCAGGAGGAGTCTGACCCAGGGAAGAGGGAACAGGTCCTTAGAGGAGGGGTGAGAGTAAGGAGTGCCTCCCTGTGTGGCCAGGACCCCCAGACTGACATCCACTGCCAGTGACCTTTGTGGTGGCCAGCCCCACGAATGCCCAGTTCCAACCTCTGCTGTCTGAGGCCTGTTGGAAGCCCATGAGAGTCCAAGGCAGAAGGATGGAGCCGGCCTGCTAATGCTGTGAGTCATCACGGAAAGCGGGTCTGTAACTGGCTGGCAGAGCCTTTGGGGACCAGCTTGATCTGGATAAGGTAAATTTCTGAGCTGCAGAGCAGCAAGGCGGCAAATGCTTAGTGTTTCTGCATCACTGGAATGCAAGTGATTTGTTATTTCTGATGCAGGGCATCACATCGCTATACAAGGTCTTTCCTACAGACAGGAATTCACGGCTGCTTGGAGGGAGAGCCTGACACTTTGCTCTGGGAGGAGTTTCTCTTTGCCCGCTCCTCCACGCACTTCTCCACTCTCCATCTGCCCTGATGGCGACCACTCTCCTCTGGGTGGCCCCTGTAGGTCCTAACTCTGCTCACCCCTGTGGGCTGGGCTGTGGTCCAGACAGGAATGGACGCTGGGTAAGCTTGAAGGCTGAACAAGGTCAGAGATACCTTGTCCATCCGGCCTACTCCTTCCTCCCTCTTGGGGCCCTAGGGGGTTGTCAGGGGAGCATTGTGTCATCTCTGATGGGGTCCAGGGCCATCCCATCATGGGTCACACATCCCACCATGATGCCCACAGCTGGGAACTGTGTGCAGCTGCCAGAGCTGGGGAGTTTGGGCGAGGTGAGGCTGAGCTCTGGGAGACCCCCCCACAGAAGGATGGGGGAGCGCTGGGTATGCCCTTAGCAGCACTTCCAGAAGCCCTGATGTCTTGAGGAAGAAAGGGAACAACCAAGAGAAATCTCTGTGGAAGGCACCTCCACACAGGCCTGTCAGTCAGCCCAGGGAGGGGCTTTTCTAACTCGGGCCTTGCTGCTCCAGTTCCCACAGAACCGCAACCTTCTACAGCCTGACCCCTTCTAGGTTCCTTCCTGTGACCTGCAGCCAGGCCATGGATCTCCGTGTTGCAGAGACTCACATCTCACTAGAATGTGCAGCATTCAAACTCAGTGCCGGAGATGCTCCCGAGATCCCAAGGGTACTAGTGGGTCACAATCACGGCACCTGTGAGGACTCGGTTTGGGTGTCACCAAATGGCAGGGAGCTGGTGCAATTGCTGTGTAGTTGTGGAGACCCACAAAGCAGGCTTGCTTTACCTCTGCTGGAAGAGCCTACATCCCTGTCCTTACAATGTCCTTGGGGAACTCAGCTGCTACCTGGTCCGGTGGTCCCAGCTGCTCTTCTTCCCTGCCATCTGTTTCTGAAGAACATTCTTTGGTTTATGCATTCTGGCCATCTTGCTGATTACAACAATCTACAGTGTTACCACAGGAAGTGCGGGTTTCCCACAGTAAGGCAAACAGCAGTTTTTGGCCAGCAGTGAGGGTTTCTGGGGTGGTGTCTGGGGACAGATGGGGCTCTTTGAGTCCCAAATCCCCACTGGTTCTGTTAAGCCCCCTCTAACAAACATACTCTAAAGTCAGCTTGATTGCTGTACAAACAGGACTCAAGGCCCGGGGACCACAGAGGAGAGAGAAAGAGACAGAAGATCTGAGAGAAGACAGGAAGATGCAATAGCCCCTCTCTACCGGCCTCTGTGTTTGCCACGCTGTAAGCATGAGTCCAGTGGGGAGGGATGGCTGTTGTGCCCAGAAGGAGGAGCAGGGATGCCAATGCTGAATGCTAATGTGGGAAGCACAGCTAGTGCCCATCTAGAGAGACTGGCAGCATCATGTGTGGCATTTTCAGGAGGCTTTCAGTCCTCACATCACATCGAGGGAATCTTGACACAACTAGGGTATTTGACTTGGCTGTTAGTGATGTAATTTTTCACTGTTGACACAATGCACGCGCAGAAGAGCCCAGCCAGTGCCTTGCAACCAGAGCCTCCGGCTAGTCCCAGCTCCCTCAACTCCTAATTTAAACCTTCCCCAGGTTCCAGCTCAGAGGTTTTGTCAGCAGAGCAAGCAGCCTGCTGGAGCTTATATGCATGGGTAGCCAGGGTTGGGAGCTGCCAGGCAAAACCACAATGGGTCTGCTTTTCCTATCCAGCACCCCGCCCTTTGGGTCCTTTGAAGCGGTGGGAGGGAGCATAGCTGCTGCTGCTCTCTAAACAGCCCTGAGCTAGCACTGTAAGATGGGGAGCAATGCTTCCTGGAGACTTCTGGAGCACCTGTAGCCCTTGCAGCATTGTGGGGTCAGCCCTGGAGTTGCCTGGTTTCATACAGGAGCCAAAATGTAAACACTGGACCTCAGGGCTGTGCGTCATGCTACAAAGAGGATGCTCTCAGGGGAGTCTCACACACTGCCCTATTGGCTGGAGGGGGTGTGGCCTTAGCCCCCACACATCAGTGTCTGCTTTTCATGGACTCTTTCTCTCTCTCTCTCTCTCTCTCTCTCTCTCTCTCTCTGTCTTGTGTGTGTGTGTGTGTGTGTGTGTGTGTGTGTGTGTGTGTCTGTGTGTTGAGAGTCAAGATATAACAGAGGCCAGAGCTTCTAAAATGATAGGCAAGGCAGAGCAAGGTAAGGCAAAACGAAACAAACAGTTGATATTTCATCTGAAGTTTTAAAATTGTTTATCCAGACAACAGATGCAGATGGAAGGTGACCACGACCTCCTAGACAGCCCTCTTTCTCCCTACATGTGGCCTCCACACTGAATTGAACATTCTGGTTGGAACACTCATGAGCAGGCTGCTCCCCACTTTTGGGGTGCACTGGCAAGGCATGCAGAAAGACGAACCTTTTTCTAGACACAGAGGAGAGGCACCCTGCCATACCTGTTAGCCTGGGAAGAGGCCAAAAGGAAGCACGCACACCCTGCCTTCCTACCCAAGGTATTTGCCCACTTGAGGACAGGAACCAGTTTCCAACCCTTTCAGGTCCAGGCCCATCTCCCAAGAGTTGCACTGACTACAGTACCCTCAGTTTGCCTTCTCCCCTCCCACTCACCTTTCCGTTTATTGCAAAGTTTAATTGGAAGTTCTGAAAGGTCATTATTAATATCTCCAAATGAAAAATACAAGGTGGAGTATCTCTGAGTAAATACTGTTAAAACCCAGAGTGCTTAAAATTAAAACGAAAAGGACGAGTTGGGGAGTGGGTTTAAGAGGCGGGGAAGGGTAGTGTGAGCGACTGCACAGTGTCTGCTCTGGTACTAAAGTGTCAACAAGGGCCAAGCCAAACCACGCAAGCTTTCTTGGGGTCTACCAGATGGCCACTGACAGCTGGACATGGTTCTCTGCAGATTTCTCCCGAGCTTGGGAATCAATCTTCTTCTTCTGTCCATTTCATGCTGCAAAGCCTAGTTGAACCCTAATTCCAGCCACCCTAGGCCCTCCTTTGTGGAAATCCACAGCACACTGGTCTTCTCAGGATGCTTGCTGCCACTTTACCCATGTGCTGTTTGCTTCCCATATTTCCACACTAGCGCAGGAGTTCGAGGATGCTAGCCACACACAGAGTGGCCTTCAGCTCGAAGCTGGAGGAAAAGAAGGGGCTCAGCTTGTGCCAGCATCCCTCCCATTCAGGAGCAGCATGAATGCTGCGTTCACGGAACTCAGAATGCACCTCCCCAAGGCAGACTGTTAGACATACCAGGCTCTGTCTACTTTGCAGGAAGGTGGCACAGGTCAAAAACTCCATGTTTCAATCAAATAGAATGGCAGATTAATTGCAAAAACCCTTCAAAGTACTTTGGAGGAGAAAAAGCACAACACCATAAACTAGACACAAAAAACCTGTATCTTTTCTGAAGACAGCACTATTCATAATTGGATTTACGGAGCGCTCCTGAAGCTGCAGCCCAAGGAGGGTTTGTGCCGATAAATAAAACTGTGTACAATTACAAGCTGTGACTTTGCCTCCCTTGCACGTCTGTGGCTCTGAACCAAGGATGCACATTCAACTTCCCCGTAAAGCAAAACAACGGCACCACTATCATGCCACCAGGCTGGTGATACAATCAGAACGCATCTGTACTGCATCCAGGGGAGCTGGCTGTAAGAGGGAGCATGGCTCTTGCTGTCTTCTCCAAAATGAGAGTCTACAGGGCTTTATCTTAGTGATCAGGGGCTCCATGATCCCTTTACATCATTTCTACTGTGTGAGCTGGACACCTGTTCTTGTCTGGTTCTAGTCCTTGGGACCTATTCTATGAAGATTACAGAGTGGGTGACCATGAGACACTGTTTTTGTTTTCTTTTTATGGTGTGTGTATATATTTATTCATGTGTGTATGCATGCATGTGCACATATATGTGGGGCCAGGGGTCAATAGTGGGGTTTTTTGTTTTTTGTTTGCTTGTTTCTTATTTTAGTTTTTGAGGCAAGGTTTCTATACATATCCCTGGCAATCCTGGAACTCACTACGTTGACCAGGCGGGCTTTGAACTCACAGAGATCTATCTGCCTGTGCCTCCCATGTGCTGGAATAAAAGACAATCTCACTGCATCACATTGTTTTTGAGACAGGTCTCTTGGTGACCAACTTGGCTAGATTGGCAGCTCCAAGGATCCTCCCTCCTATGGCTCCCAGCGCTGGGATTATAGGTTTATGCCGTCTCACCTGGCTGTTTTTTTTTTTTTTTTTTTATGTGGGTACTAGGGATCTGAACTTGGAACTGAGGTCTTCCCGTCTGCACAGCAGGCAGTTAATATGGAGCTACCTCTCCAGCCTCATCTTGCATTTTCAATCTTCACCTGGTACTTCAGAAAAACTAGTCAGACAGGAGTAACCCTCCAAAGACCCCACCTGGGCCTTCCGGCAAGGGCAGCAGTGTGCTCTGGGTGTTTCACGCTTCACAACCATCTTGGCACAAAGAGCTCCTAATGAGTTGAAAGAGACCCTAAGGATCAGGAGGAGGCCAGAGCTTACTTCCCATGGCCAACTGCTTCTGGGACTTGCCCAGACCTTCCTGTCACCTGGCACCCAGGAGGAGGAGGAGGAGGAGCATAAACATCTGAGAGCTGGTGCAGCTGGCTTGCGCATGTCACCATTGCTCATCACTCTAGCAAGAAGGGATATTTTCTGGCCTTTGAATAAAGGCAACCACACCCATGCTCCCAAACTCACCTGTGGTGGATGAGAACCCAGGTATCCACCAGAGCAAGACTCAAAGAGACAGCTACAGAGACAGCTAAGGTACACTCACAAGTCCCTTGATACAGGCTAAACCAAAGTCCCACCCTTGCTCTTTCTTTTCAAAGAAGCAGAACCTTCAGTCCTTGCCATCAGCACCCTGTAGAGCAGCCAGGCAAGAGGGAAGGGTTCCCACTGCATTCTGGGGACAGGGTGTGGTCTGCAGCAGCCTCTCTGGGCATCAGCTCCTCTGCAGGCTTCACCTCCAGTCTTTTTTTCTATAATTCATCCCTGCTCTATTTTTTCAATGTCTAATGACCCTTGACCTGTATAAAACAATCACAAAGGCAGTGGAAACCACTGTTGTCACCAAGGTCCAGTTGGGCTGTGCGTCCTCAGGCTGCAAAGGAGACTTAGAAAGCGGGGCTGGGGATGTCTGGTTTGTTGGGAACCTGGAGCATGGAAGGCCTGCTGCTTTGTTGCCTCACTGCATGGTGCTCCTGCTCAAGAGGTGAGCGCTACCACAGGGCAGAGTGGTCTCCCATGTAAGTGTAGAAGGCACAAGGTCCATTGTAGCTTTGTTTGTAATGTAGCAAATAAAGCTTGCCTGAAGAATGAGTGAAGAACTAAGCTACAAGTTAACCAGGCAGTGGTGGCACACACCTTTAATCCCAGCGCTTGGAGACAGAGGCAGAGGGGAAACAGAGGCAGACAAATCTCTGTGAGTTCAAGGCTACCCTCGGCTATATGAGATTGGATCTGTCTAAAAGAGAAAGCAGAGCTCACACTAAGGTGATCCCAGCACTTAGGATCCCATGCCTTTAATCCCAGCACTAGGGAAGTGGAGACAGGAGTGATATGGCTGAGTGGAGAGAGGAATATAAGGCAGGAGGGGACAGGAGCCCAGAGGCAGTCTGAGGTTTGGTGGAGACAGATGCAGCCTAAGGATTCAGTCTGAGGTTTCATGAGACAGAATTCTGTCTGACAATTTGTGGGAACATGATTGCCCCTTCAGTCTGAGGTAGAGGTAAGAGTTAGTGGCTGGCGGTTCTGCTTCTCTGATCTTCAGCATTAACCTCTATATCTGACCCTGAGTTTTTATTATTAAGAGCAATTAGAATTCGTGCTACAGTCCACCTGCTCACAGATGCCAACAGAGAGACCAGGACTGTTACACACATAATCTTTTCTCTTTGTCAGAAGGGAAGGACACAGCTTCCATCCAGAAGGCTGGGAGTGGATGTGTTAATGATCTAGCAATCTTTGCTAGTCTGTGGAACCACCTTCACCCAACATCCAGACTCCTGAGCACTGTTTCTCAGTCAGTAGAACCCATTCTTATGAAAGAAGTCTCATGTTCTTTGCAAAGGAGTTTAGTATTAGGCTTATTACAAACCCTTCCTCCCTAGACCCTTATCCTGAGCATGGTTCCCCAGTCAACAGAACCTATTCTTATGAGAGAGGTCACATGGTTTCCCAGCCAACCCATTCTTATGAAAGGTCACAGTGCATAGCAGAAGAGACCTGCTTTACAAAGGAGTTTTGATAAAGTCATGCCTTAATTATAATTATTTATTATGATAATTGTGATGAGAAAGCCCTTTTCCAAAGTTGTACTATGTCTAAATGTGTAGAAAATACAGTACTTGAGGTCAGTCTCCAGGAGTTTGAACCAGCCTGGCTAACTAAGTTGTGCTGAACCCAATTTTCTTCCTTTCTCAGTTTATTTCTCTGCTGGCAATAGAGCTCATAAGGACCCCCGCTTGTAGGGAGATAGCATTTCTCTCTGTGTGGCTGACCTGGTCACAGTGACAACAGCCACAAGTCATGTGGGACAAGATTGCAGTTGCCTGGCACCATGGGTTTGCAATGACCCTGGGACACCTGTGTGTGCACGGACTGTAACAGTGTCCTCTGCTCAGGCACCGTCAGACTGTAACAGTGTATCCCTCTGCTCCAGCAAGGTCAGACTGTAACAGTGTATCCCTCTGCTCCAGCACCTCAGTCTGTAACAGTGTATCCCTCTGCTCCAGCACCTCAGACTGTAACAATGTATCCCTCTGCTCCAGCACCTCAGACTGTAACAGTGTATCCCTCTGCTCCAGCACCTCAGACTGTAACAGTGTATCCCTCTGCTCCGGCACCTCAGACTGTAACAGTGTATCCCTCTGCTCAGGCACGGTCAGACTGTAACAGTGTATCCCTCTGCTCTAGCAAGGTCAGACTGTAACAGTGTATCCCTCTGCTCCAGCACCTCAGACTGTAACAGTGTATCCCTCTGCTCCAGCACCTCAGACTGTAACAGTGTATCCCTCTGCTCTGGCACTGGCAGACTGTGCACCAGACAGTGTCTCCTCATCCACCATATGCCTCTCAGTCACATGACCTTTACCAAGGAGAGATGACCATCTCAATTAAACTTGGGGACTTTAGAAATTCAGTGTGCCTGGCTGCCACCACATAGTTTTAATTAAGTTCCCATACAAACTATGGCAGGAGAAAAGGGGGACAAGGAATCATTTTTCTCCAGATAAGACCATGTAGGAAGAATTTGATGTGACAGCCCTTGCAGGATCCAGTGGCCATTTTCCTACAAGGAAGACTAGAAGAGCCTTCCCCTTGGGATAGCATTGCAAACAGTGAACTTGTCTGTGTACTGCTGGTGCTTAGCTGTGCTGGGCACTCTCATGGGTAATCTACCCATCTCAGCAGGAGCGCTGTTCACACTTCCATTCCTCATAAGGGGTACTGAGGACAGTGGGTGCTCCAAAGCTATGGAGTGGTGTGGACACCAGGCTCTTGTGCTCACGCCTCTCCCCATGCAAGCCTCTGAGCATCCTCATGTGGGAATGGATCTTCTTCTTTGAGTGTGTGTGTGCATGGGGAGCTTCTTGTTTCCTTTCTTTGTTTCTTCAAGGCACTCAGTGGACCCTGTGAGTGTGGGGCAGAGCTACATATGTCCTCAGCCTCATTCTTCATATCCATCCTGTGCCACGCTCAGGGCCACCACTGAGTCTGGGTTCAGAAAGGAGGGGACACTACACTTTCCCTCTGTCTCCTGAGCATCCCCTACTGACATGGACGCCCATGCAGGGCAGGAAACTGCTTGGATCTCCTTCACTGTTTGGGGAGGGTAGTGGTTCATCCCCCTGGGATGCCAATAGGATGCTCTCACATGGACCCAGGGTTGGACCTGTGTTGACAATGATCCTGGATCTGTCTCTGCTTTGCTCTCAGTGAATTCATTGTCTAGAGTCTGGGAGGATCTAGGAGGCATCTCCCTTCCATTTTGACTGGCTGGCAAGATGGTTTCAGTATTTCCAGCTCCTCATTTCCTTTGACACAAGCTCACCTTTCTATTATCACCTTGTGTGAAGGGTTAGACGGGCTAACATCCTCCTTAACTTGCCTCACCCCACCATTGGGAACCTGTGCTAACTTTTGACCAGAGCATCCTACCATATTCTGGTAGGTCCGGCAGTGACTGTCACTATAGCAGCCACCAGGCTTAGAAATAAACAGTCAGTCAGGTGATGGGCTGATAGAACTTCTGCCTCTCCCAAACGAACCATTCAAAATCCAAATGGTGTTTTCCCCAAACTCCCTCTTGGGTACTCACACTCATGGATCATTTTAATTGGATCACTGAGGGGGAAAAAAAAACAACTCACAACCCAAAACTCTTTTAGTACACTATTAGCTCAAAGGCTTTCAGAAAAAAATGTGCTAACTTTTGACAAAATCCACACAGGTATTTACGAGATCCTCACTGGCATTTGCAAAAGACACTCACTGCTGGTAGAAAATGGGGTATTAAAATAGAATCTAAAACAATTTTTCTGATCAATTGCTGCAGAGATGTATGTAAGTGGCTGCAAATTGAGTCACACAGCACAGATGGGCTCTGGGATGGTGGAGAGTCCTTTTAAACAAACCCCGCCCCATCCCTACAGCACCCTGGGACTTGCAGAAACGGATGCAGATCTGAGAAAATTTCCTCCTCGATCGATAAATGCTTATTAAGAAGTGTGGCTCACACGCTCACAGGAGCACAGGCTCACACACCCACAGCACAGGCTCACACACCCACACAGCATAGGCTTGCACACTCACACAGCACAGGCTCACACACCCACACAGCACAGGCTTGCACACTCACACAGCATAGGCTTGCACACCCACACAGCACAGGCTCTCACACCTACACAGCACAGGCTCACACACCCACAGCAAGGCTCACACACCCACACAGCACAGGCTTGCACACCCACATAGCACAGGCTTGCACACCCACAGCACAGGCTCGCACAACGACACAGCACAGGCTCACACACCCATACAGCACAGGCTTGCACACCCACACAGCACAGGCTCACACACCCACACAGGCTCGCACAATGACACAGCACAGGTTCACACAGCACAGGTTCACACACCCACAGCAAGGCTCACACACCCACATAGCATAGGCTTACACACCCACACAGCACAGGCTCACACACCCACACAGGCTCGCACAATGACACAGCACAGGTTCACACACCCACAGCAAGGCTCACACACCCACATAGCATAGGCTTGCACACCCACACAGCATAGGCTTGCACACCCATAGCAGCACAGGCTCACACACCCACACAGCACAGGCTCACACACCCACAGCACAGGCACAGGAATGTAGACACTCAGTTTTTTCCTCCTCTGATTTTTCTCCTTTAACCTAAAGCAAGATTAGCCTCAGGTCTGTGTCTCCCTCTCAGGACAACACTGGGCAGAACGGAAAATGTCTCAACGCCTCTGGAAGTAAGTAAATGTTCCTCTGATACATTCCTTAATCGAATCTAAGGACATCAGTGCTAACAGTAAACAAAAACCACAACACACACACCTACCCACACTTCACACCCACTCACTCCCCATGCCCACTCATGCCTCCACAGATTGCACACCCCTCAATAAAACACACATCCCTACTCCATATCCCTTTACCTCTCATTAGACTTTTATGTTCAGAAATTTTCTTATATAGAGACAAAGTCTAACATTTTATATTCCTAGGGGCTGGAGAGACAGCTCATTGGTTAAGAGTGCTTTGTGTGCAACCATGAGCACTGGAGTGTGGAGTCCAGCACCTGTACAGCAGTCGGGCAATCTGTGCATGCCTGGAGCCTGGGGACAAGAAGATCAATGGGGATCGCTCTCTTCCAATCTAGCTGAGAAAACACAAGGCCCAGGTTTGTGGAGATAGATACCTCGTCTCAAAGGAATAGGCAGAGATGGATAGTGGAGGGTACTAATTACCCTTTCTTGGCTGTTGTGTGTGCGCATCCCCACACATGTGTGCAAACACATACAAATGCAGATAAATAAATGATTTCTTATACTTAATAGGCTATCTATACACACACATAAATAAATACACTTAATGTCTAAATTCATACATATGTGCATAAATACACACCTGAACTTATGCAAAAACACAGCAACATCTACCTATGCATACCTTATATTTAAACCTACATACACATGCACACACGTACATATACTTAATGTCTAAATCTTCAAATATACATGTACAACTATATGAATATTATATGTAAATACAATAACTGATATCTGTATGCATATAGATACATTCATTATACACCTGTGTGTCTACCAAAGATCTGTGTCTGTGCATAGACACGCACACATATGCATGCCTGACCTGAACACAGACATGGGTACACAAATGCATGCCTGATTTTGCACTTATGTAACACACAGGTACTCTCACAGTCAAACATGTGTTGATTTTCTTGTCTTCCTGAGCTGCTGCTCTCCACATTTGGAGGGTTCTGAGTTGGGGACACACTGAAAGGACTTTGAGAGATTTGGCCTAGAAGCACCCAATGGAAGATAGCTCGGGCCACCATCCACTCACTAAGCTGTTGGGTGTGGTGTGCCTCAAGAGGAAACAATCCTGTGTTTTCAAAAAAATGTCTTTTGATTTTAATTTAAAAGTTAATTTGTTTTTATGCTGTGTATGCATGGGTATTTTTGCCTGCATGCATCACGTCTGTGAATTATATGCGTGCATCGTCAGAAGCAGCATCAGATCCTCTGGAACTGGAGTTACAGATGGTTGTTAGCTGCCTGTAGGTTCTTGGAACTGAACCTGGGTCCCCCGGAAGAGCAGCCAGAGCTCTTAACTGCTGAGCCATTTCTCCAGCCACACATGCTATTCTTTAAAACACCTTTTTATTACATCAATTGATTGTATGTGCACATTGGGCATGCGTTTGTCCACTGTGTGTTAGTGTGGAGACCAGGGGACAAATTCTGAGAGTCAGCTCTCCCCTTGCACTATGTGGAAACCTCTGGATTGACTTCAGGTCATCAGGCTTGGTGCTTTACCCTGAGCCGTCTCTTTGGACCTCCAGACCATTCTGTATATTCCTCTTTTCAGAGAAAGGGCTGCATGTCTAGAAACCATGCAAGGCTTGGACTCAGAGCAACGCTATTGCTGGGTCTGATGTACGGTGGTAACCTTTGTGGCTAGCATGACTAGATTTAGAGTTATCTAACAGAATGTGGTTTACTGCTTGTGTGCCTAGGATGGTGTCTCCTGGGAGATGAACAGAAAGACGGCCTGAACATGGGCGGTACCATCCCTAAGCCTGTGGCCTGAATGAAATAAAGGGGATCCAGAGAATATCAGCCTTCCACTGCTCAGCTTTCTGGCCAGTTGTTCCATGAACTGAGCTCCTTTGTTATGCTCTCCCTGCCTCTGGATCTTCATCCCATTCCCTGCTTAAGTCATCCATGTCAGGGACTGTGATGGCAAAACCCCCAAGGGAGAGCCACCAAAGCCTCCCCACAGCGCACCCAGGGCTGGCAAAGAAACACAGGGCGTTGCTCAGAAAGAAAGGGGGCTCTGGCAGGAGGACACAGCTGTCCCGGTACCCAACACTGTGGGCCCTGGGGCCCAGCTTCCCAGACTTCACTCAGCTCCAGTCACTGTAGACACCCGCTTCCTCTAGTTCCCGTGGCCAGTCACATGATCCTGTGACTCGACCACACTGTTCCCCACCGCCACTGTTCTGACAAAGCTGCGGTATGTGTCAGCACCCACACGCAGGAGAAAGAAGTTCACCCAGCGAAGGACAGTGGTATCCTCTCATGGAACACCGGGAGAGAAAGCTGGTAGGGTAGGTGGCATAATTTCAATCTGGGAAGATCATTGCATACGACATGCACACAGTTTTTACTCTATGCAAAGGACTCTCACAGGGGTGCCCTTCCCTAGTGGTCCAGTTACCAGAACATCTCCCTACAGCTGTGGGCTTGCGATCTTTCTGCATCGTATGTGTGACTTTTGCTGGGAGACACAGGAAGTGAAATGTAAAAGCTGAGCTGATTCCTTCGAAGCTCTTGATCCGGAAGTGATGTGAAGACCTAGGTGTGTGTCAGAAGCCCCGACCACAGTTTTGGTAAGAGGTAGGGCTCTGGAGGAAATACGGCAGGCCTGAAGCCCACAGCCCAGCTCCTTGTGGGCAGAAGAAGCTCAGACACGCTGAGTGTTGGTTTGCTCTGTGCCTCAGTTTCCACATACTTCTGCAAGAAGTCACCAGAAACAGCCATCTTCCTTACAGTGGAGATCGAGTGAGGGAGTGCTGCAGACTGGACAAAACTCGTCAAAAAGGGGTGTGGTTGCTTTGGCTTCTGCCCCGATCCACCAACGGCTATGGCAGAAACTTCCCTAACACTGACACTGTCTACTCAGGCCTGGCTGGTGAGCCTGTGCGGAAGGCAAAGGCATGGGGTAGGGGGTGAGGGTGGGAAATCTAACCTCACTCGTGAGCTCCGCTGACCTGTGAGGCTGGGAGCAGACCAGTTGAATGGGGACACTGGGGGTCCTGCCTCTGACCGCCAGCAATCTAGCAGTCTAGCTTAGCAGAAGCCGTGGACACTTGGGCAGCTTTGGTCTGCGGTTGTGGCTACGAGGGAGGTGGGTGTCCTGCTCCATCTCAGCCAGTTTTGTCCACCTCCCAGCTAATACATCCTGAATGTGGCTGCTGCATCAGATGGAACTAACTGAATATACAAACTTAACAACTAACCAACCAACCAACTAACCAACCAACCAACCAACCAAATAACTAAAGCTTCCTAGTCTAACTTAATAACATAATGAAGCTATTTAGCTAATTAATTTAGCTTATTGACCCCAGTGAAATAACTGACTTGCTTGACAAACTCACTTTTAAACCACGCTCTGAATGAGGTATGGTGGTCCCTCTATGTCCCGGCTTCATGTCCAGTACTCATCAGCCAGGACTGGAAATACTTTAAAAACTGCACGTTTGGTGATCATGCACAGATTGCTTTCTGAACATTATTCCCCAAACTGCACGCGTAGCTGTCACACACAGACACAATCTTCCCAGTGTTAGGGGCTAGGGTTGACCTCCAGTCCTGGAGGTGATGGAAGTCTCACAGAGAATGTGAGACAGTTGTATGTCAAGCTGCTCTTGTCTCGCCTCGGGGCTGCCCTGTGTTCCACCGACGCTGTCACCCAACTAAGGATACCTGTGCTAATAAGATCCATAGTAAATAACTAATTTACAGACTTTAACTAAAGTGACTTAATTCCTGCCATGAAAAGATTCACACAGTAAGATACCCAAGCCCCAGAACTCCTGGGTTCTGGACCATGATTACATTTCTGTGTTTTTAAAATAAAGTGTTGCCTCATGCACTATGCGCAGACCAGCAAGTGCTTCTGCAGCAAACGCTACCTGTTGAGACTCCCCTCCGATGAGCAGTTCCGAAGATCCACCTGGGATCAGATGATCTTACTGCTGCTTGTGTGCTGGGAGGGAGCCTGGCCTATTTTACACTGCCAAGTCTATTTTTTTTTTAAAAAAGCTCTTTGTGCTTTAAGCTGCTCTTAAAATATCTCCCTGGCTTGTTTTTCAGAATTAAAACAAATCGCCAATCGAGCCTCTGCTTGAGTCAGCAAACCACAGTGCTCAGATGGAGGAGGCTGCAACACTTGGGTGTTTCCGTATATCAGAGGATCCCTCCCTGTCACATGACTCCACTCCTCCGGACGGACACCCAGCAGCCACTGGGGACAGCTACTGATGAGGGGACATGCCTCCTCAACAAACTGTTATTCACAAATCACATCAAAAAAAGAAAAGACCATCCATTTTGGCCCCTCAGGTTATAAAAATAAAAATAAGGGGAGCTAGGAGCTGGCAGGGTATGGGCTGCCAAACAAACTGGGGCTGGTCAGGGTGGGTGGGAGAGACATCTGTGGTTGCCAGTGAAAATGCCACCCAAATTCCAGCATTGACAGACACCTTCTCCATGGAAGGAGTGGAACCACTGGAGGCTTTGGGGAAACTCTGTGTCTTGCTTGAGGGGATTCTGTAGGAAGCTAATCACCCCATAGTGTTCATGCACACACAAAAACTCATACACATGTGCACTCAGGAGTGCCTACTTACTTCTGGAGTTCTCACCATCTGCACACTCACTCACACGTGCACAGGCATCCTTGCACACGGACTATCCACACATGTATGCATACTCAGGAGCTCCTGCTTACCCCTGGACCTCCCATCGCATACACACTCATGCCCACACATGTGCGCACACACATATCCAGACACACTCATTCTGGGACGGCTGGTTGTCCCTGGACCTGCTGTCACACACACGCACACACACACAGGTATGCCAGACATGACTCTCCCGGCACACTGGCTGCCATCTAACTCAAGCGGTTTGTAGAGCTCCAGGAGCGTCCCGGAGATTTGGATCCCTTTAGGAAAGGCTGGCCAGACGATCACTGTTGTGGCAGAGACAGATGCATGGATCCATGCGGACTCCCCCATTGTCGTGGCAGAGACAGATGCATGGATCCATGCGGACTCCCCCAATCTATCTGTGTGTCTGAGGGCGCTGTGGTGTTCACCATGCCTGTGCATCTGGGGTGCTGTAGTGTTTACCAGACTCTTCAGGAGTTGTGTAAATGGCTTCTGATGAGGAAAGGGTGAGGGCTGGGGAAGATGAGCCCACCTGGGATGTCAGTGGATGAGGGCGCCATGTGCAGAACTTCCCGGGCTGGAGTGCCCTGCCTGCAGTTAGCAGGGAGAAGTATATATAAGGGATGAGGGGGGCTCCAGACTTCTGGAGGTGGGGGGGGGGCACATCCACCTGCTGGGTGGTCATTCTGTGAGGACTGGATTCTTGTGGCTCTAAGAGTATAGACGTCTTGGTGCCCCAGTCAGGAAAGCAGATAGGTGGGGGTAACTCCCATTAGGAACAAGGGCTCACTGTGACAAGACATGACCTACAATGGCAAAGCGAGAGCATCCTGGGACCAGCGTGGACTGGCGAGAGCATCCCGAGACCTGCGTGGACTGGCGAGAGCATCCCGGGACCAGCGTGGACTGGTGAGAGCATCCCGGGACCAGCGTGGACTGGTGAGAGGCACACCCTGTATGAGGGATGCCATGCTTCAAGAGTTAATCATGAGCCTAGCGCAGGAAAATGGCTTCGTGCCAGACTTGTTTCTCAGTGCCAACAGTAGGCCTGTGGGGGTCCTGTCACCCTACTTTGTACACTGGTCATAAGACGAAGATACCCTGAGAGACAGGGGATCAGGGGATGACTGAAAACCAGAAGACCCAGGGGGCAACACCTCGTCAGAAACAACACAGACAGACCTCAGACACAGCACTGAGAGAAGTCAGGTGTAAAGTCCACATGCTGCATGACCCCCATCTGTATGAAATATTCAGAAGAGACAAAGCTCTGAGACAAAAAGAAAAACAGACAGACAAGAAATGAATTAGTGACGGCCAGGCCAGCTGGGATGACACTGGGAGGGCAGTGTGGCTTTCCTCAAACAGGCAATGTGAATATTCTGAAACTAGGTTATGGGGAGGACCTGACTCCTACAGCTCTCTGCTAAGGCTGAGTCAGGCAGGTACCACCCACACCAGATGCAGGCAGGAGACACTGCACATGTAACGGTTCAGTCATAATCGTAGTCCAAGGATGACTCAAGGCGAGAGGACAGCAAATTGTACCTGAATTGCATTACCTCTTAATGTATGTGGATGTTTTCTCTGCATGTATGTCGTATGTCTATGCACCATGTGTGCACAGTGCCCACAGAGGGCGTTTTCCCTGCACGTATGTCTATGCACCATGTGTGTACAGTGCCCACAGAGGCTCGAAGACGCTACCAGATCCCGCAGAGCTGGAGTTACTGAGAGTTGTCAGCCTCCCTGTGGGTGCTGGGAATCGAACCCGGGTCCTCTGGAAGAGCAGCCAGTTCTCCTAACCACTGAGCCACGGCTTTAGCACCACTGGCTTTTACACCCGGGTAAAGACAAACACAATGTAAAGTTTAATTTTGCCACCACCTTTCAACATAGAGAAGACACATTTTACTACTACATGATCCCCAATCTTAGGGTCTCTGAGACAGCAGGGACTAGAGGCTTAGTTGAGCTTCCAGTCTTAACCCGCATGGGTGCACCCCTGGGGGCATATACCCACTGCTCTCCCCGTGAAGGCCCAAGGTGCAGAACAACAGCTCTGCGGCCATGCTGGGGCATGGAAGAGCACGCTGGACACGACTTTTGTCTGCAGACAGTCTCCGAAACACATTCTTGCCTCTGGTGATTACTTCTCCTCTGCCACTCAGACATCTGTTCTTTCTATTTGCAAAGATCAGAGTTTTATAAGACAAACATATGGACCTCGAGATTTATCATATGCCCTGTGCGGCGTCGATGTGGAAATACAGCTGTGTGTACTTAGTCACTCCCTGCACGTTTGTTCCCAAGTATAAATTCACACCAACACATTTCTGCAAGAAAATATTGTGTCAAAGTCATATGAAGCGAGCTCCCGTTGCCAGCCCCGAATGACATGGTGACTTTATGTTTACTTTAATAGACTCTAGTCTGTCATTTTTATCTTTATAAGAAGGTGTTAGGTTTTTTGAAAAGTAGCCAAGGGGGACTCTTCACAGTGTGTTTTTACACTTGTTTTCTTGTGGGGCATTTTCCCAAAGAAAGAGTAAAGCTGGGAGGGAGAGCCACCAGATATGCTTTCTAGAGACTCTTTTATGGATGCCCCAAGCCCGGTTCCAGAGCAAATGCTGTAAACCTGCAAATCTGAGAGCGCTCTGGTGTAGGTGATCACGATAAAGCCACCCCACACTAGCTCAGTATGGAGTATAATAAAGGGTTCCTCTGCATGAGCGAGGAACAGGAACCAAATCCAGCAGCCAAGAGAGGGTGTGTACGTTTATACATCTGTTTTTATAGTACCCCAAAACCATGCCCAAAGTGGTCCAGCATCTCAAAGGCCATTGGCTAAAGGAGTTCCCACAGTTCTCTGGTATCCCCTTCTTGGGTTTTCCAAACTTTCTCTTTACTAAGCCAGAACTGCCAGGCATACTCCAGGGAGTGGGCTGGGGAGGGGTGGTAGCAAGCAAGTTCCACACTCCCTCCAGTCATTATTTTATCAGCAACGGATCTTTTAATGAGTCCTTTTCCTCTAATCCATTTATTCGAGACATTCATCCATACACCTACTCATGCAGCCACCCATTCATCCATCTATCTACCCATGTACCCAGTTCTCTATTCACCTACCCACCTCTTCAGCTACCCACTCACCCACCTATCCATTTATCCATTTATCTATCCATCATCCATCGATAGATCTACCCATTGATCCATCCATCCATCTACCCATTATCTATATATTTATATCTATCTATCTATCTATCTATCTATCTATCTATCTATCTATCTATCATCTATCTATCTATCTATCTATCTATCTATCTATCTATCTATCTATCATCTATCTATCTATTGATTTATTCATTCACTGATCCATCCATCCTCTCACCCATTCACCAATTCATTCACCTATCCACTTACAGACCCATTGTTTATCCACCCACCCACCAATTTACCCATTCATCAGTTTACCCATGCATCCAACCCTCCATTCACATCCTCGTGTATCATCTATCCATCCATTTACCCAGCCATCGCTTTTCATCATTTTGGCGACGATCAAATGCCATTTGTCCATCCATCCATCCATCTATCCAATCCATCCATCCATCCATCCATCCATCCATCCATCCATCCATCATCTGCCATAAAGGTGAGGACCTCCGCGGAGATGCTCAGTCATCTGATGTTGATGAGAAGTACTGAAGACCCTGGGGCCATTTCCAGAAGGACTTGCTCCAGCTCACACCATGCCCACCCTCAATGTAAACCTGAAGACACTCTTTGTTGTTTCCTTCTGCCCAGGAGGCTGATGGTGTGTGAGATGAATGACTATTTGCTGACATCTCCACAGGGCTTTCCGATGCACAGCTCAGGGGTACCCAGCTCAGCCTCCGAATGGTTTCGAGGAAAAACCTGTAGGAGGCAGCCTGTGCTCTGGGCCTGTCGTTGAGAATTTAGGTTCCCTCTATGGCCACAATTCTCCTGCCCACTGGCCAAGGCTGAGCTTTCCTGTCTGCTTGGTTAAGGCCTGAAGCTGACTTGCCTTAAAATGCACGCACTGCTGTGAAGCTCCGAGAGTTGTCTAATGCATTTCTGTCACCTTTTGGGTGATTTAAGCCTCATTTTTATGCATGGCAGAAAAATCTTAACAATTCAGAAAGAGGATTTTGTAGGATTTGGACAAAGGAGAAAATTTATACCGAGCCCTGCAAAAAGCTTCTTAGCTGCAAAGCACTGTATACAATTTGTAGGTAATTCACATTAAATTATGCCTCAGGTTTGTGTGGCTGAAAGAGGGAAAAAGCTGTTAGCATAGGGGGTGGGTGTTTCCCCCGCTGAGAAGAGTCTCAGGATATTAGAGGGCCCACGAACACTCCCCCAGTGACACCATTGCTGGGTTTGTTAATGGACATGGGGCATGGGCTGAACATTTCCCAGAAGCTGCTTAACTTACTCGCTGGGAAGCTGCTCATTTACCCTCGGGGAGAAGTGTGTGGGAAGAGAAAGAAGAAAACTGGGACACCCCAAGCTTTCCCTTCCAAGAGAACCCGGCCCCTTGGAGGTGCAGACAGGTCTGCAGGAGACGTGAGTCCTGCTGTAGATAGCGGAACCCCTGTCCTCCCACCACCAGTAAGGCAGGATCCACTGGAAGTCCAAACCAGCCGGGAGTGTATGGAGGCTTGCTAAGTTTTTGACTGCTGAAATTGTGCCTGTGTGTGTGCATGCATGTGTGTGTGTGCTTGTGTGCATGTGTGTGTGCTTGTGTGTATGCACACATGGGCTCATCTATGGAAGCCAGAGACTATCTTCCTTAATCTCTTCCTCTCTCCTCTTCCTCTCTCCTCCTCCTCACCCTCCTTCTCTCCCTCTTCCCTTCCCTCCCTCTGAACCTGGAGCTCACAAATTCATTCAGCTAGGCTGCTTGGCCAGTGAATTCCAGGAATCCTGTCACTGCCTCATCAGGGTTGGGATCGCAGGTGCACGCCATTGCATTTGACAGTTTAAACATGGCTGCAGTGGGTCAAACAGGCTTTTTGGCCTGCACGACAAGCACTTTTTCCCGCTGAACCTCTCCCTACCTCCTACGTGCAGATGTGACTACGCAATAGCAGTGGGGATGCACCGAGTCAGGGTGGGCTGTCAATCAAGGAGAACATGTTTGGGAGGGAAGACAAGACAGGCAGGTGAAGAGGGCACAGGGAAACAGATGGGCAGCACTTTGTCATACCCAGGGATTTCAAGACTTTTCAGAGCCATGAGAAGCTGCACAGAGACCTGGAATAGGTGCCCTCAGTGTCCCAACAATACCTGCAATTGTGAGAGACTACATTCCTGCTGGCTGAAGCCTTCTAGTTGTGGTCACTTGCTCTTACAGCACACGTGACTAACGGATAGTAAGCAGGGCTTGACAGCGAGGTTCATTCGTGGTGGAGGGGTGTCAGGGTATCTGTCGTAGTCTACACTGCGTGACATCTGTGACCACAACTATATATATCTCCTGCCTATATCATCCACGAAGGACTAATCAAATCTCAGCTTGTAAAAATGATCTCTGTGCCCATAGATCTCACCTGCACATAGCACGTATCTAACAGGGATACATGCATGTATCTAACACGGATACACGCATGTATCTAAGACAGATACATGCATGTATCTACTGCCTACTCTATCACCTGTGTACTGCATGTGCACTGCCCTCCTTGCCACCTGTGTATCTCTCCGTGGCCCACTGCCATCTCATGGGTCATACAGGATCTCTACGTTTGGATCTATCTGGGACGGACCTGCACATAAACCACCTGCCCAAATTAGTGGGGATAAACAATGTGTGAAGTGCTGCTGATTTTTTTTTGAAAAAGAAAGAGCTGTATGTTCTCAAGCCCATGCGTTAGCACCAACTATCGCACATTAACAAAACCCCAAAGTGTTATGGGTGTTGCTGTGTCAATGTGTAGCTGGAAGTTCCTAATGACAAAATCTGGCTTGCTCCCGACACTCCCTTGGTGTTGCTCATTTAGCACATCCCTGGAGAGCAAATGGCACTGCTAATGCTTCACATGCAGCTGAAGCAGGTTACACATCCCTTTCCTGCCATGCCAAGACTCTCGCCCCTCTCCCCAGCTGGCACAGAGCTGGGGCCCGGCTTTTGTTTTGCTCCAGCTCTAAGGACCTGGTGGCCTGAGAGAACTTTCCAAGTTGCAGCGCCTGAGCTCCTCTCCACACATGGCCAGAGGTCTACTCCTCAGCGTGGTGATGGTGCCTGATGAGGAAACCTCCCCACGTGCCCTCTCTCCGCCTTGAGCGCGGTCTCTGGGTGTTCTTTTCTATCCAGAGCACAGCTGTGCCCAGGGCCCTCGCCTGGGCTGCATGCTCACAGTCGGGTCTCCTTGCCCTATCCAGGTTCTCACATAGGCCAACTGGGCCTCCAACTCTTGGTGCCTCCATCCTGGTTCCATCTAGAGGAGCCTCTGCTTCTCTGGAGGAGGAGGATGAGGAGGGTGGGCCCTAGGACAGGGAACTCTAGCCAGGTGCTGGCCACAGCAGAGAGAGACACCTGGAAACCTTTGTGACAGAGGTTCTGACGCCAAACTTAAGGGGTCAGCCGGGAGCTGAGCTAAGTCGGGACTCGAATGGGATGACTGTTTCCTTCTCCTAAGCAGGGGAAGGCACTGTAGAGCTATCCCACCACCATACACCACAGGACACCCAGGAGTTGGACGGCAGGCAGAGAGAACCTTGGATGGCAGCCCATGAGCCCTGCCCAAACCCTCATACGACCCCTCCTCCTGTTTGTCTCAGTGGAGAGCCAGGTCTCTCCTGAAAGATCTCACGGGACTATCTCAGGCTGCTGGACTCTGGGGCTTCTGAAAACTGTTCAGTTGGAGCCATAGGCAATAGTTCACTGAAGGGATGTGGTGGTGTGCCAGCCAAATTTGGCTAAAGAAAACAAACGGCAGGGGCAGAGGCAGAGGCAGATCTGGCATGCAGTAGTGTGCCTCTTACATGAACTGGGGTTTGGGGTTTGGTTTACGTGATGCTTCAGAGCCACGGAAACTGGTTAGCACTCTGTTGTAAGACAACTACCTCCAAATAGAAGCACTCCCTTCTGGAGAGAGGGCAGAGGCTACAAGACTCAGGGAGAGAGCCCACTAACAAGATGGGAAAAGCCCACATGTATAGGATTCTCAGGCCCCTCCCCAAGGCTGTAAGAGCAGCAAGCAGCTGCTGGGGACGGGACTCCCAGTCCCTTTAAGCCACCTGCTCATGGTGCGGAAAGGACCGGGACCGCAGCTTTCGTGAGGTGCATGAGACTCAGGTGGGCTCTTTGATGATGCATCTGCCTTTGGGGCCCCCATGCTACCGTCAGTGACTTCAGCAAACCCTCTGGTTCACCAAGCTGGGTTTGGTGAAACTGCTTCCTCGGCTGTGGGTGCCCTGCCTGTGGTGGGTTGACACCCATTCATGTCTCCCTAGGAAAAGGCTCACACAGCATCTTCACTGAGCTGAGAGGTCACTCAGCGTGAAGCACACACTGGGGCTCGGCAGACCTCACAAGAGTGTCGATTGCTCACGAACAGCAGTTTATCCTGGCTCTACACCGAGACAGCATTTCAAACCGAATTAAGTAAAATGTAGTATTAGAACGGACTCTTTCTGGTTACGTTAATCTTTTTAACTCTGGCTCCTGGAGAACTCAGGGTGCTAGGGGCAGCAGGCGTGGATGGCAATATGCCATCTCTGTCAGCTAATTCCAGACAAATACCTCTCAGAATTTAACTGTTCTGACCCAACTCCTGTTCCCCGTGACTATAAGCTCTTCTTTCTACACTCAGTTTCCAGCCTTCTAGTTAACCTCACCTCATAACCCAAATGCCCCACATCAGGGGTCTGGCAGGACCACACCAAGCTCTGTAGCATCATTCTTCCTTCTAGAAGGCACACCCACCTCTTGGGGTCTCCTTCACCCACTTCTGGCTGCCCCTTACTCAGCTCTGGTTGAGCTGACATGTCTGTGCTGCCTATGTTGGCTGTGCAGTCTCAAGGAGAGCCGATTTGAATGCAGCGTGGGCTGGAGAGGGCTCGGAGAAAAGGCATCTTGTGTCTGCACCCCAGAAGCTGCCCATCCCTCTCACCCATGGCTTGCAGCTGGATCGGTTCAAGCCCTTCCGTGGACTTCACGCATTCCTGCTAAGACGTAACTTAGGCTTGCAAACTGCAAACTGCAAGATGGCCACGGAGCTCGAATTCCCTGAAGGGCATTCTCTCCAGCCTCTGCCCCACCGTGTCACGTGGTCCATAAGAGAGATGTCATTCTTAGTTTCCTCTTAGCAACGGGGTGACCTGAGTGTGCTATTTGCTCGGTGGGTAACTCCATAGCCCTGAATTTATTTCAGGATGTGTCCTGAGAACACTATGAACTGAAGACATGAGAATGGACCAGAGAACCTGCCAGGCTGGCCCTCCCTGACTGTGGGGGCAGTGGACAGTGAAGAACAGCAGCTGTAGGCCCTACACACTGCAAAGTAAAACCCTAGCAAGGGGTCACAGGAACACCAACCTGGGCATCCCATGTGGGGGGAGACTTGCCAGGCTTCTCGTGATCTCTCTTTGCTAGGGATGTACACCACACGGATGCACAATGCAGATGTGTGTAAACCACACCCTCTCACACCACAGGGATTCACAATGAAGGTGTGTGAACCACTCCCTCTCATACCACAGGGGCACCCTATGCAGGCTTGTGTGGATCACCCCCTCTTCTATGATCTCTGTGGAGCTTTCAAAAGGAGACAGGGGAAGATGGCATAAGAGGAGGTTGCTGGCCCTGGGCTTTGTCTATATTCCTTCAGGTGAGTACCTCAGAGAAGGAGCTGCAGCCATGACAGAGGCCCAGAGGGTCCTAAAGAACCAATGGCTACGCTAACACAGAGTCATAGATGCGGGATGAGGAGCATTGGAGCACCATCATTCTGCCTGGGTCTCCTGGGCTATAGTCAGGTGATTATTGGTGCACTCTGGAGGTCGGAAGTATTCTTATCATGTATGGAAGGAACACTGGTGTGTCTTGGAGGATATACCACCTCTCCATCTGTCCACCCATCTACCTGTCCTTCCTTCCTTCATTCATTCAGGCAGCAAGCCATCATCCGCCATCAGTTTAACCATCCATCCACCTACTTGTTCTCCCACTAGTTCTCTCTGTCTCCATATATTCATCCATCCATCCATCGATCCACCCACCCAACCACCCACCCACCCAACCACCCACCCATCAATCAATCATCCATCCACCTCTTACCCCTCTATCCCTCTACCTCAAGTATCTTGATACTGGTTCTGCACCTGGATTTGAAATCCAGCCACAAATTACTAAGGGAAGGGACAATGGTTAGAACCAGACATGGATAACTTAAGTTCAGTCCTGCATCTCATCTCCTTGAAGCCTGTCTCCTGGTGAAGGGGGCCATGGGGTGAGATGCAGCGACTCCATCTTCAGCTCTTTACCCTGCAGACCGAATCCACCACTCATGCTTTGTCCTATGTCATCAGAGGGAGACACGCCAGGCTTCTTCACAACACTGGGACGGCCACAGGGTAATGGAAACCCTGAAGAGCTTCTTGAGTCTTATCTGAATGGCTTTCTTCAGCCTCCTGTGCCCGACCCTGCATGCCAAGCCTCTTCTGTGGGGTGCTTGGTTTTGATGCCAAAGCTAAGTAGACGGTAACTCCGGGTTCTGCAGGAGCATCCTATATCCTTTCTTAGCCCGTTTGGTTGGGTTGACCTCATCCCTGGCTCCATTGGAGGACATGTGATCCTAGCCTAGCCAGTGAGTAAACCTTGATGTAGGAGGGTCATCTGTTTATCTGTTGTTTCATTGGTTAATTAATAAAGAAAACTGCTTGGCCTGATAGGTCAGAACATAGGTAGATGGAGTAGACAGAACAGAAGGCAGTGAGGCAGACGTCATAGCTCTCCTCTCCGAGATGGACACAGGCTAAGATCCTTCCCGGTAAGACACCACCTTGCGGTGCTACACAGATTACTAAATGTGGGTTAAAGCAAGATATGAGAATTAGCCAATAAGAGGCTGAAACTAATGGGCCAGGCAGTGTTTAAATGAATACAGTTTCCATGTAATTATTTTGGGTAAAGCTAGCCAGTGGCGGGAAGTGGCCCTCTGCTGCTCTCATCACAACAGAACCTAAACCCTCATGAACAGGTCAGGGGACATCAGGCCACAACTGGGTGGCTGACTCTTATTCCTTACAGTTTTCTGGAACTGAGGGGGAAGGAACAGTCACTCTTGATGGCAGTGAGGCTCAGTTTCTGGGAGCAACCGAGGACCCATGTGGGGTGGTGAACTGCAGACACCCAGTCAACTCAGGGAAGTAGTAGCATCTTCCTGTTGGGGTCACCCAGGCCACTGGGTCCAGACATTCCTAAAGCCCATGTTTCTGCTTGCTGGGCTATTTTGGGCCATACTGTGTTGCTCTGCCTAACTCTGCCTTCTGTTAGCTGGGTCTGGAAAGGGAGTGGGTGCTTTAGGGTGGCAGCTTCAGGTGGCCTGAGGTGTTGGTGACCTGGCTCTTCCAGGACCTGCCCTCAGTCTTCAGGTGTGTCCTGTGTAACCACACGTGTTTTATTAACACTGAGAAGTCACATCCACATCCACTGGACCTCGCAAGCACAGCTGCTGGAAGTTATTTTCATTAAGCCTTTGAAGCTGAGGGGCAGGGAGACGGGGAGGCAGGGCCCTGCTCTCTGGTGTCAGAGGACAGTCTGGGGAAAACGGTTGTCTCGACACAGCGGCAGGCGGGTGCTTGGGGAAATGGCTTTTCTGGGGTTGCATTATGCATGGAGTGGCCTCTGTCAGGATCTGAGGCCTCTTCCTTGGTTTTTCTGATACTCTTTAGTTCCTCCCGACTTGTGACTAGGAGCCATAGTATAGACCTGAATCTCAGTCAGATTCACTCTGCCCTCCCACTAAAGCCTGCAATGGCTCCCCAGTGGCCTCAGAATAAACAGTTTCTAACATGCTCTAGGGACTGCTGTGGCCAGGGCCTGCCTGCTTCCTCTAGGCTCAGCTTAGCCCCTCCTCTCACATTATTATCCAGACTTGTCTGTGCCTAGGCACACAGAGCTTTGTCTGCACTGGGCCTTTGTGTTGTTAGTACATGGTTCAGGGTGTCAGCCCACACTGCCATCAGTTCAGTTGATAACCATCACCGGGGAGGCCTGTCCTCCCCATCCCAAAATTCTCTGAGCGCCCTTCCCAGTGCTCTGTCTCCACGATGTGTCCATAACCACTTGACTCCTTACTGCCTGAGGACATGGCTTTCCAAGGCCAGGGATGGTGCCAGGGGTACAGGGTACAGGCCTGGTGCTGGCTGTGGGCTGCTGGGCCCTCTCTAGATGGGTCCCTCCTGGAGTAGAGCACCATTCAGAAGAGCCTGCCCAGGGAGAGGCAGTGGTGAGGACCTTGGCTACAAGCTGGCAGGTGGGTGGAGGCAGCACCTGCTCGCACCATTCTGGAAAACAGTGGTTCACTGGCCAGCGTGTGCTGGGGGAGGGTGGGAGGGATCTCAGATGGTCCCTCAGCTCTGCCATGACTGGGCACACCCTCTCTGTAGGATCCACTCAATCTGTCCACTGTTTTTCTGGTTGATTTCTCATATTGGCAGCCTGTGACAGAGTCCCAGACGCCAGAGAATGCAGGGCGCAACACAGGTTGAGACTCGTTCTAACGTATCCCATGAGGCCACCAGTTGCTTGCGGAGAATCAAAGGTCAGAGATAAATCTAACATTATATCACCCTGGTGCATTGTAAGGTGGACTGGCTGCCTTTGGCTGTGCACACACCTCATCAATAATGGATAAACATGAGTACTGGGAGCCTCTCCCTCCAGAGGTCACAGGCGGCATAGAGAGACTGGCAGATCTCCCAGCCTCAGCCTTGGGCAGGTACTCCACACACAGATTTCCTGGAGCATTAGCATCCAGAGCTACTACGGCCCTCTGGGAGCACGCCTTCTTCTAAGCCAATTCAGAAGTTCAGCCTTATTTAAAAAGGTACTACTTAATGTCTCAAAGTCACCCGGGACAGGTTTAATCTCAGAGGTGAGCGCTGAGTGCCAGGGGGAGAAATGACGGCTCCAGCGGAGGGATGGAAGCAAGGCTGCTTCTTGGGTCTGACCTCCCTGTTGGCCTCAGCGAAGGGCCATGGTGGCAGCGTCTGTGGTGGCCTCCTTCCTCGAGAGACCGGGGTGTGATTTATTGTACCCACGCTCTTCCAACCCTGCCTGGGCCCCGGACTCCTCAATCTGCTTCTGGCTACTTCCAGTGCCCTGTCCAGTCTCTGCAGGGCAGCAAGAGACAAGAATGCCTTCAGATAGACTTGGGGCAGAGAGAGGGGACCTTGCCTCCAACTCGCCCTCCCAACAGGCCACGTCTGTGGAGAAAGGCACAGATGCCATGTGTTGTCAGCGGAGACGGAACCCAGTGACTGCTACAGGCGGGAGAAGAGATAACAGCAGGTACCCTAAGGGACAGGCAGCGCTGTTCCCGACAGCCCCATGACACAACACTGGGCCTGGAGTTGGCAATGTCTAGGATGCCAGAGTGGCCCGAGGGACTAGAGGATGTGAGGTAAGAATGATTTGTTTATTCACTGACCCCTGGTGTTCCCTGAGCCCATCCTGGGTACTGAGACTGTGTGCCTCCTCCCCTGATGCTCACAGGTGTCAATACATACTGCTCTCCTGGCTTGGGGTTCCCTCCTTGTCTGGCCATCTTCAGGGACGCCAGTCTGTCTGGGCAATCAGTCCCTGCCTGGAAGATGACTCCAGCTCTTCCTGGCTTCCCCGCCCACTTCCCAGGCAGCCAGGCTTGGCTCTTACAACTACGCCAAAGCCACGATGCCAGCAGCTTCCTGACTTAAACTGAGATCTACCCTTATCCATACCATAGCGGCTGCATGTCTGGACCAAGGCCACAGTCACCAAATGGCATATGCTGCAGCCATGCCTGGAATGCTGTGATTGTGGTGTTAGCATCACGCCGCTGCAGATGGAGCCCTTGGGGTTCTGCTGGGCTGTTCCCCATCACACATCCCGTGGACACATACCCTTTCTTCATCCATCATCTTTGTCACCCAGATGCTTCCTGCTCTGTGGCAGGCTCCCCAGTTCCCACCGGTCAGTGGTAGGGAAAGTGGACATTCACTGAGCTGTGACCACGTAGCCTTCCTCCCTTCTTGCCCTAAGGAATCCTTTAATAACCATGTCCTCCAAGCTGGGCACCATGTGGTCATATCTTAGGAAGAGAGTCTGGGGACAGCATGGGGGTTCTGCAGGGACAGCTCATGTCCCTTGCCTGAATCTGCTTCCCCAGTGCTGGCCTCTGGTCTCTAAGCAGGTCATGGAGTGGGGAGGAGAAGAGGGTTGTGAAGGCCGTGAGAGTCGTGTCTAGGGGACCTCCATATTCCTGCCTATGGTTCAGCTGTATGCACACACAGACCCAAAAATGTCTGTTTAGCTGGAGCCCAGGTGGTGGTCAGGAGATAGGTGGGTACCCTTACCTCAGACATGGAGCTGCTCCTTCAAATTAGCTGAGGAGCTGAGGAACCTGATTACCCTCCCCTCGTACCCAAAGCTTCTGAGCAAGCACGTGGCTACATCAGCATGAACACCTGTCTCCCACCAGGCCCTGGAACACTTCCTCTTTATTCCTCTAGTGCCTGGTGCAGGTTCTGTCTCATAGCCACAAACCCCTGCCTCCACCATGCAGGGAGCGCTCAGGGCAGACTGTCATGCAACTGTGACTAGCTGAACAGCAAAGCCATGGGCACCTTCAACCAGCCACCCATCCCCAGGGGTGACATTCTATGGATATAGGAACACAGTAGAAAGCTCTGGAAGACTGCCTCAGCCCGTGCCACTCCCACTCGGTCTGAACACGCGGTTTGAAGCAGGTCTGCTTCATGACTTCCCTGAAGCTGGTCCACTGCCAGGCAAAGACAGGACTTTGCGTTCCTCAGGGCCCTTCTGCCCAAAGCACCAAGAACAGAAGCAGTCAGAGAAAATTCCAGAGGCGTCTCCTGGCTCCATTTCACTGCCATCCTGCATGGCATAGGTTTAAATACACCACGCCATTGGGGGCACAGGCCCACACTGCCTGGTTGGCCTTCTGTCTCCAAGCTTTTCTGCTGTGTGGTCTCGGGCAAGTGTCTTCACCACTCTGTGTCTTCTGCCATTTGTGAAATGGGGGGGGGGGGGGCAGGGAAAGTATCCTAAAGCATTGAGTTGTGTAGACTGATGGTGTGTTCCCGCTGGGCTCTGGACCGAGTCTGGCACAGAGGAAGGACACGGCCGTGCCAGCTGCTGCCATTTCCACTGTGATGACCAGGGTGGAGCAGCGGCTGAGTGGGCAGGTTTATTGGGGCTACTTGTCCACCTGCTTCCCACCTTGCTCCCGAGAGCTGAGAGATGGCCACCGTCGCTTATGAGAATGGCTCCAGGATCCACCCACATAATTCCATCTGCTCTACCCACTCCCTCCCTTGTGGCATCGGCGCCCTGCACGGGGTGTAGAGGAGGAACAAAGGGGCTACCAGCCTGGGCTGCCAGACTGTGTGCCACACCTAAGGCTCAAACGTTGACACCTAGCTAAGAGAACATATAAAACAGCGGAGAATTCCATGAGGCCCTTGGGGACCCCACAAACACAAGCCCATGTTGAGAAAGCCAGGCACCGGGGCATAACAGGGACCCTGCAGCCTGAAGCTTAGCTGTAGAACTACAGAGAAGGAAGGGCAGACAGAGCCCGGATCAGGTGCAGCGAATCTTCCTACCGCCAGTCTCTAATGATCAAGATGCCTGGTGACTTTATCACAGTGTGTGCTGACTTCTGTCTAATGTGTCTGATTTACAGGAACAGCACAGAGAATTAATTATGGTTATTAAATGCTGCTTGTTTAATGAGGACAGAACACATGCCCACAGGCCTTCCCTGTTCTAGCTGGAGGCCAGGGGCGCTCGAATCAGCAGAGCCCACAGTGACAGAGACAGGGTAGCGGTACGGAGGGGCACGGCCTCTGTCCCTGACGCAGGCAGAGCTGCGGGCACAGACAAAAGAGGAAGGTGGCCAGATCACCTCTGGGGCACAGCAGCTCTCAGGGTGCAGAATGAAGGTTGAGCAGCCCCTGGGTCTCGCTGCCTTTCGGAGCTGGGGTCTAAGTCTAGGCTAAGCGACATTTCCCCTCTGTGATCTGAGACCTATGGAAACTCAATTCCCCATTTGGAAAAATAGGAATTTTTGTATGACTGTTTTCCTCGAATTTGAGAATTTAGTTATGTTAAGCCTGCACAGTACTGAGCCTCATGGGGCTGATATGGCTTTGATTATTTTTTCATCTGAGATAGGCAACAGCTCAGCTATTCACAGGAATGTGGAGAGAGAAAGGTGAGGGATAGATCTGGTAGGCTGGGGAGAGAGGAGTCTCCAGGATGCAGTGGGGCTGGGCAGGGCTGCTCCCAGAGAACACTGTCCGAGAAGGCGATATGAATATGTTCTAAGCCTCGTTCAGCTCCCAGAAGCTCCGTGACTCCTAGCAGGGCCCTTATCCTGTCACTTGGTCTCTATGACATGCTGTGACCGAGACCTCAGTAGTTACTGTCACCAAGAAGTACGTGCAGAGGAACTGAGCAGCCCATCATCCAAAGGTGTCCCCAGGGCAGATAGTGCCGGAGGTGTCTCTATCAGGGTCCACATCTGTGTCACAGCCACCAGAGCCACTCTTTCCTCTGCTCTTCTGGATGCAAGTCCTCCTAGGTGTATGCAGAGCTCGCTCTGGGGTTCTGTGGCACATGTCCTGCCCTGGCAGTGCCCACCATTTGCCCCACAGAGACAACCACGTGCTTAGCGTAACAGAGACTCCCGGAAACACAGAGGGAACAAAGCTGCTACAAGCTGGGTCCTTAAAATGAAAGATTCAGCTAGAGGTTTTTATTGCTTAGTTTTGAGTTTTGTGATCTTTTAGGATGTAATAGTTCGTTCAGGATGCTATTGCTTTTTGATAGTACTGTTCAGTGCTGAGCTGCCTGGAACACGGATAGGTCTTGGGGGCAAGGCAGTCCTAGTGAGCAAGGAGGAGGTGGATGGCTTACTTTGGACGCTCCAGCCTGCCCCCAAAGGTCTAACAATGACTCTGGGACGGGCTGCCATCTTCAGGCATTTGCCTAGAGACAGGCCGATCTCTCCAGTCTAGCTCAGTCACCTGCACAGGTCCCCGCAGATCTCGGCTGGGCTAAAGAGGCATCCAGGAGGGTTCTGAGTTCACAGTGTTCATCTTACTGTCTGATATGACACATGATTGACGGCCCCTCCCATTCATTCAAAGGAGTCACTCACAGATTGTCCATGCCGATAAGGAGGCACCTGTCCACACTCTGTCCCAAGGCCACTTAAAGAGGAAGGATTGATTTAGGCTCCTGGCTTGAGAAGAAATCGCCCATCAAGGAGGGAAGGAGGCATGGTGGCAAGGAACTTCAGGGCTGTGGGAGTAGATGCATGTGGCTCAACATCTCCTCTTACTCTTGTGTAACAGGAACCAGAGAGTGGACAGGAAGCAGGGCTGGGCTCTGTAAGCCTTGAGGCCTTCCTCCAGTGAGTCCCTTCCTTGAAGAAGGTTTCAGTTCCTAAAACTCTCACAACATACCAACATTGTGCCACCAGCTGAGGGCCAGGTGTTTAAACATTATCATGTATTGGTTTCTCCTGAGACAAAACCTTCTGTCTTTGAGGAAAGCTCCTGAAAACAAAGGATGTTCTAAGGGGAGGGGAAACATTCCATTTCACTGGGAAGCTCTGTAATCCCAGGAAGTAAACAACTCACTAGCTTCAGGAAGTCCCTGAAACAGAGCAGATTCACCAATCTTCTCCTCCTGCAGCGTATATAAGCAATGAGGACTACAAAGAGATGTTCTTAGGCCAGACAGGCTACCTGGAAGAAGCAGAGACCAACCGAGTCACCTGGAAAGGACACTTGCTGACCCATTGAACTGTCTGCAGCCTGTGCCTTGTGCTTCAGGCTTCTAGGTTTGTGAGCAGTCACCCACTCTTGGGTGAGCATTTGATACTTTAACTGCCTTTGAGTCAGTACTGTTCCTCTAACTCCTCACCCATATGGCCTTAAACAACCCCAGTAGAACTTACTGGTTCACCAGCTGGAATGTGGTGCTAGCCGTACTTTGGTCTGTCGTGAGAAGACCGTGTCACACAGCACACATGAGCCTGTGGGGACATCTCACGTTCACATTATCATAATATTAGAATGCCCCCCTGGGACTTCCGTCCTTCTTTGCCTTCACTGTGTCTCACTGTCTGGTCACACCAGGGTCGGGCTGCCTAGGCTGGGACTCGTCCAAGCCCTTCTGTGACTCTGAAGCATCAGACAGGCAAGCCCTTTGCTGGTGGCTTCCGAGTGTGTGAATCGGGCTGTGAGCCCTTTGCTGGTGGCTTCCTTCAGGATCAGCAAGAGGAGGGCAGTATATCTGTAGCAAGGCTGGAAGTGGGAGCTGGCTCAAGTTAGTTCTGGAAATTTCCCTGTTCTTCTTTTGACTCTCTGCTGATCCCAAAGCTTACCTGCACCTGAGGACAGGACTACCCTCTGTTCCAGGGGTTCTACAGAGCAGCTATGGGATGCACCATCTTCTTGCCAGGCTGGGACAAAGCTCCGCAATGGTCTCTACCCTCACCATGACCCACCTGGTCACTCAAGGCAAAGTAGTCTTAGAGGAACAAGATAGGTCCAAGAAATGCTGCTCCTGGGAAGGCAGGGCACCACGCAAATCTCCAAACAGCTAGCTTCAGGGGCTCCCTCCATTAACCTCAGGAGAAGGGGGTGCATAGTGTCCACACTACCCAGAATTCCAGGAGTTCTTCTAGCCCAGCTTAGGAGTGTGTGCTCTGGGACTGACTGGCTCCAGGCCTGGCATCCCTTGGCTGTGCCCCACCTCTGAATGCACTGGTACTCTGAGAATCAGGGACACCTGGGGTGCTCTGAAGTTTCACCTGTTGAGAGGCTCCTTCCCAGCCCCTTTGCTCCCTCAGATGCCCTCTGGCTTATCCATCTGGCCCTGAGTAAGGTTGGTGGAGCAAGTCTCACAGGGACACCAGGTGGAAATAACTCCCTTTCCTTGACGTTGCCCTGCAAGCCCCTTGTGTGAGCCAAGATCAGCTGCAGTTCTGCACAGCCGTGATGAGAGGGCACACTGTACCGGCCATTCCTCTCTCCAGGCTTGAAGTGGGAACACTTTAGTGGCTGCTATGGATCAGAAATGGCTTGAGAGCTTCCTGAGGGCTTGTTTGTGTGTTGGGAGCCTGATCGCCAGTGTGGTGATTTTGGAAAGCCAGTGTGTCCTTTTTAAAAGCAGGAAATGGTTACCCCCTCTCTCTTCTTCTGGCTCCTGTCTTCCCGTTTGAGCTTTCTCTTGCCATGATGGTGTGGGCTCTGTGAAGTGAGGTCCTTCACACTTTAAGTTTCCAAAGCTTGCAGACACACAGACCACCTTTCTTCACGTATTTCCCAAATCATTTCCTTGCAGCAGTGAAGATGTTAGACTGTGGTACCTCAGCGAGACCGCCCCCAAATGGGGACACCCTTACTTAGCCGCCTGTGCTTTCTAGGATGGCGCCCACGCCGAGACCCCAGGGTAGAAGCGTGAGAGGACTTTAGATCCCCTGCACAGAGAAGTGCAGCTGGACTTCAGTAACTGAGTGAACCCCAGCATCGCCGTGCCTTGACCGAGTCACCTTGGGACTGTGTTCCTAGTTATCAGGAGGCTCAGCAGCCTGTGAAGTGCAGGACGCACAGCCCTCCCTTAATCCACTCCAGCAGAAGGGTCGGCAGTGGGACACAGAGAAGCAGCACGTGCTCACCCTCCCCTGCCAGGAGCCATCTCACTCCTCCCAGGGATGTTCCCCGGCTAAGCACACGGAGGACGCCTTGGAGCAGCTAATCAGCTAAGTCTCTGGAAGGATTAGGTCCCTTTACCGATGTGGATCTGCCACTATTGATTTTGGCCTACCACAAATCCCGTGTAGCCCATTTCGCTTCAGAGAGAGCCTTGTGTTGACACTGTTAAGGATCCTGTGGATATCTTTATCTTCATTGACTTCTTTAGTGAAACACAGAACGCGCAGATGCTTACACCCGGCCCCGTCCATCGGCACTCAACGGGATTTACCCCTTTACAGCGACCTTGAAAGAGCCACTGAATTCCAGTTCTGCCACCTCCTAAGCTGGGAATCTGGAAAAGCCACTCCTCCGCCTTACCCTGGGTCCTTCAGAATAGCTTTCAATAAGTGAAGAAAAAGAGCGGGAAGCCAAAGGTTGGGAAGGGCATTAAGCACCACTTTGGGAATGACCAGGAGCCAGGTGTCATCCAGCTTCCAGGGTCAGAGCTGGGAGGACAATTAGTGCAAGCGCAGATTGAACTACACAATGCAACCCTGTCATGAAAGAGGAAAGGAAGCTGGAGAGGTGGCTCAGCAATTAGGAACACTGGCTGCTCTTCCAGAGAACCCACGTTCAATTCCCAGCACTCACATAGTGGCTCACAACCATCTGCTAACTGTTTCCAGGGGAGCTGATGCCCTCTTCTGGCCTTTGAAGGCACTGTGTGGATTTGGTGCACAGATGTATAAGCAGGCAGAATACCCATGCACATAAAATAATGGGATGGGGGAAACAACTTGTGGTACTTGAATGAGATGCCACCCATAAATCATTTGAATACTTGGTCCCCAGTTATTGGCTGTTCACTGGGGTAGGCTTTGGGGTTTCAGAAGACTTGGTCATTTCTGGTTAGCTCTCTGCTTCCAGTCTGAAGTCCGAGACGTGAGCTATAGCAATTGCCCTCGCTGCCTCCCACCAGCTGCCTCTGTCCACATCACGGACTCTAACCTTCTGGAGCTGCCAGGCTCAACGTTAACTCTGTTTTCTCTGAGTTGCCTTGGCCATGGTGTCTTATCACTGCAAGAGAAAAGTACCTCAAACCAACTCAAAACTCTATCTGTGAAATGTGCCTACTTGCTGGCTGAGACTTTGTCATGGCTACCGGCTGGCCCAGTCCCTTCTCTGGGTCCTTCAAGCTTGTCCCAGCATGCAGAGCTGGCCCTTCTCTTGGTCTTTCCTCTCTGTGGAAACACATGGAGAGGCACCCGTGGGTTTATGAGTCAGCCTATGTAGCGATCCCATGCAGGGGACCTTGAAGATTCCCAGGCTCTGCTTTCATGGTTCAACGTCACCTCCCCGGCACCTGATGCCACCCTACTCACCCAAAAGTGTTTGGAGCAAGTACCAGTGGCATCAGTCAGCTATTTGCTAGTGTGACCAAACACTCAAGGTGAAGACTTTCAAGAAGGGAAAGGCTGCACGGTTGCCAAGGTTTCAGGCTATAATCACTAACAACTTTATGATTTGGGGTCTGTAATGATGCGGGGCATCATGGTGGAGCAGACATGGTGGAGGGGAGTCACTTAGGGTACTCATGAAGCAGAGAGAGACAGAGGAAGAGGCCTTCAGAGACCACTCCTGGGAACAGTCTTCTTCTCCGACCAGAACCTACCACCCACATCCCAGCAGCCCACTAGGTTACGAATCCATCACGAGGGTTTGGACGTATCAGGACCCCCTTCATCCAGCCACTTCCGACAAGGCCTGTCAGCTGGGATTGGTTCATGTCTTAACCACACGGATGCCAAAGAACCCCAGAAGGAGAGCGACGCATTTAACAAATTAACAAAGCCAAGTGATAAATTACAAGATGAAATAATCTTGTGTGTGAATGTGTTTTTAAAACTGCATTGCTTCTCATACGCAACTAATCAATGAAAAATTTTGTCCTTTTTGAAATTTATTTGTCATTATGAGGAATGAAAATGCATTTTTTTTCCAGTGGAAAAAAGAATGAATGTCACTAGTGTTATCTCCGCGACTGTAATTGGGTAAAATTAAATTTCAAAGCCCAAAGGTTTGAATGGATTTTCTTGAATGCTAATGGTGAATATGTATAATCAATTGCCCTGAAGGACTGCATTCACTGTTTATTAAAAGCATGGTAAATGTCTGTGAGTTGGGACCTGACAATCTTAGTCTTTAAGAATTTACCAAAGGAAATAACTGAAAAAAAAAGATTAAGGGCGTTCATTATCACGTTACTTACAATATTGAAAAATTTCTAATCCAAGTGAAATGTGAGCCATAAAATCCCAGTTGAAGAGATTGCGGGCCCATCCCGGCTTTCAGACATGACAGTCATGATGACGGCTCATCAAACAGCCAGGTTTATATGTTGGTGATTAGGCACTAATCTGCACAGGCCAGTCCTGCTGCCACAGTGAACCCCAACACATACGTGCATGATCACAAGAAGACTCAGAGAAGGACCGCGCCAGGCCATGCACGGTCACTTCGCGCGGGGCTGTGGTGCCAGGAACTCTGCCTATCTCCTCCTATAACAGCGTGTGATTTTCTCCCATAATTAAAGAAATGACATTACAAGGCGGTTTCCAGGACCTTGGTCTTTCTAGTTCCTTTTCTTTTCTGTGGTGGCAGGCTGCTATCCTAATTCCATGCGTCACCTCTGAGTACAGGCTGAGGAGAAACGGTTGCTCCCAGCCACCAGCGTCCATCACCCCTTTCTGTGGGGTTCTGCCCCCTTCAACAACAGCAATACAGTTTGAGGGGCTGTCTCTCTTCCTGGAGCTGGAGCCCTTTACCGGGAACATTCATCTCTGCCATGACCAGCGTGAAAGCCAACTGAACCGAAAGAGCCTATTAAGGAGACAGAATCCCCAGAGAGGCCCCGATTCCACTAACTGGAAAAGAATAAGTGTAGATTCGGAAAGTTGGGTCTTCTTTAAGTTGGCAGGGTGCATCTCTGGCCCTCAGTCTACCTGGAAGGTGGGGCCACTAGCAGAGAGCACAGGGATCTTAGGTGCTCACACGCTGGTCAGTATGCTGTGCATGGCCAGGCCTCTGGGTGACTCAGGGGACACACGAGCTGTTACCACTGTGCTTCTGGGAGGTGCCCTGTGCCTAGAGAATGTGCCTCTTGGTGACAGGAAGACTACATATCCATGGGGTCTGGGAAATGTCACAATGGGCTAGACTCCCTTTGTGAGTTCCAGTGTCTGTGATCAGGATGCACAATCACATCACCCTCGTGCACACAAACTTGTCTGTCCACAGTCCTCTGAGCACAGTCGTCAGTCAGGGGTGATGTCAGCCCTGGTGAAAGCAAGCGTAACTATGCAGATGGTCCACATACGGCTACGCTGATTAAGACTCTCGCTAAGGTCTCCGTGAACCAAATCCCAGTAGTAGGAAGGGTGAGGCTAGCTGTTAGCACGTAGAAAACACCACTTATTTGTGAATTACCACCACCAAAGGCCTATAATTATTATTATTATTACATTTAAGGGCGGAAATAAATCCTTGGAATGCAAGGTAAACACTGCCTGTGGGTGACTTTTTATCTCAATGCTAAAGTCTGGCTTCTTAGCAGGTGAAGGTGTTGGCTACTCTTCTGAGAGACTCAATGGTTAGCACACTCCCACCCCAAACCCCGTAGATGCTCAGTATGCACTTTCCAAAAGAACAAAGTACGTGTTAACGATGCTTCCTGGTAGTATTCCAATAGTTCTGTAAACAGTGCCAGTCAATGTGGCCCGTGCTCCCAAGACACACTGCAGCTACATACTCCCAGAGTGCACTGCATCTGTTCTCTGTGGATCTGGACACATGCAGACACACACATCAGAGATGCTTGTGTAATGTGTAGACATTGCTAGCTCTGTGCCTGGCTTTGAGACAAACATTAGGAACTTATCAGCAAACAAACCCAGGCCCCAGCTGAGCTCATGGAGCGTGCAAAAAACAAAGAAGAGGTGAATGTGGCCAGACAGGGCTATGAGAGATCAGGGGGCAGAGCAGGCATCTGCTCAGAGCTCAGAAGAAGGTGGTCAGGCTAAGCCTCACGAAGGGGGACTGGGCAGGAAGAGCAAGGTGCTCAGGCCACGTGCAAGGGAGTGGTACCCCCATTATCACAAACCCCTGGGTCAGGAAGAGCTTGGAACTATTGAAGGTATGCTGAGGTCCACAAGCAATGTCCACTTGGAGATTAGTGCCCAGTGCAGCAAGGGGTCAGCAGTGGCTAGGTCATTGAGGACACTGGCGAGTTCTGTTCTAAAAGTGGTGCGGAGCCACCGATGGACTGGGACCAAAGAGTTGATAGGATTGATATGGCCCCATATGATTGGCAGGGAAGCTGGGCTGGCTGAAGGCTGCTCAGTCAGGGAATGTACACCCTTGAGGGAGCACCTGGAGGTTGTCACCCTGAGTCAGCATTCACAGGAGAGGCGACGGCAGCTTCCCTGTCTTCAGTCTCATGCTACCGGGCATTGACAATGACTATGGCTCAGCCATGCCAAGTCTCCGTTCCTGGGCAAGACAGAGACCAACAAGGTACTTCTAGGTATTCTTCCAGAGTGACTCAGACAGACCTGGAAACACCTACTGAGTCTGAGGCCTGGGCCCAGGAAGGGTCACAGAAGCTGCTAGAAGCTGGTGTTGCTTTGCTTGCGAATTCATCACAGACGGGCACTCCCTATAAGTCTCCTGCAGATCCCACTCACCCGGCCTTCCAAAGCTGATCTTGAGCCCTGCTCCACTGCACAAGCAAGAGCCATGACCCAAAACCTTCCTCTTAGACGCTGCTATCTCTCCCTGCAAGACATCTTACACGTGATCAGCACTGAGCTGCTCAGCTCCTGTGCCCAGTGCAAGTGAAAATATCGTCGCACTCCTAAAGCAAGTCCGTGACAACTTACAAATCGTGACCTGGAGATGCAAGCTCAGCGTCACCACAGCGAGGTTCTCGGGGAGTCTGCAGGAGGAAGACTTTGGAAACAGACGCTTGGAAAGAAAGCATGAAGGACAGACTAGAATCTGATCGTGCTGGGTCCCTGGCTTACAGATGCAGGCTTTGAGCTGGGACATCAAGAGGGGCCAGATGAGGTTGGATCACACTTGCTGCCATGTGACCAGCCCTTGGACACCAATAGAGGAGCCCCACCTGGACAGTGGAGCTGGCCCTTACAGGTAAGACAAATGCCAGGGGCAGGCAAGTACTGAGAATGGTTGTAGGTGGCTCTCGAGCCCTGCCTACTGCTCTTCTCTTACCCATGGTGCCTTGCTAGTGGCCTGGATTCCGTTGGTGAGCTTCCACACTGTGGCCGAAATCTCCCGCTGGACAACCAGCATCACGATGGGGGTTACCTTCCTGTGTTGTTACGTAGGATGTTTGCCTGTTTGACTGAGCATGAGTGACGGTGGCCGTGCTGCCTGTGCCTGTGACCATCTGGTGATGGCAGGAGGAGATGTGTGACCCACCCACCTGCAGTGAGTGGCATTCCTAACTGGGGTGTTTCTTGCTTCCGTCTGACGTCCCACATTAACCTGCAGCGGAGGGATGGGAGCCCACTGCATGGTGACAAGGTTAAATCATGTGGCCAAGATGACAGAGGAGGAGCCTGGGCCATGTTTTGGTGATGCACTTTAAAAAAAATGGCTGCTGTCTAACTGTCCTTGGGAGGCCACAATCTTGTAGCAGCTGGGCCATAAGACTGCCATGTCCCCAGTAAGCTCTTCTCCAGAAGCAGGGGTGGGACCGTGTTCTCTAGTGCACTCCCATGATGCCCACATTGTGGAGGTATCACACAGACATGGAACCCTACCCTTGGACCCTCCTCCACCTTTGGAAAGCTCCTGCCTCCCAGGTCACAATCAGCCAGAACAGATCTTCTTCTGCTGTATACCTGGAACTCCCAGATCTCCCAAAGTCAAACAGGAGATATTTTCAAGTCTGCGTGTATGATGTTCATGTCTGTGGATGCATGTATGAGTCTGTGTGCCTATGTATACATGTATATACTGGCATGCATGTCTAGGCATGTGTCTTTATGCATACAGCTCTTTCCATGTTCTATGACTTCATGTTATCTCATTTGAGGTAGATTTTTGTCAACTATTCCCCTAGCCTGACTCTTTGCAGCTATATGTGGTCTACGTTTCTGGAATCCTCATTGTCGCCTTGGATTTGGGAGATCATGGATGCCCGAGAAAGGGAGGGCGGAAACAACCAGGTGCCCCCTGAAGAGGAGTGTTCCCTCCGAACCTGAGATCAGACCTTGGTCCCATCTTCCAGTGTGGGTCTGGACTGGTGGAGTCAACAGGGACCCTGCATGCCAGGGAGATTTATGCTGCCCTGCTCAAGCTGAGCCTGCCTGTTCCTAATCAACCAGGGAGGGCGGCACACAGAAGACAGAAGGCCTTCCTCCCCTCCTCCAACCTCTTGCTTAGCTCTGTAAACTTGTTTGGAATGAAAGGAAGCTGCTGTGAACTGAACACTGGCCAAGCAGCAGGAGACCATCTTTCTTCTTCTTTCTTTTTTTTTTTTAAAGCCCACACCTGCAATTTGGAGCTGACACAGAAGTTAACTAACCCCAGTACTTTGGAATCAGAAAATGTTGTTGTAACAAAATGTTTGAGGCTGGATGCGCTCCAATTCCTTGAAGAAGCTTCTCTTCCGCTATCCAATTCACCGCCTTACTGAAGTGTTTGGCAGAATTTCCCAGTTCTCCATGGCTCTATGTTTGGAATGCTTGAGATACTTGGAGGAGGATGAGCCGTGATGGGTGGGGAGGTCCGGGCTGTGCCTGCAGCCTCCCTCCCACCCAGCTAGGAGAAGCCCTGGGGTAGTAACACCGCAGTGGTTGTGTTCCTACATGGATCTCTCAGGAAGCACCGGAGGCTCCTGAGTGAGATGGACCCTCCTGCCAGAGGACTGGTGTCCCATGGGAAGGGACTGCACAGGCCTCCTCTTTTCCTCTGGATACATGAGCACATGGTGATGGCAGTGCCCCGTACACCAATGGGAGAGGCCAGGAGGTGGAGTGGGGGCCTTGGTCTCAGACTTCTACTATCTAGGGATGAAAGAGGTTGAGTGAGTCTGGATAGAAGGGCTCCCAGTCTGCGGCTTCTGCTACAGCAGCCTGACGGGATGTATAGGAGGGCTCTGTTTGAACAGCAAGAGAAACAAACAAACAAAAATCCCTGCAGTGCTTCCATCTTGCAAATCTATTTGTAAATGGATCAAGTTTTCTGAAAACCAAATATAGGGACTAGGGTGCAGCTCAGTGGTACAACATTGATAAGCATGCTTGAAGCTCTGGGTTTGATCCCTAACACCACACACACACAGACACATACACACACGCACATGTACACGCACATACACACACACACCACACACACATATATACACACACCTGCATACACACACACACACACCTCTGCATTAATTATTTTGTGAATGCTTTTTATTCATGTATGTTCATTTCTATTTAAAAATAATATATGCTCGATCACGTTCGTCTGACTAATATGTGGCTATAATGTGACTCAGAGTCCCTCAGGACCAGAGACTCCCGAGGAAGGCGACATCCTGGAACTGCCCCATCTCTGACACAATGTTGGTGAGAGCTACAGGTAGGCAGGGCAACCTGGAACTCTTCTGCACAGGGTAATTCACAGAACGAGGGACTCTCAAGAACAACGAATCTATCCCTAAACCCTCTGGGCAAATGTCACTAGGATGTCCCTAACTGAAACATCTTGATTTCTTCCTGACAGGCAACACCTTTGGTTTGCGCCAACACGCGACATCACCACTCCCGATCCCCGTCTCCCTCTGCCCTTGATGGAGAGTCAGGGCCTGGTGACTGGCTGTCCGTCCTCAGCAGCAGTCAGCACGAACACTTCCTGTCACTTTGGGATGCCTGACTGACTCCTGGTGGATCCTAGACACCACAGACGTTTCTGCACATCTGGAGTCTGGAATCTCACTTCAGAATGCTCATCTCCTTGGCTCCCAGCAAACAGGACTGCTTACCTGAGGCTCCTGTGGGCATAGGAGGCTGCCTGCAACCCTGCACTCTGTATTTCAGAACAGAGGACCAAGGGCAATGGGGACAGCGGCAGCTGTTGAAATTTGGGGCGGCTGCACAAGCAGGCGGTGAGGGGGCCTGGGCAGAGTTCCTCTGCAGTCTAACCCTCCCATTCTGGTGCCTAGCCCGCCCACAGTGACCCCCATGGTCAAAAGCTCTTTCCCTTTTCATGAAGCCCTGAGAGCAGAGCCGTTGGGAGCTAAGACACCCTGGACAGTGAGCGAGGGCCCAGAGCTGGCATGCTTGGACTTGTCTTTGAGTCCCGATCCTGCCCTTCAGGGATCTGCATGCCCCACTGGCGCTACCCACGCCAACCTCTAGAGGCCGCTCTAGTGTACTCCGTACCCACCAGACTTCAGCTGGGATACCTTGATTCCCCGTTTGGCCATTTCGACCCTGACCTCCCCACCTAGTTTTGGCAATAACCCTACTAAGTCCTGCCGTGCAGTCAGCCCCTCATTCGCACCGTTGGTGTCCAGCTCTGCCTTTGTGAGGACCCCATTTCGTCACGTGACACCTCCCCAGCCAATCAGGCTCCTCTCAGGAATTTTCCATCCTGATCCCTCCCTGAGCACGGTCTGTCACTGTTTCCTGTACTCAGTGAAGTCTCTCCCTCTCTCCTCTCTCGGCATCTCTCCACATAGTGTCAGTCATTTTTCCTGAGCACCTGCCACGCAGGGGCAGCCTGGCAGAGTGATGGTGTCCCACAGACAGCAGAGGGAGAAGGAGAAGGGACCAGTGAACAGGCATGCCAAGATCTAAAGAGAAACAGAAGCGCAATCCTTGCCAAGCTCACTGCCCAACGCAGAAGGGCAGGCTCTGGGCTGGCAGGTGGGCCCTTGCCCTCAGCACTATGTCCCTTGACATGTGTGCAACACAGACGGAGAGAGTGGTGGAGGGTTTTTTCTGACACACCCAGGCTCCACAGGTGTGCAATGAAGAGGTGGCCACAGGGGTCTTCAGGACTGGTTAGGGATTGAGGATGGAGTGGTGACTCAGGGCAGAAGCAGAGGTCAGCACGGACTGATGGTTTGCAGGATGGAGGAAATGTCACGGCCGAGGGACTCAGGGACCTCTAGACCTCAAACAAGGCATTGGAGTGGATTCTGCTGATGTGAAATGTCCTGTATGCTGTGAATATGTTTTATTACCTACCGTTGGTTAATAAAGAAGGTGATTTGGCCAATAGCCAGGCAGAATAGAGTCAGGCTGGAAATCCAAGCAAAGATAAAGGGGAAAAGAAGGTAGAGTCTGGGAGGCACTAACAGCTGCCAGAGAATCAAGATGTGAGGTAACAAGCCATGGGCTTTGAGATAAAATAAAAACTAATAGAAATGGGTTAATTTAAGTTGTAAGAACTAGGTAATAATAAGCCTGAGCTAATAGATCAAACAGTATGTAATTAATATTAAACCTCTGAGTGGTTATTTTAAAAGCGGCCATGGGACCAGGTGGGATGAGAAATCTCCAAGTTACATTCTTCCTTGTGAGACTTCCCAGCTTCAGAGCAGGAAGACAAACATATCCACACGTTCAACCCCCTAAGCCCCATGGCAGCAACAGGACCCATGCGGAGGACTTTGTTTCCATGATCATGACAGATTCTTAGGACCTTTCAGTGTCTGCCTCTTTCCCACCCCACAACATCTCCTGGCTCATTCCAAATAGACCCCCAGATTCTTCCTGCCGGCAGACCTTGCCTTTGGTCATCTATGACAATCGTCCTTAGTGGCCTCCCACCCAGCTTGGTGAACTGCACCCCAGGTAGCTACCGTTTGCTACCCACCTGCCCACCTCTTTACCAGACCTCAGCCTGCCCACCAGGGCATCTACGACCTGCTGTACTTCATCTCCTCCAGAAGCATGAGAACTAGAATCCCTGCCTCTTTGTCCTTCACTTTGACGCCAGGCACCCAGCAGATGGCTCCAAACCTGCGCTGAAATATATGGTGCTTGAGTTTAGCCGCACAGAGCAGGACAAATGGAGGGCAGTGAGGCCTAAAGACCTCTGAGGGCAGGTGAGTCAGCTGGGGAGACGGTGAGGAGGTCAGTGAGTCAGCTGCGGGGGATGGGGTCGAGCTATGCCCAAGCCTGTTCATGCCTGTGTCCTGTGGGCTGTCTCCTGCTTCCCAGGGGGTCTCCTCAAATCCCAAGGTGTTCACTGGGGTCCGCTTACTACCATCTCATAGCTCGCAGAGAGCAGACCAGGTGCCAGAATACTCAAGCTTCACGGAGCTGCCTTGGATCTATAGCACCACCCACGCAGCCGCCAGCCATCTCCTTGGGAACTCAGACCAAGCCCTCTTTAGAGGGCTGTGCTGCTCCATCCCTCTGCGGACAGCCACCTGCTCTGGCTAACCTGAGTCAGTATTAAGGAGTTATCAGTGGAAACGGAGCTGAGAATCACCCAAAGACAGACCCGGAGCACAGCCCAAATGCCGGCATTCTTCTGACAGTAATCAGCGGCTCATGTTTAATTAATCTTCCCTGAGTTTGCTGGGGGATAAAAGCAATTTTCTATTAGTAGGAGAACCACGTATGTGCTCAAGGATGCTTAATAAATTCTCCACAGCAACCCCCTGTCAACTCCTGAAGATCCATCTCTACTCTGCCTTGTGGAAGCAACTGTCTCTTCCCGGTGCAGGCGACTTGGACTACAATCTACACACTGAGCCTCAACTGTCTGAGGGTGGGGTGCTCCGATCATGTGACACTGTGTCTCACACTCCTCCAGCCTCTCATGAGTCCTCCCTCCTCCAGACAGTGGCAACATGGAAACCCAGCGGCTAGCGCGGACTGTATAGCCAGTCTCTAGTTAGGTATTGTGGATGTGACTGTTCTGTTTTCTGGGCTGTGTGGGCATCTATCCCCTGCACCCTCATGTTCTCATCTGGATGTGAGTCCCTGTGCAAACTGGACCTGTCTGGGGGACGCTGTGTCAGCAATGAGGAGTTTGGCCACCAAGATCCATGTGGGATCAGTATTGTGACCCTCTGGGGGCATGTGGCTTTTATCTCCCCTGGCTGGAAGATGGACCTGGCTGATGGTCAGGATGCCGACATGAAGGGCTTTGAGCACATGCATTCCTCTAGCCAGAGAGAATGCTAGCTGCTTTTCCATGGATTTTGTCACAAAATCTCCCACTGAACACCAGAGCTTCACACGGGAGGCAGATCTATCGCTTTCTCTCCCCCATGCCCTCTCCCATGGGACCATCCACAAAGACATGTTGTCACTGCCTCTGAACAGAGGGCTTCTGGCACAGGGAGGCCAGCAGGTAGGCTCAGCCTCTGACCTAGCAGCTCCATGGTGGCTCTGCTGGATAACTAGGGAAGTTTTTGTTCCCGGTGGTATTTTCATAATGTAAGAGACGGGATGACATGACTGGCTAGGCAACACAAAAACTTCTAGAAGTGCTGATGCTGCTCTCAGCCCCAGGAGCTCCCGACCCGCAGCTCTGCATTAGAAACTTAGATGGTACGAGGAGGTTGAGGCCAGACAAATGGTTCTCCACCCTGACACTGAAGGGACAGCCCTGGTGTGGAGAGCAGAGCCTTGCTCCACCTTTCCCTCCAGCTGCCACGCTGACTTCAGTGTGAGCAGAGAGGCTCTACAGAGAAAAGTCTTTGTCATTCCTCGAGGAGGCTTTTGCTGTCAAAAGAATGTCTTGGGTGGTTTCATTCTAGGCTGGGAACTGCCTGTGAGCTCTTGAGTCATGAGCACATCCAGCAAATACAGAGGGGCAACCTGCTAGGGAACCAACTGTCAGAAGGGTATCAACCAACTAGTCAAGATAACAAGAGTCAGTGTTGGCTATCAGATGCCAGTTTAGCTCCTGATCCTGTTGGAGACCACTGCTGAGAAAGCTCTGAAGAGCCCGGTTGGAGTGGCTGGCTCTCTCGAGTCCACTGGCCACTGCAGCAGAAGTTATGAGCTCCTGGTTCCTTACCGTCTCCCGCTCAGTACCACACTGAGAGATTGCCAAGCATCTTGGAGCATCACGGTGCTGTTTAGGTAGGCGTCTGGTTGGCTCCTGTCCCCATGCCCCCTCATTTATCAACTCCTGCTCTTATTCCTTCTCACAGCCAAGACAGGGGCTGACCACAGGTGAACAGTACTGCATGTCAGTGCCTTCTATTTTGCTCCATTACAATACCAGTGTGCCTGGTGGCACCTTGGGGGGACCTCCACCAGAGGCAGCACAATCCCCCATTCTATGCTGTGTGCAATAAGGGAAATTTTGGACACTCTTTGAAGACCATCAGCGCTTGGGTCCCTTCTGTTTCCATGTTCTACAGAATGCAACTCTGCTTGAACCTAGCAGGAAAACCAGCAAGTGGCCCATGTCTGAAGTGGTCCCATCAAGATGGGTCATGGGGACAGGGAAAAGTTTGTACACACGACACACCTGAACTCAAGTGTGGATCTCTGTTCTTCACCGGGAATTATGGAGTCCTTCCCCCTGCTGACCACTGGGTTCCCATGTCACTCAGGCATGCCCAGCCCTGCTCTATCCTCACTGCATCTCTCTCCAATGTTCCTTAGAAAGCTTTTCGCCTGTCCCTTGCAGTGTGGTGCTGGGCACTATGATGCCATGAGGTACACAAACCAATGCTGACCTGCAGGGCCGGCCTAGCCTCTTCATTCAGTCATGGCGCTGTTTTTTTTCTCTGTATCTTTGAATGTTCTATAATTTAATTTCTCATCTTTCACCTTACTTCCTCACATTTTCTTATTAACCCATCCATCACATCTGTCCATCAACCCTTCTATTCATCCAATCCCATCTATCATCTCATCCATTCTATCATCTATCTATAATGCCATCCATCCACCCATCCATCCACCCATCCATCCACCCATCCATCCACCCACCCATCCATCCACCCATCCATCCATCCACCCATCCGTCCTCCATCCGTCCTCCATCCGTCCTCCATCCGTCCTCCATCCGTCCTCCATCCATCCACCCACCCACCCATCCACCCATCCACCCATCCATCCATCCATCCATCCATCCACCCACCCATCCATCCATCCATCCATCCATCCATCCTCCATCCATCTCATCTAACCATCCATCCATGCATCCAATCATCCATTTATACCCATCCATTATTTTCCCTTTCTTCCTTTCTCCTTCTTCCCATGTTCACAGTGTCTTCACGCTAGACGCGAGGCTTCCCCAGATGGAGACTGTCTGCTTCCTCACCACCGAATACTCTGTTCTCTCCCCTCGGCGCCTTTCACTGTTTCCTGTTCACTTTCTTTCAATCTCTTTGCCCTTGGCTTAAGCCCTTCCCTTGGCACAGTGGGGACTCTTTTCTGTTACTCTTGGGTGGGGGACCTGGCACTTGGAGGAAGTCTTTTTCTTTTTCTTCCTTTACACCCTGATGGCCTATTCCCTCCCTGTCTCTCACTCTGTGGGGGGTCATACCCTCTGTGCTTATGGTGTTTGCCCTTTTGTGGCTCTCCCTGCATCCTGAGAATGTTCTATTTTCTCTGACTTCAGTGTTGGAATCCTCAAGAACTGAACTTGGACCTTCCAGCAATAATCACACGCATTATTTTTTGGCTTATGGCCCATGATCCATGCAACATCTTTGGTGTCATAAGAAGGGGACTCAAAACCAGTTCGCAGACCAGTATGAAGACAATGACAAGGGACCACGCAGCATGCCTCTGTGATCAGGCTCTCAAACCCCGGATGTGGATAGTTTTCTAAGACTCACTTTAGGTCTTGAAAAAAGCCCCCAGAATTCATACATGAGGAAACAACCAACCAACCAACCAAACAAACAAACAACCAAAAAGCCCATAAAGTTGGCTGCAACTGATGCCCAGCTGGGAAACATTATTCTACATCCCACGGAGTATGCATTTAGGTGATTCAGAGGTGACCAGGGAGACGGGGGACTCAGAAGGTTGGAGAAATGAGAACATGAGCTTTGCTCCCAGAGAAGCTGGTCACGGTTGCTCCCAGCCCTGTTTCTAACTGGTTAGTTGCTCCTCCAGTCTCTCAGCACAGGAGAACATGTTTTTTTTTTTTTTTTTTTTTTTTTTTTTTTTTTTTTTTTTGTACCAACATGAATTCAGTAACCGCAACAGTTACTCATATAGCGTGATTCTTATAAGGTCATGGGTACTTTAGACTGGGAAGCAATGCAGCTAATTTTTCATAAGGACTTGATGGGGCAGCACTGTCTCTGTAAAGGTCCAGATCTTAAGACAGGAAGTGAAGGCAGCAAGGGCATTGTGGAAGACTGGTACGGGGCTTCCTCTCAGCCTCTCCTGACCTGAGTGGATGGTGCTGTCTCTCTAACAAAAGGCAAGAGGGAGGAGGGACCAGCCACCTGGAGGGAGATGCTGCAGATGCCATAGTTCAAGGATTCTGAGTTGGAGCCCACAGGTGGCGTCAGGTTGCTCCAGCTCCACATGTCCCCAGGTCTCCATTGCTCAAGCACTTGAGGGAAGGACACCTCTTCCTGCTCCCTGACTTCAGACCTCCCCATTGGGCTCTAAATCTCAGTACACTGTGACCAAACAATCCCTGCAGCTATGGGGTGGGCACTTTGGAAGGTGCTGTGTAGGTTTGGGGCATCAGGGACTCTGCCAGGGAAAGGAGGACCTTCTGAGCCTCAGAAAACGTACAGCAGGATGGCAGATGTCTTCCTAGCGGAGATAGCCAATACTCACCCCATTCCCACCTTTAGCCATTACGGTGGGCTTGTCTCCTGTGGGAGTGTCCCCTGGTATCACTGTGATTTTTCCTTCCACCCAGTGTCTGATATATAGAACTTGCCCTGCCTAGTTCGGACAGTCAGTCTGGTGGCCACTACAGTTTGGTTGTGTGCATCCCTCTCTAAGTTTCAGACTGTGGATGCTCTGAGAAGGAGCTATGAGGGACAGGGTTTGGGCGAGAGAGACAGCCCTTGAAAGAAAGATTTAACCCAGGAGGGCTTAGTTTAAATCATTAAAAAGTGAGAGAAAGGGGGGAGAGAAAAAGAGACACGCAGTTGGAAGAGGGAGGGAGGCTTGGTCTCCCTTAGCCTTGCACCCGTGTATACATGGGTCCCGAAAGTGTTTGCTGAATGAATAACTGAGCTTTACTCCCTGCCCATTGTTCCCACTTGTTCATTTCTGCTTTGATCTGATTTCCAGGAACCCTGGGCAGACCACAGAACTACGATCAGATCAGTGAGTTGGCTCTTGCACTCTCTAACCCAATGAGAGTAGAGACTTGTGGGCTCTTGGGGAATTTCAAATCATCATATGAACCTCTTTCCGGCAAGCGTAGCTCCTTTCAGACAAGGATGTGAGAGGCACCAGGGTGGAGACAGTGGCCCACAGTCAGTGAGAGTCCCGCAGGCACCCACGGCTGCACCCTTGTTAGCAGCTACCAGTCAGAACCATCAGTCTAAGCTTGCCTATCCTGTGCCAAGCTGAACACCTGCCCATGGCCGTGGGCACCATGTACTATCTAGGACTCTAGGTCTTTACCTCCTCCCCCTAACTATGGGCTCTGCTCACCAGGCACCCTGGGACCCAGGGGATGGGTGGGAGTGTACTTTACAAAGCTCTCTACTTCAAAGTCACTCCTGGACACACAAACGATGGCCATGGTGTCAAAGACAGAAAGGTAGGAAACACGGGACAGTTAACACTGGGGGGAGGGGCGACTGGTGTCCAGTGGGTACTCTGCTGGGTGAGCTGGGCAGGGAAAGGGTGAAGGTTCCCCAGTGATCTCAGCAGACCCGTGGCCAGGGTGTTGGTGTTCCTGGTGCTGTGAGTAGTAGCCGACTTGGCTATTCGGTGCAGGTGATGGGATACCCTGGTGCGGAGACCCTGCCCACAGGGACAGATGCAGCGGGGTCATGGCTCATCTGGGTTGGGGTGGCCCTTGTCTGTGGTCTCTGTTCTTCCCTGTAATTCCCAGCCACCTCAGTGACTGAGAGGAAAGTCACAGCCGCCCTAAGTGATCATTATGAACAGGTTTCCTGTAATTGGAAGATAAACCTTCCAAGTTCATTGCTGTCTCAAATTCATCTTTAACTTAAAAAAATAGCAATAATTAAAGCCAACTGTATGGTGCAGGATAGCATGTGTGGAGGGCAGATAAGAGCCCTGGTCTCTTTGATTGTGGCTCATTTTTGCCTTGGGGAATTTTAATCCTTTGACCTTTGGAGTCCAAGCTCTTAATTATTTTTTTTATTTCATTTTTGGCAACAGTGAAAGCCCAGAGCGTCTTGTGTGTAGCCCTCCCAGGTGGCAGCTCCTGGGGGACGACTCCTGGGGTAGTATAACAGGCACAGAAGGCCACAAAGGGCCCTCCCCTCCGTTCTGTGTCTTATATGGTGGTCTTTTCTCTCCAGCATCAAAAGACAAGAGCCACCTTCATAGTGGCCCCTGGGTCCGGTAAAGAGGACAGGTGGCTCGCAGGGTCAGCAGCTGAGCCAGCTCAGCTGACTCCTGCCTGTGTGCGGAGAATCAGCTGTACCCTTCAGAGAGACCCAGGACAACTTACAAGAGACCTCAGTTAAGAGGGCTGTGCCAGCAGACTCCTTAAACACTTATCAAGCCCCTTCTGTATGCAGTGCAACTGCCAGATCCTACTGCATGCAGTGCAACAGCCAGGGAGAGTGACGGAGATGAAAGAAGTCTGAGATCTCATCCTGCTTGAAGGCGAGTAGCTGTAGGGGAGGGTAGCAGCCTCTCCTCTGTTTCTGCCCTGTTTGGGGGCTCTTATGAAGTCTGCCATACAAAGAGGGGGTTCTCTCTATAGTACTGACTTTTCAACTGTGTGTGTGTCTCTCAGACATAATTGTATTTCTGTGTTTTATTCCAGCTAAGGGCCCTGAGCCTGGTAGCCACACACCAATAAGCTTACTCCCTGGGGTACAGCCATCCCACACAGGACTCAGGGAGGCAGCTTTATACCCCAGGTGCCTGGTCCAGGGCACAGGAGGACTCAGGGCTCCACAGATGGTGGTCTCCTGTGCTCAGAGGAGAAGTGGGCTCCCAGCAGGGCAGAAAGCTTGTTCTCCTTCAACAGACACAGCTAGAATATGAATTCATAGGGCTCATTACACATTCCAGTGTAGGAACTGCCAAATGAGCTCCTAGCAGTAGAGACACCTGAGGCAGAGGAGTCATTCTCGAGGCACCGCTGTCATAGCAGGATCCAGGCTGGAACTGGGAAGATGCCAGACTCAGGACGGGTGAGGCTTAGGGATGGAAAGCTAAGTGATGCCATCAGCAGTGGCAGGCGCCGTCTCTGTACACAGAACCTGGGGTATGTTCAGGCTGACCCGCAGTCAACAGTTGTGGGTTGGGAAGACACACACAAAGGCTGCAGCACCTGAGGGTGTGGTCAGCCGGGGACCTACCTGGAATGCCTATACCTTAGAGAGTCACTTCTGAGCTGCATCATGAAGCAAAGCCCACACCCTTCACCTTGTCCATTCTGCCTCCCTTTCTGATCTGTACCACACGCACACATACATGCACACACCCGAACTAACATTAGGGGCATCCTAAGGTCAAGCACAAGGGCTCCGAATGCTGCACATATCACAGTGGGACCTGGGGACCTGTGTTTTGTACCACAGATGCTCTGCAAAAGGGACCAGAAGCCATTTACTCAGCCCCTGTTCCCTGAAAACTCTGCAGCTGACACACCCCAGCCTACCTCTGTTTCTGAAGCACTGATTTCTTGACTGGCAACACATGTCTTGGTGACCAGGTTTCCCTGTACCCAGGAGTCCGCGTGACACACGGGAAGTGCTCAACACTGTGGATCAGAGGATGCCCCACGGCACTGCCCCAGTGGCTGAACCTTGCAGCAGGATGTGGATGCTAATACCATGCTCTCTGAGTGACCATGAGCTTGGGTTACACTGTCCTGTCTCATCCCCATGGCAACTCAGCCAGGTGGGGAGAGAAGCTGAGCCTACGAGGGTGTTCTAAAGACCTGGGCCATTCTACAGCTTAGCAGAAGGACCTCACGAGGTTACACTCTCCTCAAGCCTTTGCCTCCTGACTGATAAGAGGATCAATGTCACCGTCGCTGGTTATAGCTTAGAGGAGAGTACATGGGGACGCTCTCAAGTCTATTAGAACACCAGTCTTGTGGAACATGTCATCTGCAAGCTCCTGAACAGTTCCTGCAGCCAGCACACAGAGCCAAACAATGCCACTTCTCTCCTCAGAAACGCTGCTGTTGCTGCGGCTTTCGGGTTTGTTTGTGTGGATCTGCTGGCACCTGGTTCTCACCATACGTTGATGATTGTTATTTCTGACCCTAACGTGGCCTGCTTCTCGGGCTTTCGATGCCTGCACAATCTTTTGGGAACCAAGAATCATAGAGATGAATCCTTAATTAAGACACCAAGTTGGTTCAGCAAATGTCAGAATTCCTGATGTCAAGAGAAGAAAAAACAACCTCATTAAATATTTGGATGGTGGACGGATGTGCTAATTAAACACGCAGGGCAACACAAACCTAGCATGGTAACTTTCTCCACCGCCAGCAGACTCAGCAGGGTTGGGGGTCCTTGGGGGCTGGGCTCCATCTTACAGAGGTCCTGGTAGCACTCAGGACAGACCCTAACTTAGACACCGCCCCCAGTGTGCTTCACCCTAGTGTTCTCTAAAAGACAGCCTCAAAAGGTGACTGGAGCCGGGCGGTGGTGGCGCACGCCTTTAATCCCAGCACTCGGGAGGCAGAGGCAGGCGGATCTCTGTGAGTTCGAGACCAGCCTGGTCTACAAGGGCTAGCTCCAGGACAGGCTCTAAAGCTGCAGAGAAACCCTGTCTCAAAAACAAAACAAAACAAAACAAAACAAAAAAAAAGGTGACTGGAGAAACCCCAGGATAGCTGTGTGTGGTGGTGTCCATCTGCCAGTCTAGCATTTAGGGGGCAGACGAAGGGGTATCAGGAGTGCATGGCCAACCTCAGCTATGAAGCGAGTTCCAGGTCAGCCCAGGCTATGCAATACCTCCTCTCAAGACAAGCCAACCAACTCATCAGCTAACCAACCAAACCTGGAATCCTCCAGCCCCATGGCTCAGAAGCAGAAGCACACACTCAGGCTGATCTTTCCTGCCCATCTATGACCATCACAAGGGCACCTGTGATTGCTGGTCCATGGCCAGCAGGGGAGCCATACACTGTGACGTAAGCTACAGGTTCTGCAGATGGCATGGGTGGAGTGAGCTGTCTTGCGTATGAGGGAGCTGCTGACCACAGGGCTCTCCAGAGGCCCTGCATGGGCAACCCTCCCTGAGTCACCCTCCCAGCTGGTGCCAAGTCCTTTTATCCACGCAAGGCTCATCTCGTCCCGCCAGAACCATGTTCACAGCTCCCTGTGGCTGTCTCTGGGCTTCCTTCTCTCCTCCCCAGGGTAAGCCCTGCTGTTCCTGGTCAGTTCCCAAGAGGACTTTCCCCCATCATAATAGACACATTTCCCTTCCCTTTGTCCCATCATCATCAAGAACCTTGATTCTGAGCTGTTTCCAGTTTTTGGCTATTATGATGAATGGATAAGGAAAACGTGGTACAATAGAATATTATTCAGTCATTAAGAAAAGTGAGATTATGACAATTTCAGGCAGATAGATGGAGCTAGCAAAAATCATCCTGAGTGAGGTAACCTGTGTTGATGGAGCAGTGGGCTGCGTCCCGCCACCCGGCTAGCTTTACACCTGAAGTAATTACACAGAAACTGTATTCTTTTAAACACTGCCTGGCCCATTAGTTTCAGCCTCTTATTGGCTAATTCTCATATCCTGCTTTAACCCATGTTTAGTAATCTGTGTAGCACCACGAGGTGGTGTCTTACTGGGAAGGATCTTAGCCTGTGTCCATCTCGGAGAGGAGAGCTATGGCGTCTGCCTGAGGCATCTGCCTCACTTCCCTTCTCCCAACATTCTGTTCTGTCTTCCCCGCCTACCTATGTTCTGACCTAGCAGGCCAAGCAGTTTTCTTTATTAATTAACCATGAAGTCAACACAAAACAGAAGACCCACCTACATCAAACCTGGGCCCCCAAAGGCAGATATCTTATGCTTTCTCTTATATGTGAATGTTAGCTTTTGAGTTTTCCATATATTTACTACAGACCAAATAATCACAGAGGGTAGGTGCTTAGCAATGAGCAAGTGTGAGGGTGCAGAATGGGGGTGGAGAGGAAGTAGATAACCTTCCAAATGAAGGGGAAAGAATCTACAGCGAGTGCTATGGAGAGGCACAGGGGAAGCTAGAATATGAGGATTTTATGGGGGGGGAGAGAAGGTTAAAGAGGGGCTATGGGGGAGGGACAACTAACACCAAAGGCCCAGAAACCACATGGAATTTGCTACTGTAGAAGCTTCATAAAATCTATATGTTTATGTCAAGAATCTAAATAGAGTCATCAAATTATAGGCAAGACAACACCCCAATTAGACATCTTATGCCACCAAGTAAATCCTCCAGAGATAGGAATGGGTGACACTTTGTTGAACTGTTGGTCCAAGGGGCCCCATGGAACTCTTCAAACACCTTAGTCTATTGACAGAGCTGTTTGGTTGCTCTCTACAACCTGAGGGTAAGGTCCTGTTGATGAAGACAACACAAGAATCTGCCACTGAACAAGTCGAGCTGATGCCTAACTAGAAGTTTCACCCCTAGTGGTTGGTATTCTTGGTGCTGGAAGGCACCTGAGTGCTACTGGAGGAGAAAGGTGACCATTATCATGACCCAGCTACAAACCTGTGGCCCACAGCAGTGACCTACCTGCCAGAGGTACTGGTGCAAATGTGTCACAAACGTTATGGGAGCAATCAATGACCTTCTGGTTGGAGCTGAGGCTCATTTCATTGGGTGGAACCCATACATGACACTGTTAAGGTGGCCAAGAACCTGAGAGTAGTTTGCCGTGGGCCTTCTAGTGGGAGAACCTAATGCTATTATTCTGCTAAGGGATCACAGTAATAAAATACCTCCCAAAGCATGATGCTGTGCCCATGTATCAGTGCCTGGCTCGATCCACATCAGAGGAGAGAGAGATGGGAACGAACCCAGACCTACACATGGAGAATGTGCATGAAGTGGGAGACTGGAGCACTCGGTCCTGAATGGATGTCTTCCTCAAACCTCTCCCCCTAAGGCCCAGGAAGCTATGTGAAAGAGGAGACAAGAGACTGTAAGACCTGGAGGTGGTGGACAGATAAATCCAAGGAAACTGATCCACACACAGCAGGCTGATGCCCAGATGAACTCACGGAGACCGTAGCAGCAGGCACAAGAACCGCTAGGGTTCAAGCCAGATGGAGTCCTGCTGAGAAGAGGTGGAAAGCAGCTCCCACCCTTAAGCAAGACGCTATCCGCAATTAATACCTTCTGGAAAAGGGAATATGAATTTTCTGCAGCACGGTGTCCCTGGGCATATAAACCATGGAGAATGTCACTGAATAGGGTCTATCAACCACACTCCAGAGCAGGACTCATGCCCACATGAAACAAACTCAATGGTATTTTTGTGGACTTTTTTTAAAATTTCATTTTACTTAATTTTGGCTTTTTTTGTCTTATTGGTCTTTCGCTTGTTTTGATTTTCATTTTTGTGTTTTTTGTTCTTTGAGAGAAAGAGAGAGAAATAATATAAAGTTGGGTGCGTAGGGACGTGGGAGGGATCTGGGAAGAGTTTGGGGAAGGGAAAAATTATCAAAATATACTGTATGAACTTTTATCAATAAAAAAATAATAAAATAAAAAAGATTGCTGATTCTCCCCTACCCCAATTTTGCGATGAAGATGTCACTGTCCACCCTGGATTCTATCTGAGGAGGACAGAGCAAATCAGATTTCATGCCTACTGCAATCGAGAGAGAGAGAGAGAGAGAGAGAGAGAGAGAGAGAGAGAGAGAGAGAGAGAGAGAGAGAGAGAGAGAGAGAGAGAGAGCCTGGCTGGACTTGGCGTGGCCCGCATTCCCAGTGCTTTAGAATAAGGCCGAAGCAAGGAGCCTGAATTTAACATCTGCCCAATAGTCACTGCCTGGCATTAGGAAGAGCTCTGGGAAGAACGTGTCACGGCTGATTGCACTTGTCTTCGTGAGTCCCTTAGAGACTGTATCTTTCTGATTCCCAGGAGGTCCAGAAATCTACTCTCTGCTTGGGATGCCTAGTTTTATTCTTGCAGCAATCTTCAAAGTGAAGACAGCGGCTGCCTCATCTGGTAGACAAGGAAACGGCCCCAGAAAGAATGCAATGCTTGTCCAAGATGCGCAGGGGATGAAGCCGAGGTGCTGGGTCTGCATGATAGCCACCCCTTGCTAGACCTCCACCCTGATGACTGTGCCAGCGGGTGGCTCCAAAGAGGGTGGTTGCTCCCCAGCTGGAAACCCTTTTCAACCCCCATCCACACCTTTAGCATTTCCATCTGGGGAGCAACCACTGGGCTTCACACCCAGGAAAGCAGCCACGGATAGTGGCAGCTGTCTTTCGGTGACATGCTATCCCAGATCTCTAAGGACAGAATGGGTAATGTTGAGTGACTCCATACACAACATACAACGTTGAGTGACCAGCCCAGGCCCTTTCCAGTATATGAAATCAGCCTGGGCCATGGGCATAGGAATCTGTTTTGCTTCGGCCATTCTGCAGTCCTGTAGCAGACGAGTAACTAAGCCACTGATCTCAGCCCCCTATTGTTGGCACGCTGGTGCTCCACGGGTTCTGACGCTGAAATTCTCCTACCCCCTTGCTTCCCATCAGATCTGCATAGCCAATCCTGACAGCTCCAGACAGACCTGTTTCCCTTTATCCTTACAGGAGAGGGATGGTCGGTCACCTTCCTGGGGGCCTTTCCATTGCATGAAGCAGGGCAGGAATTGGAAGTCAGGTTGCTTCCACGCTCAGCAAAAGCTCTCTGTCTCAAAGTATCTAAGCATCACTTTTCAAGCCAAATGTTTTCTGTCATTAACTGACAGGAAAATAGCCTTCGAGGCAGACTGACAGTCTGCTCAGCTGAGGATATCAGAGCCCTGACTGTGGACTAAGGGCTAATTTATCCCCTCCCATCAACCCAGGCACTGGGGTAACACTAGACAGTCACCCAGCCCTTCCACAAGCTGCTCATGGATGCTCAGTATGTCACTCTGATAGCTGGTATGGCTCAGGGTCCCTCGGAATTGAACACAATGCTTCTCTATGGGTTTGATACTGTCCCTGGGAAATCTGCAGCAATGTCTTGAGACTATTTGTCATCACTGGGTGTGCAGGCATTGCTGATATCTTCTGGGAGAGTCAGGGTTGAGATCTATACCCTGTAATGCATCATTCCACGTGCAGAAGTCAGGGAGCTGTTCCGGTGGCTGGCTATCCCTCTTGTCAGGCTTCTTTGGTATGGAGCTCTTAAATAGTCTCCTATAGCAAGGCCCCAAACATCTGTCAAACAGGGCCAGCTGTGGGGCCTTCCATCTCAGGTTGGTTTGGTGGGCGCAGGTCACCAAAAACCTGGCTTTTGGCTGCAGGTAGTCACCTCCATCCCCTCCCATTTTGCTCTTAGCCCTTCCAGCCAGCAAAGGAAGGTCCTGTTTCCTGAAATTCCCTTGTCTCTTTCTTTACCAGCAAAACAGCTCTGAGAACAGTGGCTCTATGCTTATGCTTTTTTGCAGTTTTATACTGAGACATGGTCTACTTCTGCAGCCCAGGCTGGCCTTGAATCCCCAGTCTCTTGTCTGATGGAATTACGGATGTGTGCTGTCCTCTGGTTCTCTGGTGGGGAGTTCCTTCTGTCTATGTGTTGCTTTTATTGGTTAATGAATAGAGAAACTGACTTGGCCTGTTGATAGGGCAGAACTTAGGAGGTGGGGAAAACTAAACTGAATGCTGGGAGAAGAAGGGCAGAGTCAGAGAGACACCATGTAGCCCTGATGGAGACAGACACCAGAACTTTAGCCGGTAAGCCACAACCACGTGGCGATACACAGATGAATAGAAATGGGTTAAATTAATATGTAAGAGTCAGCCAATAAGAAGCTAGAGCTTATGAGTGATTTAATTAATATAGTTACTCTGTGATTATTTCGGTTCAGGGCGGCCAGGACAAACAAGCAGCTCCTACAACAGTTCTCCACTTTTTGAAGAGAGGGGGTGGCCATAATATGTAAATTCCTGTGGCCCCCTGGTTTATTTACTAGGCATTTCCTTCTCTAAGCACATGAGGGGGGCAGGAGAATGAGCACATCACTTCCAGCACCCCAAACTTTGTAACCATGGGGCTGGAACTCTGTGATAGAGTTCTTACCCCTACCCTTCAGCACCATTCCTGCTTCAAGCAAGCTGCAGCAGGCCTTGAGGATAGATATGGAAAGGTGGCCTGTCCCGTAGTGCAGGGTCCAGTCACGACGCAGAATTCTATCAGTTGTTACAAATGGCCAGCAGCCAGCAGCAGGAGGCCTGCAGAGATGCTTCCCATGTGGCTGGGACTGTGCAGCTCTGCTGGGGAGCCTCGTTTCCATAATTATAGTTTATACACTTAAGCTATTTTTACTTTTAAATTAAACACCTATGTGTATTAGGATCTTCAGATAGAAGCACATGCACTTCATCCCAAAGAGGGTTCGCATCTGTCACAAATTAAGAATATAAAATTAACAAATGTAAATAAGACCAGCAATCTGAATGAACAGTTACAACCATCTTCGATCTCAACGGCTACATTTTCCTTCTAGAAAGGACTCTGAACTATCAACCACCCTCAGAGCACAAAGCCCAGCTGCTTGGCGCTCCACGTCGCAGGAAAGCTTCCTCTGCAGCTGGGCTCTTGCTTCTGTTTCATTGCCAGCTTCTGCAAGCCAGGGAAGGGATGCTTCTCGGGGAAGGGCAGTGTTGATGGAAGCCGGCCTGACAGATGCGGACATCAACAACTTCGTTACTCTGATTGACTGCATGGTAGTTTAGGCAAATTAACCTGTCCAAAAAAAAATCTTTCCGACTGTGCTCATGCCCAGATGGAATATGAACTTGACAGCGTGGGTACCGGCTTTGCAATTAGTTGAGATGTTTCAATAGTCTAACGAACTTCTTCTGAGGCGAGTTCTCTGTCGGCAGAGAAGGCAGGCTGAGGTGAAGACAGTTACAGATGTCAGGCATCAGCCAAACAGCGGTCTAGGAAGCCGCTGGCAAAGCCATGCGGGAAGCAACAGGGTGGTTCTGACGGTGGAGGGTCCTTGGGAACCGCGGTGTCCAGACCGAGATCCATCCTCTCACGTTCTGGTTTTCTACAGAAATCCAGTTCACGGCAGTAATCGGGCAGTCTCGAGAACACCCTAAATGAGTATCGGTATTGTGGGGGAGCAGAAGTGTGGACCATGGCTTCCTGAGTGCTTGGGAGAGATACAGTAATCCAGACAACCCTGAGGGCCATGGTGCACAGAAGGAGAACAATTCTCTGGCGGTGATGAGCCAGAGACGCAGGACTCTGCACTGCCTGGCCTGAGCTCTTCAGTAAGGGCTGGAGGAGTGAGTGAGGGGCTCCCGTGGGTAAGCCAGCGTGGCACGCCAGGGAGGAGAGCTTCAGTTGTATGTCTTTGGAAACATTAACAAACCGAGCCTCTCGAGGGCACCCAAAAGGAAATGAAAGATGTTGTTTTCAATTAAATGGATTGTAATTAAAGTAATTTTAACATCTTTGTTAATGAATTATGGAATCTATTGGCAAATAGCAGCCCTCACTTCTGTTCTCACCATGTACACAGCAAGGGGATGCACTCATCTATTTCCCTGTTTGTCTCTGTCTGTCTGTCTGTCTGTCTGTCTATTATCTATCTATCTATCTATCTATCTATCTATCTATCTATCTATCTATCTATCTATCATCTATTTATCTATCTATCTATTGTAGTGAGGAGCAGCCTGCATTTTTAAAAAGAGAGATCACGCCCCAATGGGCTGGTATCTTAGCGGCTATTGGCTGAAGAAGCGGAAGGAGCTCCTGCAACAATCTATCTATCTATCTATCTATCTATCTATCTATCTATCTATCTATCTATCTATCTATCATTTTACTTACCAATTCACCTATCTATCCACCCACCCACTACTCACTGAATTATCACCCATCCATTTACCTGTCTGGTCCTTGTGGCCATTGTGGTTCTGAGTAGTATCCTTGTTTATGGTGGCTGCATTATGATGGATACAGACAGACAGACACACAGTGGCACCACTATGGCTGGCCAGGCTGGATCTCTGTAGCAGAGGGTGTCCTTGAGCTACTGGGGATGGACAGGTGTCAGAGACGTTTCTCTAAGGAGGTAGCAACGATACAGATGATACAGGCTCACATAAGGGGAAGGACACAGGAGCTGCAAAGCCACGCTACCTTGAGCTGTGTGGTAAGTGCTGGACCACCTCCTTTCAGCCTTGAGATCTCACCTGGCTCACACCATCTCCTCCCCTTTTCCTGTCTCTGGAAGGATACCTATAGCTGGACTCTATAACATGAGAGTGCCCGTGGGCCCCTTGCAAGCACCCATCTATCAGAGCCCCACAGTGAAGGGCAGATGGGGTCATGTGACATTTCCTGGACACTTCTCTCTTGGCAGCCATTATTATTGCTCAGATGTGCACTGGGAACTCATATCCCAGGGATACTCTCTTACTCCTGGAGTTTACAGGTGGAAGTAACCAATGGGGAGATTCTTTGGGCCCAAGGCTGCTGTCCAGGGTTTACAGACCTTATCTTCAGGGGTTCTGAGAGGTATGAAGAACACATGTTCTGTTCTTGGGAAGTGTCTGGTTCTTCTAAGTCACTTGTGGGCATCTGTCTATCACCAGCGGCAGGGGCAGCTCAGATTTCCTATGGAAATGTCTTTGTGGTCTCCATGCACTGGAACACCTACCCAATGGAGAGATGCAGGACCAGTATCACTGTGAGCCCGTGATCTGGCTGATGACTCTCGTCTAGATACGACTTTTTTTTCAAGCACACATGACAACAGTGGCCCGTGATAAGGTTGGACAGAAGAGCCCCTGGGCTCTGGGTCTCTCCTTCCTAGCTCTCCGGGTTCTAGCTATCACTTTATAATACTGAAGTCTGCACCCTGTGGACAGGAACCCCACAAACAGGGCAAAGGGCATAGGATCCTTGACAGGGGACCAGCTGAGAAGTCCCTTTATCCCACAATGCCTCTGCGGCTCTGTGTGACTCTTTGAGAGAGGGTGATTTCACTCTTCCCAGGCAGATGCTGGTTTTTTAATAGCTGGATCCTCTTCCCACACCTGGGGCCACTCCACAGGTCTCCCCCATGGGGCCCCTGAAAATGCAAAATGTTTGTGTTTGACTCACTACTCAATTGCACTGTCCTCATGACCCTGACACCCAGAGAGCAGGATCCAGTGGCCCTGATTTTTGTGTCCTCTGACTCAGAATCATCAACCCTTCTAACTCCCAAGCCCTACGCTTAATAACCCCGCTGTTGGTGAGAACTCACAGGCCCAGGTCTGTAGTTTTTCCTTGGGATCCTTCAAAGAGACAAGAGGAAAGCCAGACTGTGACTCACCAGAGGCGTCAGACAGCATTCTGGTTACCCACCAGCCATTAATTCATTCTTTTTTTTTAAAAAAAAAAAATATAAAACATGAACCCAAGAGGCTTAAAAGTCCATAAATAAGCTGTGCTTGAATACTCTGAGGCTTAATTGATTACAAATGTTTTTAACATGGAATGTTGCTCCCTTATTTAAAAATATGTAAAACATGAGGGATTGAGTTCAAAGAGCGGACTTCCATCACGATAGCAAAAGTGGGCTTCTACCGGTGCTCTCCTGTGGGACTCAGGGCCTGTTTCCTGAGGTTCTGGGTGTTGTCCTACTGAACCTGGATACAGCATGTGAGAAGGAGCTCGGGGTGAGAGGAAGCTGGGACCAGAGCAGGTGGCTCCTGTTTCCGGTCTTTAGGAATTCTGAGATAAGCCAACGGCTAACATCTAAGAAATGGTGTTAATCGTGGTTATCTACAGAAGCACAGTTTTTATTCCTCCCTCATTTCATCTACCGCAAAGTTCCCTCAACACCTCCCACAACCGACACCCAGCTTGTCTTCACGTAACTCAGTTGAGTTCTGACACAGTTACACACCCGGGTGCGGATTCTAGGCTTACTCCTAGAGACGACCCTGCCTCAGATCAGTCCTGCACCTCAGGTGACGTGCACTTCTGACAGGGGCTCTGACAAACCACTCCTCCGTGTCCATGAGTATCTAGAATGACTCAAGGAACCCAGGAAAGCGATTTATAGGTTTGTTGTAATGGAAGATCTACAAACACGTAACAGACACATAGAACAAGAAGCACCCACTGTGACCCCATAGTTCCTTGGGTGAGAAACCTTCCTGCACCTCTGTGACCAACTCCAGGTAGCTTCCTGAATTTCACCTTCAAGACTTTGTCTGGAGTTCATCCTCTACCACCCTGTCTTTTGCTATGGTCAGTACATGGGCTGATGATATCTCAAAGTTCTTGGTTTTCCAGGTGACCAGCCTTACCCTGCCAGTTGCTGCCTAGCTTCCTCAGCCTGAGTCAACAGCTCAGGTGTGACTAGTTATGAGTAACAAAAAACTCAGGGTGTTCGGGAAGTCCCAGAAGGTTTAGGATGCCAATGCCAGGGGCGGGGGACTAAGGCAAACTGTCTTCCTCATGGTTCCACAGGCCTGTCGGCTGGTCCCATGCCCGCTTCTGCACCCTGCCCTGCCTCTGTTGCGGGGAGACAGATGAATCAGAGGCCTGGCGATGTCTGTCAACCCAGGAGGCTAAACCGCAAAGACCTTTAAGTCACACTTGGAGAATCAAGAACCAGTAGCCACTGCGGGAAGACAGACAGTCTTGTCTCCTAAGTTCCCTCACCGGAGCTTCGGGGATGCCAAAGAAAATCTGCAAAGAGCGGAAGGGTTGTGAAGCCAAGCGAGCCCCAGAGAAGGGCTGATGGGGGTTGCAGGCTGGAGCTTAGGCAGCAGAGCAGACGGGAAGACAGCGGACGCAGCTGCGAGGTTCTTTTAATATCTTGGAATTAATTATTTCCCTGGTGGTTTGGGCAGCCAGCTCACTAGATTTTTTTTTTCCTTTTGAAGCTCTTCTCCTGGATTTTTCTTTCATTTCCACATCCCAAAACCCACACAGAGACGGACAGTCTAGAAATGACAGTGGCTGACAAAACACGGGGGTAAGGAACGCTTCTGTACTTCCCAGGAAATATTAAAAGGTGCGAATGTTGCTGCCTGGCTCTGGAGAGTTCTCCTACCAACTGACACAGGCAAAGAGGCTCCAGTGAGCTCTGTAATGAGGGGACAATGTCTGCTCTGTCTTCAGATCAGCTGCTGCGATGCTTGGGTAAAGCCCAGGGCCTGCTGTGCCTGGAGGGCAGTGGTGTGTCTCCTTGTGAATGACTCAGAAGGAGTGCTTACTTTGTGAAGGCTTGGGCTGTTGAGGAAGTTGGGAGTGTGGGACAGAAACCAAGAGCGGAGCAGAGGAAGACTACAGCCATGGCTTCTGACTTCTCAAGGAAACTCCTACAGGTGAGATGAGATGGAGAGAGGGGAAAGAAAACCCCAGCAGGTATGTGAGGGTGGGGCTGTGCCTTCTCTGTTTGCTGCAAACGGACGTCCTCATTACACCTGGAACAGCAGCCCGGAAGGGTGACCAGTGATTTGTGGTCATTTTCTGATTTGTACATGGACAGACATGACTGCAGCCTCTTTTTCAGAGCTGGGTTCTCTGCAATAGACATTAGGCAGAAGAAATGGCCCAACACCCAAAGGCCTCCTGTGGAAATCAGAGAGTCAAGGAATGTCCAACCACGGTAGAGCCAGCTAAAGACCTCATAGCAACACATGAATCACTAACAGCCCCAAGGCTCTGACACACTGGGGTGAAGGCAAAGGGAGCCTCTGAATAAGACCGTGGGGTCTAAACCACAGGATGAAGCCACTTTGAACTCATGAACCCATAAGTGACAGCCAATGATAGCCAGATGGGGCCTTGTTATCTGTCAGATTCAGCATGCAGAATAGCCAGGAAACTTTTGCAAGACTATAAGGAAAACCATGTTGAAAATGCCAAGGAGAGCTATGTGTGTGTGTGTGCATGTATGTGTGCATGCATGCATGTGTGCATGCATGTATGCTTATGACTTAGTTGATAAAGTGCTTGCCTTGCAAGCATGAGGACTTGAATTTGATCCTCATCACCCATGGGCTTCATGACACGTTCTTGTAATCCCAGAGTTTGGATTATAGAGACAGTGGCAGGTGGATCCACGAGGCTTGCTGGCCAACCAGCCTAGCCTATTTGGTAAATTCCAGATGAGAGTCCCTGCCTCAAAGGAAGTGGATGATGTTCCTGACGATGACGGCTGACGGGCCTCCGCCTGCATGGGCACTCATATGCACAGGTACCCACATACATATGAGCACACACACAGAGATACGTACACGCACGTACATAGACACACACAGACACACAGAAAAATAGACAGACAGACAGACAGACACACACACACACACACACCCTCACTGTAAAGAATGAGCACGAAGAACTGAAGCCTGGGTGTCTTCTGTGATGTTGGAGAGTGTATAGGACTGAAGATGCTGGGAGAGCCTGCTAGTAGAGTCCTCGGACCCCCTGAACACAGGAAATCAGAGATGGCTGCGTTCTTGCCTATTCCACACCTCCCACCCAGGGTGAGAGGCACTGAGGTCTCCTGGAATCCCACAGGGATCTGTCACAAGTCCTGAGACACACTCTTTATATAGGCCCTCCGGCTCTGGTCCCTCCTCTCCAGCTGAATTTGAATATATTATTTGCAGGGTGCTGGCCACTACAAGCCCCCTTTTAAGCTCTACATTAAAATAAACACTCAAACAAACACAACCAGGTAAAGAAGACCCTGACAACCTGTAGCACAGGACAGAGGCTATCTGGGCTGGCAAAGGTGAGGACCTGTCACGTGATCTCAGTAAGGGAGCCTGGAGGGGACCCCACAACAGAAAGTTCAAATCTTTCGGTGACTGGTGCTGGGTGCGACCAACAGCAGCAGGATTTGTGTTCATTTGCCTTGGAGGAGGTGACAGAGAGACAGGGTGTGGTCTGATGATGCTGGAGTGCCACACGATCCCTAAAGCCAGACTGGGGAACTGGCTGCTGCTCAGCTGCAGATGGAAGACCTGGGCCCTGGGCTTTGTGTGTGCCCACTCGGCCTGGCTCCAGCACAGACGTCTTGCTGTGGGTGTTAGACAGTGGATGGTGCAGCCGCCCCCGAGGGTCTGACGGCCAGGCTTCGCTCTGCACATGAACATCTGCTCTGCGACCCAGGAGACCATGCTCTGGCCTGCAGTTGGTTGATCTTGTGATGCTTCCATTGGCAAAAGCCCATGGAGAGCTCTGCAATTGAGACGCCTGCCTACTGTGAACCAGTGTGGAACAGGGTGCAGAGTTCTCTAGAAACAGAGAGGGAAGGAGGCCACTGTCACAGACTGTGCCCACAGCTGTGTCTAATGTCCCCACAGGATAAAACACAGCTGAATGGATAAAGGACCAAGAGCAGCAGGTTCCATGTGCGTCCTGGACCCCTCCAGTCCAGGCTGGAAGCTCTATCCAGGGTCCTGACAACCACTCTCCAGCTGTAAGGCTGTGGCTGGCAGGCACTGCCTGGCATCATGGCAGCTCCATGTAGCCAAGGAAAAGGCCAGGATGATGCTAGAGAAAGACAATTTGTGAGTGGTTAACTATGAACAGGCCTTCTCCTTTGTTCTTACAATGACAACGACAGCTATATCTTCATTCGGTGATAGTGGATGAGCACACTAATACTGTTTCCTAAGCCAACCTGGGACGTTTGAACACAAGCCTGCCCTCACCCGGGACAGGCAGGCAGCACTGAACGGAGGCTGGCAGGGCTGGCACAGGGTGATGGCTCATCATAAAACCTCATGAAAAGCACCAGGCAAAAGAGGAAAGCGGATGCACTCCACAGCAGAAAGATCAGCTCCTGTCAGTGACCCGGTGTACGGGCCCATCAAATGGAGTGTCAAGGCACATGCATCCGGGCCACTGGATGCTTCTCAGACCCTGTCTGGTCTACGCAGCAGCATCGGACATGGGGGTTCAGGAAGAGTGAAGGGGAGAGACAGGCCTTGCTTTGACTGGAGGAACAAGGGACCAGGAAAGAAGGGCTGTGGGGACAGCAGAAGCTGTGAGGGGAAGGCTTCTATGAGTGTGTGTCTAAGTGCCAGGGATGCAGTGCCCTGCAGGCAGCAGACCTAGCCATGAAGAACCAGGCAGGCTTGGTTCTCTAAACTGTCCATGAGCAAAAGTCTCAGAGAGGCCATTCCTCTGTTCCATTGTCCTCATTTCCTGTTCTTAATGAAAACCTTCCCAGCTAACCTTCGAACTGACTGCATGGAAACTCAGCCAGGAGTCAGGGTAGGCTTTGAGAGCAGGCTGGTCCAGGCAGAGATCCCTGGTCCAAGGGAGCCTGTGTCGTGGCTCAGGTTCCACAGTGCTTGTTCTCTTTCATCTCAGGACTCCACTGCTTCTAGGAGACCACGTATTGGCAAAACTCCCTAAAATGCCAGTCATTCCTTTCCCATCCAACCACATCACCACCTCCTTCCTGGACGGCTACCTTCCTTTTCACAATATAAAGTCATGAATTAGTCTGGGAAGTTGGCTCAACGGTTAAGAGCATTTGCTGCACAATCATGAGGACCCGAGTTCAGACCCCAGCTCCTACATAAAAGCAAGGCGTGGCCTTTTGTTGTGAAGAGGCTGCTTGTTTTGTTCCCGGTTGCTTAGCCCCCAAAATAATCACACAGAAACTATATTATTTAAAACACTGCTTGGCCCATTAGCTCTAGCTTCTTTTTGGCTAACTCTTACATCTTAATTTAACCCATCTCTATTAATCTGTGTATCGCCATGTGGCTGTGGTTTACCAGGTAAAGTTCTGGTGTCTGTCTCTGGCGGCTACATGACTTCTCCCCAACTCCGCCCTCCTTTCTCAGTTTAGTTTTCTCCACCTACCTAAGTTCTGCCCTATCAACAGGCTAAGGCAGTATTTTTATTCACCAATGGTATTCACCGCATACACAGGGGAATCCCACATCAGCCTTGTGTGCCTTTAACCTCAGCACTAGAGAGAGAAGACAGCCTGATCATGAGAGCTTGCTGGCCAGCCAGTCTCACCGCAACAGTGAGGTCCAGGTTCTGTGAGAGACTGTCTTAAAGGGGTACGGTGGACAGTGATAGGGCAGAACCCCATGTCCTCCTCAGTCCCCCCCCCCCCAGACACGCGGAACATACCACATTCTGTCTCCGCCTCTCTTCTGAAGTGATATGAAAATGCTTGTGGGTGTTGTAATGAAGTGCCCTGCATTCCAGAAGGCCATGGTATTCCGATCTCATGAAATGAAAACCCAGCAAACACTGGAAGCAAACCCTCTTGGCTGACATCTCCTGGCAGGAGACAGCTCTGCCTGGGGCCCTGCGCGCACAAGGGTCCAGTCTCCATGTGACAGGGTGGTTTGTTTTTCCACATGGTTTGTGTATTTGGCCTGGCATCTGGATTTCAGGGACATGTGGTGAAAGCAGGATTCAAAGTGACGGTGGGTGTTCAAACAAGGCCGTAAGGGTTGACAGATTAGGAAATGTGCAGTCTCCCACTAGCGACAGGCAAGTGGCTCTGCCCGCCCCTAATTCCAGCTGGTCTTAGACCTCTGACCCTGATTCCTACAGGACAGGCAGAAAAATAACTTCTGAACACTATGACTTTCCCAGGATACCACAGCAGGTACCCGGGAGACAATCAGAGGTGACAGGATCCAAGGGTTAGGTTGGCTGAGGAGGCCTGCTGGGCATGGGCCTGTCTGCCAGGCCCTTGTCATTCTAGATGTCACCCTTGTGGTCCACCACACTCTAGGTCACTCTCTGCCAGGTCCCCCTCTTCCTGCACACACCAGTCACCCCTTTCAAACCTTCCCCTGTTGGAACCCAGGTCCAGATTTGAGATCAAGCAGAGGGAACATCATATACAAACTTCATTTTGTGAGCAGCACTGTCAGAAGGCATGTCACTGGGGGTCCAGGGCAGGTGAATGACAGAGAAAGCAGAGTCTGAGAGAGATGGGGAGGAGCTTGTGTATGAGTGAGGAAGTCAGGGAGGGGGACATAGAAGACAAGAGAGGGAGCGAGACACAGAGAAGGTGGGGTGGAGTGTCAAAAAGAACAGGAGAGCCAGGAAGAAGCAGAGAGGTAGAGAGGAAGAAAGACAAAATCCAGAGAGATAGAGACAGACAACATCGGGGAGCATGGCCATCACTGGCCACTGTCCCTGGGCAGCAGGATGCTGCACTTTCTTCTCAGGGGCCCACATGCCCTGAGACCCTCCGAAGCTTCATCAAACGCAGGGTTTCTCCCTCTACAGACCCTGTACCCTCTCTTTCCCCGTGGAGCTGCATTTCATGGAAGAGTCAAGACAGGGAACCTGCAGAGCCCCAGCATCTGATACCACTCGCGACAAACCTTTAAGAATCCCATTGGCACACCCACAAACTTGAACTCAGCCTGCTTAGATAAGGTGCAGATTGTGAGAGATGGGCCAGGCCTCTCTCTTGTCCTAGCTCTTTATCCCTCATCAGCCTGGTTGCTGGCTCCTTTCCAGGAGAGGTGACACCCACTACAACACACACAGAGAGCTTCATAATTTGACTGCTAATGCAAGCGGCTGAAGGACAATTTGTTCGACAACAATTCTCACCTGAGAGAATAATAAACAGGTGTGTGTGTGTGTGTGTGTGTGTGTGTGTATGTGTGTTGGCATGGGGGTGGGGCACTTCCTGTGTGCGTGTGTGCTCAGACACAGGAAGAGGGGAATTGCATCACTGAGATCTGGCACTGAGCAAGGGGAATCTATTCAGGGCACCTGTCACTGCCTGTACTTTCCTCTGATATACTGAGTGGGAACCTGCTAATCTCCATCTCAGGGCGTGGAAATCACCCCAAAACAAATCTCATCACTGCCAGGAATATGCTGAAGGGCAAGGCCAGAGACTCATTCTTCCAACTGTCAAACACGTTCCCATTTCAGGTCCAGCGCTCCTTGTGCAATTATTCAAGCTGGAAATCAGTATCAATAACTCATCGGAGATCAGCCTCAATGTCCAGAAAGGCTCATTAGGAGCAAAGGAAGGCGCATCAGCTGCCGCCAGGGTGAGCGCTTATATGATTAGGTTTGCCTCGCGCCTGCTACAAAGGCCCCTGGCCACGTACTCTCCAGAGAGCTACTGTCTCAGCAGCCTTCCTCCAGGGCATAAAAATATTGTCTTCTTGGCTTCGGACACAAAAGTTAATAGGGAAGAAAGCATGACATCAGTGGGTGGGGCTGGGAGCTGATTCCGTTTAACCGTGTGGTCTCTGCTGGAACACAAGGAGCGTGACTCGTAGGGACTGTGGGGCTCTTGCTGGGCTTGAAAAGAGATTGCCCATTCTATCTGTGTATCCACACACAGGTGGAGATGAAAGTGTGTGTGTGTGTGTGTGTGTGTGTGTGTGTGCGCGTGCATACATGCTGCATACCGACAAGAACACAGGAGTGTTTTCTGACCTGGGCTGTGCCACCCTGAACTCTGTCCCCATCCCGCACTACTGCATAGACAGGGTTGAGTCTGCAGATGCCCACAGAGGGCAAGCTTAGGCTGCACCTGTCAGAGCAGACGGCAGAGACTGAGCTGCGTGCACCAAGCTGGTACCAGAGAGAGGCCACGGAGTCTCTGCTCTTCCCTTTGTCTCCAGAGTTGCTAAGGTATGCTACAGACATTTGGGGAGAGACGGGTGCTCACAGAAGGCAGATGGAGACAGGCATAGCCAGCAGGAGCAGGCCTGAACAGGCGGTGGGAAGGGCGATACTCAAGGTTACTCGGCAGCCTGTCCAAAGAGCTGCGAGGTACGGTGAGCTGATTCAGGCGACCAAAGCAGCCCAGATACCTCTGGAGTAGGGCTACCAGAGCCTGGTCCAGGATGTTGGGGTAGCTGCCTGAAGAGGGTCAATCTCACAAGGTGTTGAAGCCTGAGCAGGAGCTCACCATGAAGCGAGCAGCGTAAGAACAGAGTCCAGAGGCTAGCAATGGTGACATGGGTGCCTCGGGGAATGTCACAGCATCCTATTACAGAGGCAACACTGAGGCCTCCATTGAAGAGAGGGCAACCAAGGCACAGCGGCATGGAGGAATTCACTCAGGCTCCACCATGGTGCAAGCACTACTTTGCTCAGCACCAAGGTGAGCCTTCAGAGTTCACGGACGTGGGAAACGAGCTGCGGGGATGACCCGGGTCGTCCTTGCTGCTGAGAGTGTCACTCAACCCTTCTTAGTATTTTATTTTTAGTGCCGAGGATCGAAAAGAAGACCTTACACATGCTAGGAAGGGATCTACCGGAGACCACATTCCCAGATCAACCCCTCGGCATTCCCCAAAAGAGCAGCATCCCAGACACGCCCATCTGGCAGGGCGGCCCCTACCCCGGGACCCAGCATGCCTTCTCATTTCATCACGCCAAACTCATTCTTACGGGATGCCGGAGCCAAAGAGCTCTGAGAAACGTCTTGAGTAGTCAGACAGTCTGTTCAGATAGAAAATCTCTTTAACTATAACAGCCCTTCCTGCTCTCCTGGTTCTCACACCAGAGTGCATGTCACTTCGGTTCAGGATCTGGCTCCCTCTGGGGACCTGTCAGACCCGCCCCTGCTCCAGCTCTGCGAGGGAAGCTAGGCCAGCTTTGCCCAGGGGTAGCTTCATTAGAAAAGAAAAAGAGGTTGGTAATGTAGCTATGCAGCCAAGTGCCCAGGACTCAGGGTGGCAGTTGACCATGGAATTAGTTCTAGAAGCTTCTAAACGTGTGCATCTTCTACTTAAAGGAAGCTTGGGGACTATTGCATCAAGGGAGAACCAGTATCTACTGGTGAAACATGCTGGCCTTGACTGTGGCCTTGACTGTGGGGTGGCCGGGCCTCTGTCTGTCTCTCAGGTTGAAAGGGTGGGGCTCGGGCTTTATAATCCTCTCCACACAGGACAGCTGCTCTCCAGCTTCTCAAGGAGAGTCAGGGAGGAAGGTTTAGAAGACACTTGCTGGCTGGAGGGCAGGGTGTCAATAAAGGTCACGATCACTCTCCCTGCACTGGAGAGGAAGCTCAGAGGTTCTGGTCCACCTGCCCCTGGGTCCTCGTCTGAGGCACCTGCCACTGTCATTCCTGTGGGCATTGTGCATGAGGTCACTGTGCCCCAGCAGAGAAGCCTCGGCTTCCCACTCAACACCTCCTGGCAGGTGGGCTGATGTGCATGATGTAATCCCAGCCTCCTCAGGCTTGCTGTCCTACTGTGTGCACTGGCTCTCACACAAGCTCTTTCTCCCTATGTTGGTAGTTGCTTAAATCTGGCCATACTTGTCCTTGAGCCCTGAGGGACATGCTTGTCCTGAAGAACACTACCACACGCCAAAGCTCACACACGCTAAAGCATCCCCTTCTGGGAGATGCGGCAGTGGGGGGAGCTTGCAGACACCAGCCTGAGAAAGCTCTCATCCATCCACTTCACAGGCTCCCCATGTGACAGGCAGAGCCTGGTCCCCACAGTTCTGCCTCCCCCATGAACTTGTCATGAAAACACAAACCACCAAATCATATGATATCATACATGGTGTGGACAGGTACCTTGGTGGGATATACAGAGGCCATTTTTCATGTCATATGGGAAGGGTAGGAAGTTCATCTAATTTTTCTCATACCAACAAAGAATTGATCAAAATCTACTCCAACCCTGAAAATTGGGAAAACCAGAAAATATTCACTCCTCTGTATTTCTTAAGTATTGCTCATAAGGGACACAAAAGAAAGGTTTCCATGGATGTCCCATCCCAGAGAAGGGTCTTAATGAGCGTGGCTTCATCCCACAGGCTTCTCAGACAACAGACATGGGTTAGGATCCCTGGAAGGACAGGGAGGGCTCCAAGCCTTGGGGAAACAGCTTGGATAGATGCTCAGCATTGGGAGTCCACTAAGGGGACCCCATGGCCTTGTGTGACCCAGCACCCAGTGAAAAGCACGGCACACCCTATTGCAGCAGAACAGATCAAGGGAGTTTGGGGTGCAGCCTACACCTGCACACTGCCACACTGGAGCACAGTTCTGGAGGACAGGATTCTGAATGGGGCCAGCCTGTCTGCAACTCCTTTCCAGACTTCTGGGGAGCAGCTCACTTCCTATCCATTTTCAGATTCTGGGGCTACTGAGGTCCTTGTCTTGTGGTCCCACATCACTCTGACTTCAGCTTGAGTTCTCTCAGAATCTCCTTCTCCAACCTCCTCTTGCTTATCTGACCCTGTGACCCCATTATATCTTCTCAGAAGCCTCCCCCGCCCCAGCTCAAGGCACTGACTCAGTCACACTGCAAGGCCCCCATTGCCAGGGAAGTAGCACAGGTGCAAGCTCCAGGGTTATTAAGTGGCCTACGGTATGGAGCTAATAATGCAATTCTGCTATACAAAGGAACAAAGTCCAGCCACAGAGGCTTGGAAACACTGGGGTGGCAAGCTATGGCTTCCCCATCCATAAGGATTTCTCAGATGCACACGGTAGTGTTGATGCATGACGGTTAAGCTGTTGCTCATGGAGGCAACCACCTAACTCAGGAGCTCAAGTTTCCAAGGGCGAGTCCATCATGTTCAGGTTAGAGGCTGTTCTGGGAGGAGAGAGGCCAGTGCCTTCCTCTGCTGAGCTCCTGGCACGGCTTCCACTGCCACATTTCAGCCAACCTTTAAGAAGCCAAGCCTTGCCAAGACTACAGAGGTGGTTAGGTGGATACAGTGCTTGCTACCCACAGGTAAGGAGTGGATCCTCAGAATTCCTGCAAAATCCAGGCAGGACTATGGCCTCCTGCAATCCCAGCCATCATGTCTCCTCAGATACAGGTGCTCCCCGAAACAAACTGATTAGCGAGACTAACGAGTCTGTGAACTCTGTGCCCACCAGGAGACTTTGCTTCAATAAATTATATGATTGATGAATAAATAAATAAGAAAGAAAGAAAGAAAGCAAAAAGAAAGTAGAGAATAATTGAGGGAGACACAGAATATCAACTTCAGGCCTCTATGAACATGTGTGCACATCTACATGCACACCGCACACACATCTGTGAGCATATGCATGCACATGCATACACACCATATGTACATATACACACGAAATGTTAAAGATGTAAGGAGCTTCTTCTTGTCAGCATCTGACATCAGGAGAACACCCACAATCCCCATGGCAGGGACATGTGACCCTCCTCCCTAGTCTGCACAGCAGAGTTGGTGTAACTTTTTCCCACATCCCACCAGACGACGGGCCCAGGGCAAGCACAGGGGTGGGTCCTGCACTTTCTGCACAGCTTGGCATTAGAGAGGTCAGAAAGTATGTCTGCACCAGCCCTTCTTGCTCAGCCGGCTTTGTTGGGGGACACAGAGTTAGCCTGATAAATTGTTCAGTTTATGTTGGCACGTGGTGGGCATGTTACGCTATCTTAAGACAGACACTGCTTTCCAAACGCTTCGGTTCTGACGTCTGGCTGAACATCCACCGACCAAGTTTCATACACAAACACTCGTCACGGTTTGGTAAATTGTTAAGAGAAGTATGGTACACAGAGGGTCCTAGGTCAGGCAAGGACACCGCAGGTTGGGGGTAGAGAGGGAATGGCAGAGCGAGAGAGAGAGCAAGCTGGAAGAGGGCTGCTGTCTCTGTCTGTCTGTTGCTTAGGGGTGGGGACACTCCCGGCCACCCACTCCCACCGTCTCCTTCCAGCCAGTATAGCCTTCAGCTTGATACTTCTGCTTGTGTGATAGATAGTCCAGGGCTCTCTGCTCCCTGGTGACCAGGAAGGTCCCCGGGGCATGCGCAGGCACGCATTGCATGTGTGTGAGTGCATGCACTCATCTGTGTACATGTGTGCGGAGGCCAGAGGTTGATGCTGAGTCTTCCCCGTTGTTTTCTACTGTAAGTTTTGAGATAGGGTCTCTGACTGAGCCTGGAGCTCACTGACTCACCGACGAGACTGGCTTTCAGGCTTCCAGAACCTTCTGTTTCTTGTACCTGAGCACTGGCGTGGGGGCAGGAGTGCACCGCAGAGAACTGGGGATCGAGACGCAGGTCTCCATGCCTGACTCTCAGGCCCCTGGACACTGTGTTTATGCCAGCCCTAAAATCTCAGCATTGTCATGTTTCTGTGTCATCTGTGTGACACGGTTTAGAGGACAGAATGACGGAGTTTGAGCTGCTTTTGGTGGGTGTTCCCTCTGCCCGTCACCTCTTAAATTATGTGAGTCACAGCATATTGCATTCACTAAAAATTTCTTTCCTGAGGAAAATATTGGGATGTCGACAACATTCTAAATAAAGTGAGGTGAAGTGAGCAGGATGAGGTTGGCTCCACTGTGGCTCCTCGGCTTAGCAACCTGAGACTCGGGTTAGGGGAGCTGCTGGTGTGTGTGTGTGTGTGTGTGTGTGTGTGTTTATGCATGTGTGCATTGCATGTGTGTTACACCATGTGATTATGGGGGTGTGTTTGGCATATGTATGTGTGTGCATGTCTGTGTCTCTGTGTGTGGTATATACATGTGTAATAATGTGTTTGGAAATATTTAGTTTTAAAATAATACACAGGCAGAAGGAAGACTTGGGTTTCGTTAAGAGAAATGCTTAATCTTTAAAGTTACCATACGTGAGATAAGTCAGGCATGGTGGCTCACACATGTCACACCAGCACAGCAGGCATGGTGGATCACACATGTCACACTCACACCAGCACAGGAGGCATGGTGGCTCACACATGTCACACCAGCACAATAGGCATGGTGGCTCACACATGTCACACCAACACAGCAGGCATGGTGGCTCACCCATGCCACACTCACAGCAGCACAGGAGGCATGGTGGCTCACACACGTCACACTCACACCAGCACAGGAGGCATGGTGGCTCTCACATGTCACACCAGCACAGGAGGCATGGTGGCTCACACATGTCACACCAGCACAATAGGCATGGTGGCTCACACATGTCACACCAACACAGCAGGCATGGTGGATCACACATGTCACACCAGCATAGCAGGCATGGTGGCTTACACACGTCACACCAACACAGCAGGCATGGTGGCCCACACATGTCACACCAACACAGCAGGCATGGTGGATCACACATGCCACACCAGCACAGAAGGCATGGTGGCTCATACATGTCACACTCACACCAGCACAGCAGGCATGGTGGCTCACATGTCACACCAGCAGAGGAGGTGGAAGCTGAAGGATAGCCATGAATTTGAAGCCAGTCTGGGTTGCATAGTGAGCTTTAGGCAGCCTAAATACAGAGTGTAACCCTGTTTCAAAAAACCCAAACCCCAACCAACCAACCAGATACCAAGTCGAATGGCCATTGTTAGGAAAACAAATACTAACAAATGCTAGAGAAGACGCGGAGAAAGGAGCTCTCTATACGTTGCTGGTGGGAATATAAACTCATCTAGTCCCTTCAGAAATCAGTATGGAGGTTTCTCAAAATATGGCCCACTACCCATGCCTGCCATCTACTCAGCAGACACAAAGTCAACGTGGATCAGAGGTGCTGATGTTGCCACTCACTATTGCACCATCCACAGCACGGACATCCCACTCCGGAGCAGCAGATAAAGAAAATGGGCTGTGTACACACGATGAATTTTATTCAGCTGTAAAAAATGAACAAAACTATGTTGTTTTTAGAAAAGGGGGGGGGGCGTCTGGAAACCATCAAGGTAGTGAAACAAGCTGGGACCCGGGAAGGAAAACACCGTACATTTTCTTTTATATATGGATCCCAGATTTTATGTAGATTCATAAACTCAAATATGTTTGCATGGCGTGACAAGCAAAAGTGTCTAGGGGAGGAAGGAGGCTGAGGGAGTCAGAGGAAAGGCAGGGCTGGCTATAGGGGTTGTGGAAGATGCTCAGGGTACATCATATGCTTGGATGACAATATCCCTATGTAACTCAGCGCTATGTACAATGCATCTGTCTGTCTGTCTGTCTGTCTGTCTGTCTGTCATGTCCCTCTTCCCTTGCTCCCTCCCTCCAAACACAAACCATCATCATCACCAACAAAAAGTTCCCGTGGAACAGAGCCGACCCCAGGAAGTCTGCTTGGCAAACCCTACCGAGGAAATCAGAGATTAAGTTTTTCCCTTACACCACGCACGGTTTCAAAGCTATGAAGAAAATTCTAAGCAAATAAATCATGTTCTACAAATCACTAACGCCCAAGGAGCAGATTAAGGCATGCGAGGAAGCGGCACGCAGGGCTCTGATGTGGCACTGCACACACATCTCTGATCCATTGTCAGACGCCTGTAAGTAAAACAATTAGAGATGTTTGCATGTATTTATCTTCTCGTGGTTTTTTTTTTACAAGCCCCGTGCCAAGAGTGAGCTTGGAGCTGCTCAGAGATGAAACGGGATGAGGTCTCAGCCCTCGGGCTCACAATCAAAGCGAGGCTGATAAAACGATCCAGACGCAGAGAACATCAGCCGAAAGGCGGTTAAAATTTATGAGGTGCAAGGGCTGCTTTGCTCTTCCAGGGAAAGACAGACATCAGGGAGACCAAACAACTGCCAACCACCGTGGACGGTGCGTTCTTGGGGGAGAGTTGAAGAAAAGATACAAAGGAGGCTGGAGAGAAGGTTCGGTGGATGTAGTGCTGTCTGCGCAAGCCTGAGGACTAGGGTTCGAATCTCCAGAACCCACATAAAAACCCAGCAGGGCAATGGCCTGCAGTCCCAGCCTTTGGGAGGCAGAGACAGAAAATTACTGGGGTGAGCTGGATAGCCAGAGCAGCCAAATTATCTGGCTCTGAGGCCAAAGAGAGACCTGTCTGATTAAAATAGGGAAGAATGGTTGATCAAGACACCTGATACGAACCTCTGGCTTCCCCATGTACACATGTGCATGTACAACTACACACAGGTGTACCCACACTCATGCAAACATGCATAAACATATGCACACACACCACACACCTTATGCACAGAACCCTGTGCACCCTCCTCCCCAAAAATGTACAAGAGGCAGGAGCTTCTGGAGAGAAGCAGGGGGTAGGGGTTTGGGGAACAGGATGGGTGGAGGGAGTCATGGCCCTGGGAACCCAGAAGGCCACAGGCACCTCAGAACCAATGGATGACTCAGTTTCCCCTGTGAAGTCAGCACTGTTGACTCATGTCTGGAACCAGCCGTGGGCATGGGGCCCTGCCCCAGAACTGCTCCTTTCTGTTCCCTGCTGTGAGCAGAGACGGGGCAGCTCTGCCCTCCTTGTGGCCTCCCCCACCTTGCTTTAGGAAGCAAGAACACAGCTGATGACCACAGGATGGCTCGCTACAGGAATGTGGCACTGCCCACTGCTTCCCTTCCGTGTTACGCTTACCCATTTTGGTGACCAAGTTACAAACAGGAGCTTTTCCTGGGCTGGGATGTGGCTCAGTGGAAGAAGACTTGCCTAACATATAGAAGCCCCTGGGTTTGTCCCCAACATCTGAAATACGAAGTGTCTGGAACTTTCTTAGTGTATACACCATTCTGTCTCCTAGTTTGGGTTTATTGAAATCAACAAGAATGGAAGATGATGAACATAGTTTTGGGTCCACTCCCATGTGCTTAGAACCCAGTTCTGGGAGCCTGTGGTGTTGCTTTGAACATGTGGCCTCAGATAGAAATTTTGCAGGATAACCTACTGGTGCTTTCTGGGCCTCAGATCTTGGTCTAACCTATTTGGAAACTGAGCTGAAATCCCACAGCGTGGCTACTGAAAAATGAAATGGCAGATCCACAAAGAAGGAGGTACCTGTGAAGTGCCCACCTGTCTTGTCCTGATGAGGACTCTGGGGACCCTACTTTAAGTCACCAACCTTCGTCACTTAGGCGAGGTCCAGCAGGAGCATTCACCTGTCCCTCCCTGTCTCTATTTACTTCCCTATCGCTGTGTCAGATGGAGACTCCCGAGCTGAGTAGCTGGGCTACTCTTGACTTGGTTCCTTGCCCTGAATACCACTGTGATCTGCTCTTAACCCTAAGCCCTGACGGTGGATCACTGCAGGTCAGGAGAGACCCCCCGTCCTGTGCTCAAGCATCCCCTCAGCAATCTGTCCTGTAGCTCTAACCCCAGGCTTAGCACAGGCTAGCCCAGGCTAGCCCAGTTAAGGCGTTAGATGGACGCGTGCCCAGTTGCTTTCTGACCTGCTGACTGTCTGTGGGGCGGTACGATATCTGCTCATGGGCCCGTGGGTTTCCAAGGATGCAGAGTGGGGGTCAAAAGGGTGCTCCGTGGGGCCAGGCGTCTAGTGGTCAGATCCTGAATCCTGGTGACGTCACTTTAACTCTCTACAAGACAAGTGCCCATCTTCCTAAGCTGGAGACAGCACCAGGTGAGCCAACGTAAGAAGGGCATCAGGATTGCGTGGAAGCACAGCAGCACTGGAGTGGGGGTGGAGCTGTTGTCACTGTCAGTGCTGCCATCAGCATCCTCACTACACCACCATTGCCACCGACAGAGTCATCATTATCCTGCATCACCGCCACCACCACTGCATCAGCACCACCGCCACCACCACTGCATCACCACCACCACCACTGCATCAGCACCACCGCCACTGCATCACCACCACCACCACTGCATCAGCACCACCACCACTGCATCACCACCACCACCACTGCATCAGCACCACCACCACTGCATCAGCACCACCACCGCCACCACTGCACCACCACCACCACCACTGCATCAGCACCACCGCCACCACCACTGCATCACCCGCAATACAATCATCATTGTCATTGCTAAGGCTCCACCAGGATCTATATATCCCATAAGAGATTCTTTTGCTGTTTGTTTTGTTTTTTGAGACAGGGTTCTCTATGTAGCCCTGGCTGTCCTAGAACTCAGTCTGTAGACCAGGCTGGCCTCAAACTCACAGAGATCCACCTGCCTCTACCTCCTGAATGCTGGGATTAAAGGCGTGCACCACCACTGCCTGGCTCCCATAAAAAAAATCTTAAAAATCCCAGGAAATTTAATTTAACAAATCAGAAAGAAAAAACTTGCCGAGTATGACAACTAAAATTAAAATTAAAATGGAGGGTGAGTCTCAGTGACAGAGTTTGTGAGATTCTGGGTTCATCACCCTATTACCCCAAACAGCTCCCCCCAAAATAAAAACACCACAGGAAACTGCACATAAATAGAAAGGGCTTTGAAAATCACACACACACACAAACCTATAGGTCAGCTAATACAGGCTGGCACCAGAAATGAGACCCAAACGGACCCACTTTCCTGGGTTTTGAATCAGAGACAGCTTAGCGGGACAGATAAACGGCTGTGAAATCTTCTGCAAGGTGTAGGCAGAGGCCGGAAATGGCCAGAGGCCCATGATTTGGGCCTCCGATGCCTGTACGTGTACCCAGACATGATTGCAGCTCACAGGACCCAGAACCCAGCCAGACACAACACCGAGAACTTATAAATGGGTCAGGCAGGGTTTGAGAAGAAGCCTGGAAGCCGTGCCAGACTGGCATGTCCTGGGAAGAACAGCTCAGAGGAGCTGGCCTAGCACACTCTGGGACCCAGCCATGGTGGTCAGTGTCAAGGCACGGTTCCAGGTACTGCAGAAATACATAACACAGGCAGATTACAGCCATGAAGGCAAAAAGGACTTGGGAGAGGAGCTGATGTGGGGAAACTGGGCAAAAATGAAGCTGGATCACGTAGGTGGCCCTTGAAGGTGGGAGGCAGGACAGCCAGAGAGGAGAGATGGGGAGCTGGGAGGGGGGAGATGCTGCAATAGGAACAGGAGCAGGCTCGAGAGGACAGACAGAGTTTCCTCTGGAGCCCCCAGGGGACCCAGCCTTACCAACAGGTGGTTGAAGCTCACAGAAATGGACTTTGGACTTCTGACAGCAAGAGATGAAAGATACCAAATGGTGCCATTTGAAACCATCACCCACATGGCAAGATGTCTATTCCTGGAGATTGGGAGTGAGGTATGGGACAGTTGATCTGTGCTGGCTAGTTTTATGTCAAGTTGGCACAAAATACAGTTATCTGATAGGAGGAAATATCAATTAAAAATGCCTCCATAAGATTGGACTAGGGGCAAGCCTGTAGGACATTTTCTTAATCAGTTACTGATGGCGGGAGGGCCCAACCCATCGTGGGTGTACCACCTCTGGGCTGGTGGTCCTGAGTTCTACTAGAAAGCAAGCTGATCAAGCCATGGGGAACGAGCCAGTAAGCAGCATCCCTCCCCCAATGGCCTCTGCATCAGTTTCTGCCTCCTGGTTCCTTTCCTGCCTTGCTTGAGTTCCTGTCCTGACTTCCTTTGGTGATCTACTATGATGTGGGGTCCAAGAATCTAAGCTGTGTGTACAACTGATCTGGCAGCCATAGGTGGGCCGGGCATGCGGCCCATGGTTTCCTATTACATGAACACACGTGTATGCATTTCCACTGTGCCTAGCCATGCAGGGCTCGGGACTGCTCTTGGCACACACGGGGAAAAGATATGCACATTCCCTGGCTGGGTGCACTGAGGAACTCTTCTGAACCCAATGTGTGTGCTAGGCGATCTGGGGGAGTGGGGGGCTGTCTCCCTGCTGCGCCTGGGCTCAGTGAGTGACTAGTGGGAGGAGCAGCAGCAGGTGCAGCTAGGTGACTGGGAAAGATTGGTCCTGGGGAAGAAGCTGGGTAGAGAGGTTTGGGAAGTCTGTCCACAGACCCCTGCTGCTCGTGACGGACCCACCCTCACTTCTGAGACCTCTAGCTTCTCATATCAACTCTGCTGTTCAGAGGACATGGCTTCAGAAGGATGTGCACTGGTTCCAGTCTATGGCTAGCTTCTTGGCGAAGGTACCAGGTCTGGGGAAGGCACAACAGTCTCTGTCTCAGTTTTCAACATGGGCAGACCCACCATGCCCACTCGCAGGGCACAGGTGACAACTCCAGTGTTGTGGTTTAGGGTCTTCTGCCATGCAGGGTTGTGGGGTGACTTTGGAAAGTTCTGGAAGACCGGGGAAGACAATGGAAAGGAAGCAAGAGAAAGAGAATAGGCAGGGAGCATGGCTGGAGGATAAAACACTTCCTTTAACAACCTAGTGAGTGGTTTAGTTATTTTCAGATCCAAAAGAATATTCCTTGATATAAATGGGCTTACCAACCACCCTGGTTTCTTTGGAGAGGCCCATACAGGTTCTTCACAGCACCTGTAGATGAATCTGTAAGTCAAGGACGCCCTCTGTATGTTTCTGGGCTTGTGTAAGAACTGAGGAAACCACTCTGGCCATAGAGCCAGGAAGGAGTAAGACGCCTACCTGGACCTGCTCCTGCTCCTGATTGTCCCTTCCCAGGTGGCCTTGAAGCTGACAGCCCTCCCTCCTGAATGGCCCCAACGGACACACTCGCAGGGCTGCATTTCAGCACTGTTCATTCTTTAGCTCTTGATGATGCTTTCCGAGGTGATGGTGACCACACACCTACAGTGTCAATGGACATAACCGTCCTCGTGGACATTTGTGTTCTGCGGAGGACAGGGCAGTGAGGATGCAGAGAGAGGAGGAGACCTTGATCCAGATTGCAGTTCAGACACGCCGGCAGAAAAGGACGGTGCACAACCCTTGCTTCCCAGATTCTCACACAAGCTGCCCTGGCTGCTGCTGGCAGGCCAGGCAGGGATGAGGAATGATCTGCAGAATCCGCCTGCTCAGACAGCGGAGGCAGCGGCCACGTTCTGCTGCATCCTTGTGGATGTATAAAGATGCCCACTGCACGATGCCCATCTCCCCACAGCACATAGGGGAGCGCCACGCTGACACTTTCTGAGAGGAGAATCCACCTAGACGCCAGCCACTGCACACTGGAGGGCAACGCTCTTAGAAGCCCTGTGGTAACTAGCGTGTGATGCCATAGCACCGCAGCCAAGTGCAGCTCAGACCGCTCAGCTCCGGCATGCTCCCCAGGTCAGCCCAGCACTCACATTATTTTCACATTGCTTCTTGATGACTTAGCTGGGAACAAAGTTGTCTGCTGACCCACACAGCAGGATCCTTCTCTAGCATGCCTAGGGCATGCTGGGAGACAGCTGGATTTAGGATGAGGCATTGGTTCCTTCATCGAGGGGCACAGAGTTCAGGACAGGGCTCTTTTTTATCTTGCAGAGCTCATTTATACAATTCCCTTCACCCCTCCCATCCCCAAGGCAGGTGAACCCGTTACCCCATCAGTATCAGCAGGAATCGAGAGGACAGCGAGACGCAGTTTGAGCTATAGTCCTAGCCTCTGTTCCCAGTTGCTTGGGGATCACATCTCACCAGCAGACATGTTGGCAAGCACAGTACCACGCAGAGTGGTCAAGTCTACAGAGCTGTCCAATGTGGAGCTGTGCAGGGGCCTAGTGATGCCTTCCTGGGGCAGAAATGACTGCACCATCTTCTCTTCTGGTTCCCACTCCCTAGGGCCTCTCAGGCAATGGTGGGTGAATGAGGAAGTGATTTAGGGAAAGTCATGTGACGATACTCCACTGCTCCAGTTTCATGGAGCCCTGTGGATGCCAATGTCCTCAGGGCTTCAGGGTCCTCTCTCACAGAGCAGACAACATGGCAGAAATACAGACACAAAGATATACTGGCTATGCCGGCAGGCAGGTGGTAGAATACTCACTTTTACAAAGCGGGTGGATATTTACTGTGTGTGTGTGTGTGCGCGTGCGTGTGTGTGCATGTGTGTGTGCGTGTGTTACATATGTGTGCACAGGTGTGTGGGGACAAAAGGACAACCTTGGGTACCATGGCTCAGGTGTCATCCAACCTCATTAATTAATTTTTACTATTTAAACATTTCCACTAATTTGTTTGTTCAGTGTGTGTGTCCTTGCACATGTATGAGTGTGCCACAGCAGGCATGTGGGGTCGGAAGACACCCGCAGGGGTTGGTTCTGCTCTTCCACTGTGGGACTGAGATCAGGTTGCCACGGTCACCTATTCAGCTTGCCGTGTAGGCTCATTCTCACCTCCCTAGTTCTGTGTGCTGCTCCTGGCCGTCTACATGGCTGCTGGGGGTCAGATCTGGAGCCCCCCGTGCACATAGCAAGCACACAGGAGCCCCGCGTATTTTGCCAAGTGAGCCGTCTTCCTAGCCCTGCCATCAGTATTTACTTCAGCTCCTCCTCACAGGGACCAAGCCGAGGAACAGAGCCTCAGGAATTCGGTTTCAATTTTTCAAAACCATTGGGAGGACCAAAAGTAACAGAAGGGAGAAAACACTGAATTCTGCTATAGTTCTCCCTAAAAGGAGGCTGGTGGTCAGTGTGGTGGCGGCACTGGGGACCGTCCTGGCATCAGGCCTGTGTTCCTCAACAAAGGCACTTGAACCTGGACACCGAGAAGAGCAGAACGTGAGCTGGTGATGATAAAGGCTATAAGGAGTCTATAAAGCCAAGACCTTTCCCTCGAGTCTCCAGAGGAAGGCTTGGGTTACCTAGTGCCTATTCATAGTTCAGTGGATTGTCCCAAGATGGGCCATCCAGCCCAGGGACAGACTAGGGACTCAGTGGCTGTGGGAGGACACTCGAAAGGGGGTTGCTTACCACCAAGACTGGGTGAACTGAGGGTCTCCTGAATAGGTAGGGGACAGCAGGGGCTGAGCAGTGGAGGGCTTGTAAGACGGTAGGAGGGCAATCCAGAAACCCTCATCTGCTCAGGCTGAGTGTCCTACAGGCAGGAAGTGTGTGGATACCAGATTTCCCTGCTGGACAGTCACCTGCCATTCCTTTGCCTGATGGAGCATTGGTCCGTCTGTGCAACCCCACCACCACCCCGTGCATACTCTGCAGTGTCTACCCGCAGCCCTCCCTCCCTGTGCTGCCCCTGCAGTGTCCACCCGCAGCTCCCCTCCTGCAGTGTCCACCTGCAGCTCCCCTCCTGCAGTGTCCACCCGCAGACCCCCTCCTGCAGTGTCCACCCGCAGCCCCCCTCCTGCAGTGTCTACCCGCAGACCCCCTGCAGTGTCCACCCGCAGCCCCCCTCCTGCAGTGTCCACCTGCAGCTCCCCTCCTGCAGTGTCTACCCGCAGACCCCTCCTGCAGTGTCCACCTGCTGCAGCTGACCTCACTGCTGCTTACTGACCTGGGCCCCAGCGCTAGTGCTCCCAGCCATTCTGTGCACACGTGTGGCCACTCAAGAATACACAAAACCATGCGCTCAGTAATGGGCAGGTTGGGCAGAAGAGAGGAGGCTGAGTGTGAGGACGGACCTGCAGCTGTGCAGGGCTGAGCGCAGCTCCTGCGTCTGTTTGTGTCGGTCAGCGACACCATGCCAGCGCTGCAGCCATGCCAGCACTGCGGCCATGCCAGTACTGCGGGGACAGCTAAAGCAACAAAGACCTGCAGCTCCATGGGCCTGCCTCCTCTCCCAGGGGCTTCTTCCCTGAGCCGTTAGCTGAAGTCCCCAGAGCCTGCCCACAGCACCAGGATGTTAGGATACAGGGAGCAGGGCACCTCGCTCACTCTCCTCGGGTGACAGCGCACCTGTTCATGTACAATAATTTGCAGGCTTTGATTTACATGCAAAGACAGCTTATTTAACTTTTGAAATTAAAGCTCAAAAGCATTTAATTAAAATAATAAATCAGAGCCATTCCTGCAGCCCACAGGAACAACAGATTCCGCATTACAGCCTCCCTGCTGTGGAGGGCTGAGGGGTGCCACAAGGCACCCCCGACCTGCCCCTCCAGTCCCCACACCTGGCACAACCAGAAGTGAGAACCCAGCTTTGTGTACAGGCACGCCCCTTCTCCCTGTGTGGATGAAATGGGTAAAGATCTCAGGAGGGAGCTGCTGCCTCCCTAGTTACTGTCATAGTCTAGAGAAAGGCCACATCTGGCTTCCATGGCGGGGGACAGATGACTTCACAGTACGGAAGGAAAGTTCCGTGCTTAGGTATGACTGTGGCTTCGTGTCTGTGTGTTAAAGCAGGGTTCAACAGAGGTTCTCTGTAAAGGGCCAGATGGTAAATATTTCCAGCTTTGTGGATGAACTGGTGTTTGTTGTAACTGCCCAGTCCTGTGATTTTAGCACAGACAGTCAGACAACCCAGAGCCAAGTGGACACGGGTGTGTGCCAATAAAGCTATTTGTAAACATACGCAAGGAGCCGGATTTGGCTCTTGGTGCGAATAGTCGTGAGGTTGACTTCTGACTCATCCTTTTCATGTGGGCAGGGCTGACCCTAGAGGAGGGTGGCTTGTGCCGTGCAGGGATCAGCAAACTATCTAAAGGGCCCAGGCCCCAGCAGCTCCTCACATCTCATAGCAATGGCAGAGTCAGTGGCTCTGATGTGGTTTGTGCGTGTGCATAGCATTTAGAGGATGAGACCAGAATTGACAAATGATTCTCTGTGTTTATTGTGATGCAGAAAGGAGCACATCACTTTCTGAACACTCCTAGGGTTCTGGAGGCCAGGCAGGGGTTGTCATGGTGAGCAAAGTCAGGATTCATAAATGAAACCTCAGGGACATTCATGAATCATGCTCAAGTAGGGACGCGGAGCAAAGGGGCATGGAAAGTTGGATCATTACCAACCTCAGAGCCGTGTGCCCTGTCTGCTCATCTGACTGGGTAGGAATAGCTAGTCTTGAAGGTAACCTTTGCCTCATCCTTCCCACAGGGCCAGAGTGGCTCTTGAGGTCAGAGAGTTTCTGTATTGCAGGGTCTAGCATAATATCTGAAGGGCATGAGCCCAGCAGCCTGCCATGTCTCAGGGTGTGCTAATGAGAAGGTTAGTACCCACTCCAGAAGAGCCATGCCCCAGGCTCCTTCTGTTGTGTGTTCTCAAGGATGAGACAGCGGCCGGGACCCTGGATGGTTTGTGTTACAGGTATGCTGAAGCCTGCGACGGATACCCCAGAACTCTTTGGACCGAGTCCTGATCCCTACCCCATCAGAATCCACAGCTAGGCTGGTGCTGTCAGCCTCACCTCCCAGACAGCTAAGCTCACACTGGAAATGGAGGGGACTTGGTAGCAACAGGTAGGCAGGGGCTTAGACTGGGCTGCTTGAATGGGACGCACAGACATCCAGGGACATCTATGAAATAACTTCTGTAGCAGCTCCAATGAGCATGTAGGGCCTTCAAAGGTCTGGTTTGGATTTATTCCATAGATTCCTCTCTCTTAAAGTCACCTGCTTTCCCACCTGTCTTCTTGACAGAAGCAGGGGGCTTTCCTACAGATCTTTATGCTGTTTCTCTGAATAGTCCAAGACATGAGAATAGGCAAGGGATTTCCGAAAGGGACCCCAACAACGTAGGAAGTCACCACAAAAACTTACAATTGGGATTCTGTGGAATCAGAAGTCTCACATATAGCAATGGAAACAATTATCAGAGAAGAGTGAGTCCAGGTAGTGGTGGGGAAAGCCTTTGCCAAGTTTATGTGGGACAAAGAATGAATAACTAGAATCTATAAAGAACCACAAAAACGAGACATCAAAACAAGCTGTTCAGTCGGTAAATGGGCCAATGAATTGAGCATGAAGGGCCGATAAGTATTCAACATTTTTATCCATTAGGGGGATGCAAATTCAAACTGCTTTGAGATAACATCTTACCCCAATCAGAGCCTCTATCATCAAGAAATCAATGAGGAGGTGGGGAAAGGGGATCCTTCGACACTGCTGCTGGGGGTGAAAACTGGTGAGACCACTCTGCAACAAGACAGAGATTCTTTAATCTACAGAAAATGGAATCACCATAGGATCTAGCTGTGCCCCCTGGGCTTCTAACTGAAGGATTCTAAGCTTGCACACTCCAGAGAGACTTGTTCATCCACGCTTACGGCAACACCGTTCACAACAGGCTAGATGCAGAACCAGCCTAGATGCCCATGGATGAATGGATAAAGGAGATATAGAATGTAAAAATGACATCATGACATTTGCAAGAAAACGGATGGAACTGGTGATTGACACGCTAAGCTAAATTAGACAGACTGAGTCAAATGTCACATGCTTTCTCTCACATACGGAATTTAGGCTTATACTGCGCACACACACACACACACACACACACACACACACACGCACGGAGGGCATGGGAGTGGAGGGAGAGGTGAAGAGAAAAGGAGGAGGAGGGACAAGAGAGGGCAAGGAAGTCTGTGCCACAGGAGGGCAGGAGTGAGAACTGGCAGTGAGGAAGGAGACCGCACGACTGGAGTGGGGGTGGGGATGGCATCAGAGGGGGTAAATAAGAACAAAGTAAGGCCACGCACGTGCATTGAAATGCCACAACGAAACCCCAAACTTTATGTTCTAACTAAAAATTATTAATTTAAAAAATAATAATGAGGTGTCTTTGCAGGACAGTGTAGGTGGATGGAGATTTCTGTCCATGGTGCTGACAGGAATTTGGTTGCCTGATTTTCAACCAAGCGACTGCAGAAACAAAGCAGGAATGTGCACTTGGGTTGCAGGCTGGGAATTTGAACTCCTCCATGCAAACATTGCTGGGAGCTCAGTCTGATGGTGTAACAAGGACACCGGTGGATATGAGGGACCATAGCTCAGATGTGGGGTGCTCTGAGCTTTGCAGGCGAAGCAACTGAGGCTCTTCACCTCTCCCTGTGGGTGCTGACGCCTGACCATAGATGCTGCTTTGCCATCAGAGAGGACCCTGACAGGCTGATGACATCACTTGCTGGTACATGGAGGAGGGATGATGAGACCTAGCCAGAGCACGGTCTTCCCTAGCTGCCTGACCAGAGACTGCACATCTCTCTCCTTTCCTCTTACACTGGTATCCTGGCTCCTGGGGGTGACCCAGGAGGGTCCCCTTTTCCTTAGAGCACACAGCAGGGGAGTCTGCCTTCCTGCTGAGTTTCTCACAGGTCTTCCCTGCAAGAAGGAAAAATTTAGCCTTTAAAGCCACTTAACACAGCTGGAGACTCATCAGCGAGGGGATCCAGAGGCTGGCAGCCAACAAACACAGTGAGAGGCTCCTGCGGAGCTCTCCCCAGGTCGGTGGCTCTCTAGCAATTCTGGAGGTGCAGGGAGGCTGCTGTGTGCCTGTGTGGAGGGCAGCTAAGCTGGCTGCTGCTCTTGCCAGTGCTGGTGTTTAGTAAGGACAGTGAGTGAAGGCAGGGAACACACTGGACTCCACAGGTGACCATTTTCAGAAACCATTTTCTTCACGAACGCAAGACGACACTCTGGGATTCCCAAAACATGGTTACGGAAACAGACTTTGCGACTCCCCACGGGTTTGCCACACCATGCAGCAAGAAACAGAAACAGAGCTCAAGTGTAGAGACGAGGACCCCCAATGACCAGGGAGAGACTTGCAGCTCCCTTCTGCCTATGAGCACACACAAAGAGAGGAAGGACTTCAAGGGTACCCGAGCTGTGCCTCCAAAGCATTTTCCCTGGACACGAACAACAAACAATAGTAAAAATAGAGCAGCTGGGTGCAACATCATGAAAATCAAAAGAAAAAAAGAGTTTCATTATTTGTGTGTGTGTGTGTGTGTGTGAGTGTGTGTGTGTGTGTGTGTATGTGTGTGAGTATGTGCATGTGAGTGCCACTGCTCATGAGGCTAATGGTGTTGAGTCTCTTGAGTTGGAGTTACGGTGTGGTTGTAAGTGGCCTAGTGTGGGTGCTGGGATTAGAACTCCATTTCCCTTATAAGGGAAGAGCATGTTCTTAACCACTGAGACATTTGTCCAGCCCCAAGCATACAGGTTTTCAAGAGAGAGAGCTGGGGCCTGGGAGACAGCTCAATTAATAGGTGGAGTACTTGCTCTGGAAGTCCGAAGATCAGAGTTCAAACCTAAGGACTCAGGCAAAGAAAGCTGGGCATGCTGAAACATGCTTGTAATCCCTCAGGTGGGAGGTGGAAGTGGATGGATCCCAGGGTTTACTGACCAGCCATGCCAGCCAAGTTGGTGGCTCCAGGCCAGTGAAAGACTGTCTTACAAGACAAGATGCACAGCACGGCTTCTAAGACATGACTCCTAAGGTAGACCTCTGGTCTCCACAGTCACATGCACCTGCACACCATACACGTGTGCACCTTCACACACCCACACATATGCACATATATATATATACATATACACATGTACATATATACATGTACACGTACACACATACACATATACAGACATACACATACATACATACACCACACACACACACACACACAAAATGCGGGGAGGGCACTGATGGACTAGGGGAGCTAGCTTTTCCTTCCTAGGGCAGAGTCAAGTCACCAGTGTGAAGCACTGAGTTCTCTCTCCTCTTAGATACACAGGACAGTAATCTTACATCAAGAGCCACCACCAGCTAAGTGGGGTGAAAGGGACACCGTCACATTATTAACCCGTAGTCACAGTTGGCCCAAGGCTGCTATTATTCACACTGGTAAAAATTTTGTTAGAATTTAATGAAAATGAGTAGGTAAAATTAATAAACCAGAATTCCAACTTGAGGCATAGCGGTTCTCATTCCAATGGGCAATTTCAGCAGCAACCCCAGCCTACGATCAGAGCCATTTCATTGTCACAGCTTGAAATTTGTTTTGAATTACCTCGATAATAATACAGCCATTCATTTAGCGAAGGCGCGCCACACAGCTGATGGGTCTCAGAGGCCTAATTTCTAAAACCCAGAGCTACACAGTTACCGTATAACTAGAATTAGTGACGCTCCGCCAGCACGGGATGGCGAGAGTTTGTCTTTGATGATTAAACCCAGGTAGCTGTGTGTTAATGCCCTTAACAAGACTTTCGGGCTCCAGCTGAGCCAACCATCCATGAGTGCAAACCTTTAGGGGGTGCGCAAAGGCTCGCTCCACCTCACAAGTCCAACAGCCTCTAGAAAGTGTGCAGTTCTGTTAAAACCAAGATGCAATTTGACAGGCTCGTAAAAGAGTTGAGGTTTTACTCCTGGATTTTATCTCTTCTCATTCCTCGGAGGTGTCTGAGCAGCAGCTATCAGGCTAGGAAATCCAATTAATATGCGAGAGAACAGCGGTCCACAGCGAGCAGAGCAAGGTCCTGCGGTACCGAGAATGGATGCCCCATGTAGAGGGGAACCACAAACTAAATTTGCCTTCACAAGATCTGCTGTTGTCTTGGACAAAGTTTCACCGAGCTATGGGTCCCTGTGGCCCACTAACCATCTGTGAACTGAGGCCCTGGAGCTGAGATGGTGGGAGATTTTGTAAACAGTTTTATCCCAGTGCTTTCCTAGTGTATGTCTAGCATCTGGACCAAGACAGGAAGCATGGCTGTCTGGATCCAGAGTCTGTTGCCTTGCAAAGGTGGAGCCGGGGATCTGGGGCCACCATCAGCTCCAGGCGCCTCTCCTTTCTGGGGCCAGTTTTGACCTTTTTAGTTATTAGCTTATGGATTCCTGGGATGGCCACTCACCCAGGACTGTAGCACTAGAAACGCCCACTGGGAAGGTTAAAACTTAATAAAAACCCCACCAGCTCATCAAAGGGTGACCTTCCATTTGGAAAGACCCAGAAATAAATTTCCCTTTTGATTAAATTGAAAATCAATTTCCAGTGACATTTCTGTTCCATCAGGCCCCAAACCGAAGCAAGACCAGATTTCCAAAGGAGGATGGGTGGCTATAGGATAGAGACCAGTCAGCTGGCTGTACTTAGGGCAAGTCCACCATTCAGGCGTCTCAGAGGGCTCCTATGTGGTCATGAGGGCCAGGGGGTTATAGCATTGCACAAGAGGCCCCATGAACAGTGGTATTTGGATGCATATGCTTTCCACTACCTATTTCTTGAAGGCAAGGGAATTGCTGCCCTTGGCAGTGCCTCTGTGTTGGGAGAAGAGGGCTCCGGAGTCCCACAGTTCCCAGCTGTGGCTCAGGGAGGGCTTGCATATGGGCTCTGGCCAGTCTGTGTTTAGGGGTGCTTCTCCTGTCTGATGACTGCACACAAAGCATCATGGGATGCAGCAGTGATTGTCACAGTCATTCTGTGTGAGGTCATCGTCTCTGCTCCCAACAGCCACCGTCTCCACTGTTCCTCTCTTCTCTGCTGTAAGATGGCCTACTTGCCCCATGGTCTGCATTCTAGCATTCTAGTAGACATTCTAGAGGAACCTATGAGATCAGTGCTCACCCTCTATCTCGACCTTCCCAAATGGAGTAGAGATTATTTCCTAAAAGAAATCCGAACCTTGGAAGCACTGCAAGCCTCAAATACCCATTCCTGTGGCCAAGATGGAAGCCATCCTCAGCAGACTCCAGTACTCAGAGAACCCTTAAAAGAGAGGGAGGAAGTGGTGTGTGTTCCACATGGCAGGGATGCTGAGGGAATCCCACAAGGATGCCTCCGAACAGGGATAGATGTCTGTTCTCAGAGCCCACAGAGAGGAATGCACATAGCTCCGAGGCTTCCTGTAATGCTGTTTAATGTGCAATCAAAAACTATGTGCTATGCCCACAGGGCAGGTACAAAGCAACCCAATTGTCACACAAGCACTAACTGTGTGAATCTTGTTAGAAACAGGATTGCATCACTGTTCCTGGGGCTGCACCCTTGGCTTCTTAAGCCGAGTGCAAACTGTTTCTAAAAGCGAACACTCTGTGATTTAAATAAAGTTAATACCTCCGGAGAGGAAGGTGCTCTGCTGTGCTAACGAGCCCATAACTCATGTGTGGGCCCCACTCATTCCAAACAGAACTTCTGTTTATGCAGCATGTTTGAATAGCTCTGATTCCTCATGTCACACGCCCCTCGGTCTCTGCACGTATGGGTTCCAGAGACGCTCAGGGGCTGGGGGGAAAGGGCTCCCCATTTCTTCTATCCTCTGGTACCCAACAGTGTGCTTTCTGTTTATGTGGATTTGTCTGTTCTGGACATCTGGAATCCTGTAACGTGGCTTTCCACATCTGGCCTCACGCTCTTAGCACAATGGCCTCAAGGTTCACACATGGTGGGGTATGCACCAGCACCTTACTGCTTTGCTACTACATGGATGTACACACGCTTCAGCACTGTACTGCTTTGCTACTACATGGAAGTACACACACTTCAGCACCGTACTGCTTTGCTACTATGTGGATGTACACATGCTTCAGCACTGTATTGCTTTGCTTTTCCCCTATGGTGTCTGCAAGATTCCCCATTCTTACCAGTGATGCATGAAGGCCCCAGTGCCTTCCCCAACATCCGTGATTCACCATCACAGCTATCCCGTGGCTGTGTGGTATCAGGAGCATCTCATTGTTGTGGTTATTTCCCTCTCAGAGGTCTACTTGCTTATTGGACTTTCATATATGTTTTTCTGTATATGTGTGTGACTGTTGTGTGTAAATGCAAGCAAGTACATTCAATGTTGGATTTGTGGAGGTGGAAGGACAATGTCAGATCTCGGTTCTGGTTTTCCACCTTGTGGGAAATCGAGTCTCTTAGGCTGTAGAAATGGCTCCGTGGTTAAGAACACCAGTGGCTCTTGCAGAAGACCCAGATTTGGTTCTCAGCTCTCACATGGTGGCCCACAGCTGTTCATAACTCCAGTTCTAGGGGATCGAATGCCTTCTCACACTTATTATATAAAAATAAAATTAAAAATCTTCCAAACATTAATAGGGTCTCGCTTGGGGCCAGTTGTCTCACGAGCTCTCAGAAACTCTCCTCTCTTGCAGGATGCTGAGATTACGTATTTGTGACATGTGTCCAGGTCACGACACATGGGTTCTGGGGGTCTGAACTCCTGCCCTCAGGCTTGCACAGCAACTGTTTGCTCACTGGTTCCTCTCCCTAACTGCTTTCATGTATTTTGTTTGCAGAAATATCTTTTTGTTTTGTTTTGTTGAAGACAGGGTTTCTCTGTGTTACAGTCCTGGCTGTCCTGGAACTCACTTTGTAGACCAGGCTGGCCTCGAATTCACAGACATCCACCTGCCTCTGCCTCTCGAGTGCTGGGATTAAAGGCGTGTACCACCACCTGGCTTGCAGAAATATCTATTCAAACTAGTTATCATTTTCAGTGAAGGATTTGTTCTTTCTGTAATTAAGTTCTCAAGGCTCCTTATACATTTAGACTCCAGACTCTCATCATAGGTGATGTTTATAAATGATTTCTTTCTCTGGTGTGTTCATTTACCTTTTGATTTCTTAATGGCATCTTTTGAAGCACAGATATTTCTAATTTTGGAGAATGGTTATTTTGGTTTTTTGTGCTTTGGGTTGTATTTAAGAAGTCATTGTCCACTGTTATAGGAGGTTGCTTGTTTGCTTCCCTGCCACCCAGACTCCTGAAATAATCACACAGAAACTATATTATTTAAATTACTGCTTGGTCCATTAGCTCTAGATTCTTATTGGCTAACTCTTACATCTTAATTTAACCCATCTCCATTAATCTCCATTAATTACATCTAAATTAACCCATCACCACAAGATCATGGCCTACCAGCAAAGTTTCAGCACATCTATCTCCGTGGAGGCTCCATGGCTTCTCCCTGACTCTGCCTCCTTTCTCCCAGCATTCAGTTTAGTTTTCCCCGCCTAGCTCTATTCTACTATATCACAGGCTCAAGACAGTTTCTTTATTAACCAATGGTATTCACAGCATACAGAGGGAATCCACATCAGCCCATTGCCTGGTTCTAACACTTTCATACTTCTCTCTCTGTGTCTCTCTCTGTCTCTCTCTGTGTCTCTCTGTGTCTCTCTCTGTCTCTCTCTGTCTCTCTCTGTCTCTCTCTGTCTCTCTCTGTCTCTCTCTTTCTCTCTGTCTCTCTCTCTCTCTCTCTCTCTCTCTCTGTGTGTGTGTGTGTGTTTGTGTGTGTTTGAGACAGGGTTTTGTTATATAACAGCCTTGGATGTCCTGGAATTTGCTCTGTAGACCAGAATGGTCTCAAACTCACAGAGATCCACCTGCCTCTGCCTCCTGAGTGCTGGGATTAAAGGTGTGCATCACCACCATCCAGCAACGGTCACTTTCATACTCTTAATTCCTATATTCTGGTCCTCGGTCCATCTGGAGGTAACTTTTGGGTACAGTGTGAGATTGGGGCTCAGCTTCACTCTTTCCCACGGGGCTATTCATTTGTCCTGGCACCGTTAGTTAAAGAGGCTGTCCTTTTGCCAGTGTGGTCTTGGCCCCTTGCCAACAGCCAGCTGGCCACAGATGTGTGGGTTTACTTCTGTATCCTGGGTTGAGGTCTAGGGATCTGTGTATTTGTCTTCATGTCGGTACCGCCCTGTCTTGCCGACTTGTGTTTTCAACTTTGATACAAGGTCTCACTGTTAGCTCAACCAGGCTGGCCTTAAACTTGCCCCTCTCCTGACTCAGCCTCCCGAGTGCTGGAATTACAGGCCCGGCCGCAGCTATGACTATGTTTTTTTTTTTTTTGCATGTGCTTTATTCCACAATGGGCCATCATTTCCAGACAAGGCCACTTTCCCCAGCCTGAAGTGGGGTAGGAAGTGATTCCCACCGTGGCCCCTGAGGGCTCTGTTCACACGTGCACAGATAGCAAGGGCAATCCAGGCTGTGGGCAGTCTGTGCAGATTACACATGTAAACTCAGTTCATGAACACACACACTGGTGTGGGCTGGTGAGTAACGGAATTTTTTATATTATTTTACAGTCCAGTAAAATTTATCAGATAAAAGGAAAAACAAAGACTGGCTCAGTCAAGACAGCGAGGGACAAACCGTCCCATCCTTGCAGTGCGCGTTCACTGAGCTCAACACACTGTGCCCAGAACCACATGTAGTCATCCCACATCCACCAGCTAAGAGCTGCTGACTGGTTATGAGCGGCACTCGAGCCCAAAGCTTCTCATCTCTCCCTCCATGAACTGCTCCGAAGAACCCAGGAGTGCCTACTGCTTGCCTTCTGTCTTTGAGGAACTCCATGTGTGGATTAAGTGATTTGTTCCCAACCCCTGTAGGTGGCAGCACCCGGCTTCTGCCTGCCGTTGTTTGTAAGATGCACTTGCTGTCACACCCACTTCCTCCTTGGCTGCAGGTGGCTTCAGACCCTGTGGCCAACAGGTCTGGTCACATGATTGCTTTCTATCTGGGGACTACACTCGGTGGCCGCTAAGGGGTGGCTGGGGCAGGTCTGCCTGGAGGGAGTGCAGGAGGCAGATGCGCTGCCCAGGGCGTGTGAGCTGCAAGGAGCCTGCGGCCTCTGCTGTTCTGAGAAGAAAAGCGTCCAGGTGAAGAGTCTGTGTGGGTACAAAGGCCACAAGGTGGACAGAGGTCACCCCACATGGTGACAGTGGGCACTGGGTGGAGACAGGATGGGACCGGGCCACAGGGAACTTTGGAAGCAGGCAGAGGCTGGTTCCTCATGGTCCCAGGCAGAGAGAGAGTCAGAAAGATCAATCGAGGCTAGGGGTGTCTGGGAGAATAACAGGCTGCTATAAACTCAAGGAGGGGCCTCGCAGGAAACAGGCCTTCAGAAGAAGGGATGGTCGGGCTAAGTAGAGCTGACTAGCTGGCCCAGAAAGAGTTCATCTAGACACCAGATCTGCGGGCTTGTCCTGAGCCAGCCCTTTGGTCCCAGCCCTCCTGCTTGTCATCTGGCTAATGCTCGAGGCCTAAGATCCATGAGGGCAAAAGCAGTGAGCGTTGGGTGCAGCTAGGGATGTGGATAAACATAACGATCAAACAGCTGCTGGGCCACACACAGCATGGCCACAAAACATACAAAAAATGCTAAATTTGTCCACAAAGAATGCAAATTATAGCCAAGCATGTTTCTCAGCAACTCACCCAAATCCTAAACGTCGTTATGTTTGAAGAAAAGCAGTGTTTGGGCTGGGGTGGTAGCCCGACAAGTGAAGTAGGTTGCCTCGTAAGCAAGAGGACCCAAGTTCAATGCCCAGAACCCATATGAAAAAGTCAGGTGTGCTGAAGATTTTGTAATACTTGGGCTGAGGAGGTGCACATGGGCAGATTCCGAGGGCCTACTGACCAGCCTAGCCTACTCGCTAGGCCAGTGAGGGACACTTTTACAAAAGTATACAAGTGTGTTGATGTATACACACATGCACCCACACACGTGCACGCACACACATATGCACACTTGCTCTCTCATCATACACTTTCTCTCACACACTCTCTTCCTGTATCACACACACACACACACACGCACGCACATGCACACACATGCATGCACACACTCATGCACACACACACCAGCACTCAGTGTAGCACTGTTGGACCCGTCTTGTTTGTGGACAGAGTCTGGGAGGGTGAGGCCAACTTTAAGTGCCGTCTTACACTTCTTGCTCCCCCAAGGAGCGGCCCACAGTCCTCCCAACTCCTAGCCTTTGTGATGGAATTGCGGGGAGGCTGCAGGGCCCTGCTCCCCCTTTATCACTGTTACCCAGCCCAAGGAACGCCAATGCCCCGACCAACCACCCGGTGGCATATTCCAGATCCACGGCTGCCGGCTCTTCCTGGTGTCAGAGTGCTTGCGCGGAGACTTCCACCAAAACCAGACAAAGCGGGCTTGTTACGGCTGCCAGCTCACTTGCACCAGGGAGACCTGCCCCGCCAGCCTTGCTGCTTCCCTGTCACTTCCACCCTGGTGGTGGCTTCTACCCTCCCGCTCCAGACCCAAAGCCGGTGTGTCCTGCCTGGAAAACTCCAACCCTGGTCCTCCTCCTTCTTCCCTCTGGACATGCCTCTGTCCTACTGGTCCAGAGGTGCAGTCCTAGTCACCTGGTCACCTGCCAACTCTTCCCATGTCCTGACTTTTCTTGTCTTCATTTTGTCCCCAAGACTCGGCTTGGAGGACCTGCTAATGACCCTAAAACCTTCTGAGGCAGGGCTGTATATCAGAGGCTGCTCATTTTGACCGCTCAGAATTCAATTTGAATTGCTAAGAGATGTGTGCTTTTAGAGGCAATTTATTTGAGACACTCTGAGAATTTATGTTTCTGTAACACATTTTAATTTTTTAATACACATTTTATGTCATGAGTACACAACCCATCTGAATAAAATGTTGCCCCAAGAATTTCACTCAATATTGAGTTCAAATATTAGATTTTAAGCTGTTGTAGAGCTGGGGTGGGAGGGATGAATCCTGCCTTCTTGACAGGCACCCGCTGCTCTCCTTCCTGCCCTCTTTGTCTACACTTTCTTCCTGTCACAGGTGTCCCTTGTGCTTCAAGTGCAAGCAGGGTGCCTGCCAGGTGGGTGCCTCCTCCCTCCCTCCTTCCTTCTCTCTCCTTCCCTATACCTTCCCCCCTGCACTGCTTGGTCTCAGCTGGGATCTCCCAGGCCCCCACCTGGCCCCGAACTCCTGAAGTCTCTCGGTGGGCCCCTCCCTGGCTGTGACCTAGTTCTTCAGTATTTCCTTGGCAGGGGGTCATCCACTAAAAATCTCTCTCCTGTTTTCAGAGCAGACGTAATCCTGTGGGAACTCAGCCACCGTAGAGAGATTCCTTTTTGGTACCAAATTGTAAGTTTGATCAAGAGCCTGATTGTACACACAACACACACTCTAGCTCACATACATGAACAAACACATATACACAAGCACACACACATATACACCTAATACGACATATATGCACACACATAATACCCACATAGGCACACCTCATACTGCAGCCCACATACATGTACTTACACACTACCTGCAGACATTATGCACGCATCTCATATTGCAGCTTACATATGTGTGTACACATACTCCATTTACACATCACACATAGGTGCACACCTGTTTGCACACATGCACATTCTTTCTTGCACATGCATACACACCCCTCTCTCACCTTTCAACCTCCACATAAGCACACACTCATTCTATATCACACACACACATACTATCACATAATGCTCTATCACACTTTCTCACACACTCTTCCTCTCTCTCTCTCTCTCTCTCTCTCACACACACACACTCTCTCTCTCTCTTCCTCTCTTTCTCTCCCACAACTTTCTCTCTCACGCACACTCTCTTCCTATATCACACACACACACACACACACACACACACACACACAAACACACACAGTCACTCAGTCCCTGGCGGTAGGACACAGCTCCCCTACCCGCCATGCCTGGTGACTGGCAGCACCCCAGGAATGCCCTGATTTCTTCTGCCAAGTTCTGGCAGCCACACAATGAAGGGTGACAGGAGAGGAGAATTTCTACACTGGCCATGAAAAGGGAGCCCATACCACCAGCTGGCCATACAAGAACAAGACCTGATGGAGTGGGAGGGGCAGACACGACCTAACGCGGAGGCCGGTGCCCAGTGACACAGAGCCAGCCCTGCGGAGGAAGTTCCAGGGTGGTGGGCACTACAAACCCACGGCGTGACCCTGGGGAAAAGTCTACTTCTGGTGACGGGCCATCAGAGTTTCAGTGTGCAGCGGCTTGTGGCGCTTGAAATGTTAATTGGCCATTCGCTGAATTTACTGCCACTTCCCAAATGCACACTTATTGGACATGGCCATAATTTTAGCATTTTAAAGGTAATTTCTTAACACTGCAGACCACTTGGTCTTTTTAAAAAGCACGGTTACGCTCACGTGGGAGCCGTAAATGGCCACAGTACTCCCGAAGCTGCTTGGCAAAGCTCGAGGCTCACGTGGAGCATTCCGTTTGATGGACTGCCCTGGGCTCTGAAAATGGTCCAGAGACACTGCCACGTGGACCCTGCAGCACCCAGAGGCTCCTGCTGTGTGAGGCAGGCACTGGAGGGCAGACGCCACAGTTCCTTAGCACGGGCACGTTTAACTCCTCAGCCTGCAAATATGGCTCTGCCCACACTTTACCCGTCAAGTTCTAAGACTCATCGGTAGGTCCCTTCTCTATGTTTAGGGCTCAAACCTGTGACTCTGATCTATGGGAACAGTAGCCAGATCCTCTTTCCTGCGAACAGATAGTAGGGTAGCAGGGGTCCTGCATAGGGTCAGAGTCAGATTCATATTGCTTGTTCCCCACAATTATCCCAAACTGCCCCTCTGGTGCCCAATGTCTTCTGGAAAGTGTGTGTGTGTGGGGGGGGGTAGTGGGGCTGAGGGAAGCAGTGCAGAGTGGGGGTGGTGTTCTCCGTGGCCCTCCGTGTTCTAGTCCAGACACAGTCGGAGGCATCATCACAGCTTCTGTTTCCTAGCGACCCCTTGGCATGCTGCTCTCACGGCAGAGGACAGTGGGCTCCACAAGCCACAGTACCTAGGCACACTCACCATCCGAACAGGGGTTCTCAGTCACAGGGGCACTAGTGGCAATTGAAGTTGGGCAACTCTGCCTATGAAATCTAGAGAGTGTTGTAGCACCCCACCTGGACTGAATGCCTGGAGCCCCAACTCACACCACAGTGACAACCACACCCATCTCCAGGAACTGCCAATGCCCTCAGACAGATCTGGAGAGGATGAAGGATGAAGGAACTGAAGAGGATCTGAAAAGGATGGTGTGATCCATTCCACCAGAAACCAGCTGCAGAGCCTTGGGGCATGGTGGAGAGTCTGGGGACAAACTCCTTAGGGACCAGGAAGATGTGTGTGGAGGAAAAATCCTTGCTGGTGCAGGAAGGACCCTGGGCCAGCACTGGGCCCTGCTCCTCGGCTTCAGTGTGTGTGGGTTGTGTTCCCTGTGAGTCTGATGCACTTGTTTAAGAGACCACCCCCCCACAGCTCGGCGTATCTGCTGCCCAGTTGCTCTGCTCCAACCCCTTGTCCCGTCTCTGCGGCCACAGACCAGAGGGGCCATCAGCGTTGCTGCTTTGTGTCGTTCTTTTTTTTTTCTTTTTAAGTTTTATAACTAAGTTACAAAGAAAACTGCTTGGTTTGGCAATGTCGTAAGTGACAAATGAATCCTATTAAGGTTGTGAAATTAGCAGAGCTAAATGACATTAGTGAACGTAACATTTTTATCACTCAACTAAACGCTGCCATCCCCACTCCTACCGACAAAGGAAACTGTCACTTTCGAAGTCACAGGAACTTTAAACATCGCTAGAGAATCTGTGGAACACATGCAGAAGGCCAGGGCTGCACTGCAGCCCTCGGTCCGTAGGGCAGGTAGACGCTGCCGCTGCATCTACTCGCAGGCGTGGAGAACCCTGTCTAGGCTTCCCGCTAATAAATATACTCCATGTTTATAAAAGCTGACACTGCCCGTGCAGGATGTTTTTAGTTCTTTTTATACTAATATAAAGTGGCCCTAGCATTGTGGAAGTATGACATTTGTTCATTAAAAGGGCTGCTACAGAAAACTTGGCTGTGTGAGTGGGTGCACAGCTAACATAAGCCAGGCAGTAACTCGGGCCTCTGACTGGCAGGAATGGAGAATCCAAATTCCCGTGTACAGGGAGCATGTGGAACACAGGGCCTGCTGCTGCCCTGTTGGGGACAGGACCCACGCAGTTATTTCTGACCTAGTGAGTTTAGGTGGTCACTTCAGAGAGATCCAGGTAGGGTCAGCCTTGCCACACTGACAAGAGACCAGAACTGCTCTGTTGGTCAGGAGAGAATGGCTCTGCTAAAATAACAAGCAGCCTTCACCAGTTGCATGTCTTCCCAGCTTAGGCAACTCCCGCAGCCCTATAGACCCAATGCCCGGCCTGGGTGAGGACTGGCATGCCTAAGGACTTTACTCTGATTGATCTTCTCTTAGAACTTCACAATACAGGGTTTTAGCTAGCCTTTGAGGACAAGCACCATTTCCACTCACATTTTGCCGTGAAGGTAACTTTTATGGTTAGCCCTACTGTCCAGGGGCAGTACAGGGGGTCCTTCCAGGTGCCCTGGAGGAGGAAGGCAGAGGTAGGCATCCCCGCGGGAAGTGGCAGCAGCAAAGGAACATGTCATGGCAGGCATGTTCCTTTGATGGACAGCTACTGAGAGCAATGCAGGAGACTCAAAAGTAGCAATCATCTTGAAAAAAAAATCCTTGTGATAGACAAGGAGATAATGCCACTTAAGAGTTTCAAATAAGTTTCTGTGGGAACCCGGTATGGTTTCTGTGTACACACGGCAGGGCAGGAGTAGCGATGACATAGGCAGCCAGAAGGAAGGAAACAAGGACCGGAGAGAGGGGTCCTTGGGTAAGGGAGGACTTCTCTAGCAGAGGACTCGAATGTGTTGATGGCTCGAAACAGCCTGCAACTCCAGCTCTGGGGGAACTGATGTCCTGGTCTCCATGGGCACCTTCAGTCATGTGCCCACACCCACACATAGTTAAAAAAAATAAAATAAACCTTTAAAAAATAAAGACAGACAGGTAATTCAGGGAATGCCTTTTCAACCCGAGGATCTGGAGCTTGTGGGGTGAAATATTAACACCTGTCAATTTTGCATGGGGAACCCCCCTCCCCAGTAATACTTTGTCCTTGGTTACTTGTGACATTTTCTAAATATATACAGTGAACCAGTGTGCATGGTGAAAACTCTAACATACTCCATAGGGTAATCCACACGTAAAAGGTGTGGCGGAGGGTGCTGGCCAGTTACAGTGAGACTCTAGGGCGCCTACGCCCACTCTGGAGAATTCACATGTTCGGCTCGTGTCCTTTTCAGTAGCAGGACAGAGAGGACGGAGAATTCAACATTTGACTGCTCACTGAGCAGATGAGCTCAGAGCCTATGAACACCGGGCATTTAATTATTTTCTGGAGAGGCATCATCAGGTCCCTTCCCAAACTTTTCTGTTGCACAGGTAGGACAGCAGCTGGCCAGTTATTTGAGTTCTTGACAGGAAGTCTTCCAATGTTTCTCCCGCCCGAGCTGTGCTGGCACCATGTAACCTAGGAATCCCAGGGGATGTGTTATGTAAGACTTCCAAGGATGCCGTGGGCTCCAGAGCCCGGACAGAGGTGGGCTCAAGTGCAGTGGCCCGAGCTTTGCTACAGCTCAAAACAGAGCCACGAAAGGTCACAGTGACTACCGCACAGCCACCGAATTCCCCATTCAAGAACATTTCTGTCACTTACCTCAAAGAGGTACTAAACAAACCAGCATGCAGCCTTACTACTTATATCTATCATTAAAGTTCTGGAATGTTCTGTGCCAGTGTCAGATATGCAGTCGAAGTAGGCGTAGAAATTGGGAGTTTTTTTTTTTTTTTTTTTTTTTTTTTTTGGTCTGCTACCACTCATTGTAGATTTGGGGATCTTCTTTGGAGCAAGCGACCAACACCCCAGTTGTCCCTGTGGGAACCCCTGGCACCTAGTTTTATACACCAAACACTCAGGTAGGTGTCTATGAACAGAGGTCCAGAGCTCAGAGATTGTCATTATATGACAAGAAGTTTATTGTGGGTCTCGCCATACCACAGGGCAGGTGACAGGCTTCTTAACATGCCAGAAGCTACCCGCATGTCAGTTACAGCCCACACCAGTGACTCAGAAAGCCTGAGCTGTTAGATGGCACAGCTGGGTAGGAACTGCCCCCAGCCTCTATCTGATCCAGCCTGGGCCGGAAGCACCTGTGAGGAATAAGGCAGGGGGCATCTGTGCACCTTCCTTTCTGTCTATAAAGCTGGAAATAGGGGTGTGGGGCTTGTGGGAAGAGCCGTCTTCAGAGCCATGACTGACTGGTGGGAGTTTCTGAGAACCAACACTGGCACATACTGATCAACCCATGTGAATCCCCCGGCCTCTTTCATGGTGCCTGGCATTGCTGCCACTCGAGGGACCAAGCCCAGCTAGGGCTCAAGGGTTCGCCTTGCAGAGGCTCTTTGAACCTTTCCTTTGAAAGGCTGGCTCATTGCTCCCCACAAGGTGCCTTTCTTTAGAGGCTCTAAAGAGAGGGAGGAGACTGGGCTGGAAATGCCCTGTGAGCCCTCGCTCAGGAGAGGAGACACTGTGAGCATTCGAAGCCCACTTTACTTCTGCTCGCCAAGGGTCTGCCACTCATCAGTGGTTAAACACTAATACATTATATAATCTATAGTAAAATGAACTTGCTTAGATGCAAGAGGATAACAAGTCCGTCTTTCCTAGAGGATCCCCTGGAGTGTCTCCTTGGCTGGTCACACCTCCACAAGCTGACTCAGCATACCCCACCATATGTCAGTGGACCAGGGGCCTCAGCTGGGAAATGGGAACAGTGGAAATCACTCAGCTCTAGTGGGAGCAGTCCCCTCTGCCCCTGAGAGGGAAGGCTAAGCTCAACAACACCTCACATGACGGCCAACTCAGGAGTGTCTAATATCTAACACCTCAATGTGATGTCATCAACTACAATTGCGTTAGGCGCCATTCATAGCTGTTATGGGATGTGTGTTGCTCCCTGGCCACAGGCTGGACATGCCTGAAATGGGGCTGGAGCTCTTCTATCTGATTAGCCCTTTAAGTGGGGGGGGGGGCTCATAAAAAAGACTCAGGACTGATGATGGTCTTTGCTGCTGTCAGGCTATAGCTATAGCTGCCCAGAATGTAAGGCTCAGGGGTTGACCCCCAGGCTCAAGTATAGCAAAAGACCTCAAAATAGATGTCCAATGAGAGCAAAAGCCCACAGCAGGGAACACGTGAAACCATAGCATTTATCCTTGAGGTTTGCTGCCCTGAGAACAGCTGGTTGGAGGTCTTCCAGGCTGCTGCCGGTCAGGGCCTGATCATGGCCGTGAGCCTGTGACTGTCAATTTCACCAGCCTTAAAGGGTGCATTAAACATGGATGTGTAGAGCAAGCCTTATATAGTCATGGGAACCAAGTAAACAGCTTTTGTTTCTGCCTCTTCCACCCAACCACTCTCCCACGCCTAGCTTTAATTTCAGCCCTAGTTACTACTCGGCATCCACAGAAACATCCGCAGGAGACACTAGGGGAAGAAAAAAAAATGGAACAATCTCAATCCTGTTTTAAACCACAAAGTAATATTTCCACAGCAGAGAGCAAATAGAATTTTACATAATGCACAGAATGAATGCCTCCAAAAATCAATATTTCCAGCTGGATGTACAAATTAAATGATGATATTCAAGTGCGAGATTAAAACAATGATTTAAGATAGAAATTGAGTTATGCCATCTCACGCCTGCCTACTGCTGAATATGTTAATAGAGCTGATTGGTGAGGGCTCAGTCCATTTATCTCCCTAAACCAGTGGTTCTCAGCCTTCCTGATGCTGCAACCCTTTAACACAGTTTCCCATGTTGTGGTGACCCCAACTATAAAATTATTTCATTGCTGCACCATAACTGTAATTTTAATACTGTTATAAATTATAATGTAAATATCTGATATGCAACCCCTGTAAAAGGGTCGTTTGATGGCAGAGGGGTCGCAGTAGGATTCCTGTCAGAAGACAGGAAGGGCCAGGAACACCTCCAGAGACAGAATGAGTACAGCCAGATAAATGTGTAGATCCAGGGCCCTGGATGCTGCTTAGTTCCCCCATCTGCATCTTCCAGATGTGCCTCAAAATCTGAATCAGCAGTCTTAATACTTTTGCCTTGTTCTCTTCTCACAGCCAGGGTTGGGGCGTTGAGGCCTCAGGCAGTGGCCCACAGAGTCTGTTCTGTATTTCTAACATCCTGTTTATTTGCTTTGCAGTGCAGAGGCCCACATTTGTCCCATGAGATACCTGCTTGGTGATATTTAGGAGGTAGAGGCATCAATGAACCTGGCGGAGAGAAGAGAGGTTTGGGCATGGTCCTGCCTGGAGGCAGGGACAGTGAGGGAACCCACCACACTCACGTGTTCACAGAACTGGGCCTCTGGTGTGAAGCGCCCTGTCCGAATGCAGGCGAGGTATGGGGTATGGTCATCCAGGTCCTCTCAGCACGGTTATTTTATCAGTGCTAACCCAGGGCCACAGCCTTGGGGCTGCAGCAGGTGTCGTCCCCCTGAAAGAGTGCTCACGCTTGTCTCAGCTGCAATTCCTCACCCAGAGCCAAACCTTCTGGAGCTTCCCACGTGAGCAGTGTGCACGGTGAGAACAAACTTTAGAATCCCAGCTAATCCTCACTTCGCTCCTAAGCAGCACCATCTAAATCCTTCTTTGGAAACTCTGCTTCCCCAGGTAGTGTAGAGGCGAATTTCCAGCAGTCTGCACTTGACAGCATCGCCCCTGGGGTTCTGCACACACCGCGGCCCCTTCTTGGCTGCATCTGCACACGTCCACAGCTGGGTCTCTGCTACACTTGTAGTGTGCCCTCGTCCTCTGCCACCTCGACCATGCGGGGTGTGTCATGGCGAGTCTGGCCTTCTCCTCTCCATCTCACCCAAAGAGAGTCCGTGAATCTCGAGAGATGGAGACGGCTGTCAGCAAACTATACTGCAAACATCAAGATCTGGGTTTGATGCTCGAACCCACATAAAAAGCTTAGTGGGACAGATCCTCCACAATTCCAGCAGACAGTCTATCTTTCTTGATGAGCTCCAGGTCTTGAGAGATCCTATTTCTAAAAACAGGATGGATGGTGCCCAACTTTGACCTCTGCCCCCTGACCTCTCTTTCCCTCTCCCTCTAGTTCTGCTTCCCCTCCGTATGCACACACATCAAAAAATTAACAGCCACTCACATCTAAGTGTATCAGACACTTTAGCACTTTCTTATGAATTCATGCAAACTTTTTAATACTATCAAGGAGGTCCTGTGCCAGCCTCACTTACAGATGGGAACACTTAAGCAGACGCTGGAATCTGCTTGAGTTCCATCACATTCTCTTCCTACAGCAGCCATGGAGTCAAGATGGACAATACTGCTCTCTCTCATGTATGGGGGCCTAGAAACGAATCATCAGGGGGACACCGATTATGGGGACAGAAGCTCAACTTGTGCAAACACGGACTCAGTACACTATTGGGGTGAGCACCAGATAGGAACAGTTGGAAGCCAAGGTCACTGGATGTTTACAGATCCTGCCTCATGCCAGGTGAGGCTGAGGAGAGTGGGTCCTGCAGGACCTCCTCATGGCTCTAGTCCTTAGGTAGAACAGAAACATCCACTCCTAAGGCCATCATGAAGCACCTTCAGAACTAAGGCATCTAAGTCCCAGCTGCTTTTACCTCTTCACTGTCCCCTGGGGCACCCTGTCTGGCTCTGGGTCTTATCTAGTTCTAATGGATTTTGGGGAAGTGTCAGAGCGAAGGCTGGACAAGTAACAGTGAGAGTTCTAGCCCTTTGGTTGCTGCTTCCCTGTGTCACAGTGTGACATGGTTATGTGTGACTTTAATCCCTCTCAAAGTTCCCCGGGCTGCACAAGAATAAGATTCTAAGAAAGGACCCTTCTGGAGTGATGTGCATACAACCAAAATAAAAAAGAATTCTTGCAGCAAAGACCTCGCACCATCAAAGAACACTGACTTGAAAACAGGCTTCCAGTCCTCAAGGAATCGAAGTCTGTATCTCCTGCGGATCCTGCATTACAAATGTGCATGGAATTATGAAGACAATATCCACCCAGGGATCAGCAGTAAACAGAATTTATTAAAATGCTCGCAAAGTACCTCCAGAGAAGGATTCTGCTTAGATTCAGATTTAATACGGGTTATATGATCATAATGATCTGTAATAAGAGCCACACCTGAGTGATCCAGTTTACGGCCAGCTGTGTTATGAGTTCCTCTTTATTACAAGTCCTTGGATAGTTAAAGCAGATATAAACGACACACTAGGAACTGGAGGAAGGACAAGAACGACAGAACAGACATGACTTTCCTGCACCTATCGCCTCCAGATCTCTCAAGTTCATGTGACCACAGTGAGTTAGGCTCCCAGGTCTGGGTCTCCGGAGTGACACCGGAACAGCTCACCATGAAAAACACTGCCGTGTGGTAAGGCTGATTCTCCTTCCCGCCCACTTATTCAAAATTCAGTCCCTGGGGATGATTTCCTTATTGAGACTAGGCTAGTATATTGGGAAACTGAGCTGTGTTTTAGACTAAGAAATGCTTTAGCCCATGTTGGGAGCCTTCCCAAACCAACAGACTCCTGCCTAAGTGGGTTGACCAGGTGCAGGGCACGGGCACCAGGGCCGGAACCAAGTGAGCATCCACACTCTAGCAGGAACTGTGGTCCAGGCAGAGCAGAGATGACAGTACACTGTCCATCCAGGCCCTGACCATCGTCCTTCCTTTGCTCGTAGAGCTTTCTGAATGCTCAGAGTGGTCTACCTCCACCACGGCTTCTATAACTTCAAACTCCTCTTCGTTTACTGTGACATCTACCCCACACTTCCTCCAAAACAGTAATTAGGGTTTTATTTTCCCTTTTTGGACATGGTCTCACAGGCCTCAAACTTGCTATATAGCTGAAGATGACCTTGAAATTCTGATCCTCCTACTTCCACTTCCCACGTGCTGGGATAAAAGCATGAGCCGCCACTCCTGGGGTATGCAGTGCTGGAGACTGCAGAACTTCCTGCATGCTAGGTGGGCATGCTAGGTGTGTTTCTCCGGACATACAGTAGAATCTCTACCAGGCGGAATGGCAAGTGCCGGAAGGGTGCCCACTCTACAGGCTGTCTAGCACGTCCCACCTCTTCTTCCTTGAAACCAAACCGCAGTGCCGTAGGCACAGATGCACAGCAATCTGCGGAAAGGGGAGGAGTCTGAGACTGGGCAGTGGGCTGGCTTTCTCCGTGGCTAGAGTGAACTCTCATGTCACAGAGATGCAGCCTACAGCTGAAGACAAGAACAAAAACCCCTGAGAGGACAGACCAGGGACTGGAAGCACCACAGGCTTGTGCTTGGTGACAAGCTGGCAGGGTCCCTTCGTCCTGTCATGGGCAGCGAAGACTTTGCTCAGGCTGAACAGGGGCTTTAGGACAGTAAAAGAGCCCTACTGGCTGCTGTGGGAGGAGGGCACCATATGTGCTAATAAAAGTCTTATTTAGGAAAGCAGACAGGCCATGTCTGCAGAGCGATGTCAGCATGGCAGGGTTCCGGGTGTATGGCTTCTGGAAACGTGGCTTCTGTTCTCTGGGAGCTGGGTCTCCAGAGATGGAGACGGGAACACAGCATGCTTCTGTGGCTGTGCTGGTAACATGTCTTCTGTTCTCTGGGACCTGGGTCTCCAGAGATGGAGACGGGAACACAGCATGCTTATGTGCCTGTTCTGCCGCCCACGCGAACAACCAAAGTCTCAGAAGGGCTGTGAATGCAGAACATCAGACGCCCAGGGAGGTTCTGGGTGAGTCTCCTATGTGTTGCCACGCAGTCTTAGTGGCAGAGAGCCCAACAAATCAGACCTGAGTCAATTTCTAGGGAGCTTTCCGAAGGAACATAATTAGATTAGAACGCTGCGTTTGTTAATTTTTCAGTTGCTCATTAAAATTGACATGTCGCTTGATTTTGACAGAAACCTTTTTATCTTGATGTGAGGCTATATTTAGGAAGTTCTGAAATACGACAAGTGTAATAACGAAAGTGAAACCACTCACCCCACCATTCACGTCTGAGAGTCACAGCCCCCAAAAGAAAACCAACCTGGATACGGTCCTTGTTAAATTTCATAAAGAGTCCACTGTTGGCGTGAAAGGCGACGCCGGCCATGCATCTGGCAGAAGGAAAGCTGACAACAGGGAGTTTGTTTCCAAAAGCTCTGTGATGCCCATGGGCAAAGTTGGCTTCTCTAGCTCCCCTCCAATGCAGAGGCTGACACCACAGAGAGGTCAGGAATGTCCGGCTGACCCACAGGAAGGGGACAGCCGAGACACAGGAAGACTTTGGGGCAGCATGGCTGGAGTCCATGTTACATACTCCCAGGCAACAATGTGCCATTGCTTCTCTGTGCAATAGAGGGAGTGTTACCTCCTTGACCGTATGCTGAGTTCTTCCCCTCAAGTGCCAACAGGGACACTTGGATTGCTGTGGATTGTGGATCTAAGCTGGGAAACGCAGGTTCTGCCTGCAGGGGGGCAGGAGACATGGGTTTCCTGGGTCTTCCCCACCTCAGCAGTTGGATAAGAGAACCCGAGGACGGGGAGAGACAGGAGGATGTGCAAGGGACACCATTGGTGTCTGTGGCACAGGAAAACCACAGGGGCCATGGACCAGCAGTCCTTTGTGGAAGCAGCTGATCGGAAGATGGGGTAACCGAAGATCATACTGAGGTTCCTGAACGGCACTCAGCAGGGGTCACACAGTGGCCACTCAGCTGGCCTTCGCCCCCCTCCTCTCTGTCCATGTCAGGAAGCCTTAGCCTCTGAGGGACAAGCACTTTGGTGGAAGAGGCTCTGAGATGCATTGTTCCCAGAGACCACAACCGTGTCTGAGCACCGTGTACCAGAGAGCAGAAGTGACAGGTTGTGTGGTGTAGAGCGCAGGCCGGAGCAGACCACACCAGGCCCCGAATCCTGCAGCGCTTCAACATGTCCAGCAGAACTCCATGAAGGCGCTTTAACCCCGTGGCCTCCCTCTGCTGCCCTGGCATCGGGAGGAGACAGGGATCCCTGCTCTGCCAGTGCTGGCCGAGGTGCCCTCCTAGCCCAGGCACAGTGGAGCTCCCACGAGGATGATGTGCCTGAGTTGAGTGGGCCCAGGAGCCAGTCCTGGCTCTGAAATGTGTGTGGGCCTCCACATGGTGCTGACCTGCATGGTAAGAAGAGGGTCTTTGTGGAAGATTCTGGAGATGGGGAGGGAGCGGAGCCACTGTTTTGTGTGAGTTCTAGTTTTATTACTTTTAGATTTTCTGTTAAAAGACAGATTGGGGAACCTGAAGGTTGCTCGAATCAATAACTTTGTCCTTGGGGATATAGGGACATGTGGTACTGGAGTGTGCGGCCTGCATTCATGAATATGTATTCATGAATGTGGCCCGACACAAGAACATAAACTTACTTAAAGCATTATGGTGTTTTCTGCATTTTAATTTATTTATTCTGTATTTATTTATTTTTGTAACTTAATTGTATGGTTCTCAAGTACGAACTTGGTAGATAACTGTTATGTGTTGCAATCTAAAAGCTGAGGCAGGCCTGGTAAGAAAAAGGAGTGAAATTTTACAAATCTCTATCAGAAACACCAAGTTTGAACTGTTTTAAGGCTCCTGGAGGCGGTGCCTCCATTTGGGAACTCCTGTGTGTCTCTTACCGAGCCTCCTCCAGGGACAGCGCAGAAGCTAACAAGGGCACGTCACCAATGCAGAACACCGACATGGGCAGAAGTTGGTGAAACCCTCTTCTTACACAGCGGTACCTAACCGACTCCATTCTGGAGACGCCTCTGACAGGGAAGCGTTTTTCTTAGCAAGACTCTTCTAACTGCCTAGTTGCAATGGCTTCAACAAGGAGTAACCAGGGCGGCCCCAGGTCGTGGAGTAGGCTTGACTGTGCCACAGTTTTAAGGAGCAGCATTACAGAGAACCACAGACAATAGTCAAGGAGCAGGGCTGGGCTTTGGAGAAATCCTGGAGGCCAGTCTGTAAGGAGGAAGCACACGGTCCCCTCCTCCCTGCTGTCACATGGGGACAGCCCTAGACACTCTCCAGGTGAGCTCCGCTGTCTCCTGCACAGGTAGGGATGTTTCTGAGACTCGAGGAGGTAAAGACAGCAGCTCTGGAGTGGGGGGGAAGCCCAGACAGGCTGGTCCTGGCCCCGCTCCCCTTTCCATAGAGTTGTCCTTTTAAGGTAAAACCCGACTTCCCAAAACTTTGTCTCCTGGGTTTAATAACTGCATACTTTCACGTGTTTCAAGGGTGGGGTCCTAAGCCCACTCTTTCACCCGCCGCCCTCCCCTCTTCAGGGCTCAGCTCGGTTGGCTGAGGCTTCCTCAGCAGGCTGTGCTTCAGCTGAAGGGGCCGCCATTTCCCTGCCCTGCAGCTCCACCCCTCAACACTTCACCCATGAGATGAATCCTCACACAGCGGGATTTGCCAAAGAAATATCAAGGAATGAGAAATCTGTGTCTGAATATACGCAGCTGTGCATGCCACAGGTTTATCTGCATGGGTACAAGCGAACATGTATATGCTGTATGCATGTATGTATGTCTATAACCTTCCCATGCATGTTAATATAAATCCTCCAAAGACCTGTATCATGGACTGATTTTGACCTTCCCTTGGTGTTCTTAGCATCTATCTGAGGGGAGGTGTTAAGCATCAGCCTGCGGTGAGACGCCCCCATCAGCCCTGCCTGCCCAATGCTGGAACTCGGGGGTGAAAGTTGCCTTGGCTTAACACGCATCACCTGAGCGCTCCTCCTCCCTCTTTGGTACCCAATGAAAGAAGAAGAAAGAACGTTTGACCTTGGCCAACCTGGGATGAGTCTGGCTGGTGTACCTCAGTCAAATGATGCAATGAAAGTTGTCTCTGCCCCACTCACATCTACAAGGGAGAGGCCCAGTGGGCCCAGTGAGTGTAGAGATCACACTCCTCCCACCAACAGAGGTGAGGCAGGTACCAGTCAAACACAGGAGGTGTGCTTCCTGTCCCCCACCTCTGAGGTACTGTTTCCTCGGACTTTGTACTTTCTGAAATAGCATCTTGTGAGGGTAGAGCTGAGTACCAGCTGCCCCACAGAGTAGGGGCAGAGAACTGACCCAGGAATGTTGCTTATCTGGTTGGTGCTGTGTGGGAACACCTGAGCAAATAGGGGGAACGATCTGCACCTGCCCATTTGGAAGAACTGTGCACACATAGCCCAGCCCCTCCACAGAGCCACGCATGGAAGGCCCACGGAACTGTGCACACACGGCCCAGCCCTTCCCCTCTACAGAGTCACGCATGGAAGGCCCACGGAACTGTGCACACACGGCCCAGCCCTTCCCCTCTACAGAGTCACACATGGAAGGTCCACGGAACTGTGCACACACGGTCCAGCCCTGCCCTTCCACAGAGCCACGCATGGAAGGCCCACGGAACTGTGCACACACGGCCCAGCCCTGCCCCTCCACAAAGCCACACTCAGAGGCAGGCTAATCTCCATGTTAACTCTTCTCAACAGGAGGCCCATCTGGCTAGACCTGGGCTAGGCAAAGACAGTGCCATCCAGCCGGTGGGGAGGCCTGCTACGAGAGTGCCTTGGAGCACAGGACACTCCTGTTCATCAGGCCGCTGCTCAGCCAGGGGAGCTGGGAGAAACCCTGACATGCGCAAGACAAGACTTGCCACCAGCACGTGTTCTCTGAAGCCACCGCGAAGGATTCGGAAAAAGAGAGCCAGAGAAAGAGAAGGAAAGCAGGAAACCTCAGAAAACAAGCAGCCTTGGGAAATTCATATTAAAGAACTAATATTTTTATCCTTTCTCCTTCCTTTTTCATGTAAATTGTCAGAAGTGGGAGGGTGGGGCCCCCTGCTCTTCTGTTCCCTCTCATGGTCACACTGCAATAGGCACTCACCAACAGCTGCCACACAGCTGTGTTGCCTGTCCCTCTGCCCCCAATAAAAGGCAGAGATTTAATTAATTTATCAGTGTTTTTCTTTGTTCCGATTCAAGTTCAATTAGTTGGATTAAACAGAATAATGGAGATGAAAAAGCTTTGCAAAGGGTTTAAAGCACAGAGAACATGGCAAGTGTCATTATGGAAAGCACGGAGAACCATGTGTCCAATTATCATTCCGTGGCATTCACACGCATAAGCAAGGCTGGGGCCACCCTGCTACAGCTTCAGTATTTACATGTAGCAGACATGTGTGTGTGTGTCACGGATGGAGGAGAAGGTGAGGTGTAGATCATGGAGCAGACACAGGTCTTACACACGGCTTGTCTCCAAGTTCAAGCTCAAGTCCCGTCCTTGTCTCTAAACTGATAATGGAGTTGTATTTGCCAGAGTTCTTGCTCTGGAAAGGAGACAATGCTGGGGATGAGAACAGGAGGGATCAGGTCGGGGGAGGATGGAGGGAGAGGGTACTTGGAGACACAACTGGAATTAGGGGGTGCATCTTCGGGGTGAGCTAGAAACCTAGTGCAATGGGAACTCCCAGGAATCTATGTGTGACCCTAGCTAGTCCTCTTAGCAATGAGGGATACAGAGCTTGAAGTGGCCATCTCCTGTAACCAGGTGAGGCTTCCAGTAGAGGGAATGAGACACCAACCCAGCACACAACCTTCGACCCACAGTTATCCTGCCTACAGGATGTGCTGGGGTAAGGGCGGTACAGAGATTGTGGGAGCAGCCAACCAATGACTGGTCCAGCCTGAGACCCACACTGTGAGAGGGAGCCCACCCCTGACACCGCCTGAGGACCAGGACCCAGAGGTTGGATGACTCGGGGGCCAAGGATAGAACTAAACACAATAAGCAATAAATAAATTACATAGATGGATAGATAGATAGATAGATAGATAGATGATAGATAGATAGATAGATAGATAGATAGATAGATAGATAGATAGATAGAAATAAAAGTCAGTGAAATGATTCCCAATTCCTAGTGGTACTCTGCTGTACTCATAGATTGCTGCCTAGCCCGACTGCCATCAGAGAGGCTTCACCCAGCACCCGATGGAAACAGACGCAAAGGACCACAGCCAAACATCAGGTAAAACTCGGGGAATCCTGCAGAAGAGGGGGAGGAAGGATTGTAGGAGTCATTGGGGTCAAGGACACCACAAGAAAACCCGCAGAATCAACTAACCCGGGCTCACAGGGGCTCACAGAGACTGAACCGACATCCAGGGAGCCTGCATGGGACTGACCTAGGCCCTCTGCATATGGTACAGCTGTGTAGCTTGGTCTTCTTGTGGGTCTCCTAATGGTGGAGGAAGGGGGCTGTCTCTGACTCAGTTGCCTGCTTCTGGGACTCTTCCCTCCTACTGGAGTGCCTCATCCAGTCTTAGTAGGAGAGGAGATGCCTAGCCTTACTGCAGCTTGATATACCATGGCTGGCTGATATCCATGGGAGGCCCACCCATATCTGAAGAGAAACAGAGGAGGAGGAGTGGATGGGGGTGGGAATGGGAGGGAAGAGGGGAGATAGTGAGGAGGAACTGGGAGGAGAGAAGAGAGGGTTGAACTATAGTCGATATGTAAAAACAGAAACAAAAAACAAAAAATAAAAGAAAGGAAGGGGGCAACCCCAGCGAAGTGCCCGGCTTTGCACTGGCACGTGCCCATCAGTAGCTATTTGTAGAGGTCCAATCCAAATTGTCCCTCACAACTTCATATGTCTGAGAACTCAGTCCCCAGAGGGTGGTACTGCCTGGAGAGGTTGTGGAACCTTTGAGACTCCTGGTGCAGCAAGCAGAAATGCAAGCAGTCCTTGAAGCTGCTTCCTCCTCTGGGAGCTTCCTAGCCCCCTGAGACTGAAGGGCTGCCTCAGGCACCATTGCTACAAATGGAGCTTTCCAGGACACCGTGTCTCCCACAGACATGAAGGACCAAATCCCCTGAGACAAAATGAACTTTCTGCCCCTTCAGCCACTTCTATCAGATATATTTTAAAAATATTATAGTCACCATCATTATTGTTGCTGTTATTATAATTTGCATGGGTGTTTTGTCTGTGCACTGTGTGCAAGCAACACCCACACAGGCCAGAAGATGGCATCAGGTCCTCCAGGACTGGAGTCTGGATGTTTGTGATCAGGTACTGGCAACCTAACTGTGGTTCTCTGCAAGAGCAGCCAGTGCTCTTAGCCCTGAGCCATCTCTCCAGCCAGAGATGTTTGTCACAGGAACAAAGGGACTACAGCAGATACTGTCATTAAATATGTTTCCAATTATAGACGTTTTAGGGTTGGGGAGATAGCTCAGTCAGTGCTTGCCAGGCAAACGTGAGGCCATTCACGGCACCCGTGTAAAAAGTTGCATATGTGCCTGTAACCTCAGTGCTGTGGAGACCAAGCTGGGAGGATGCCAGGGGTTTAACGGACAGTCAGCCTAGGCAACCAGTGGACTCCAGGTTCAGTGAGAGACCCTGTCTCAAAACAGGCATGAATACACATGTACCTCACACAGCTACACAGATGTAACCATTCCACATAAAACGATGGGGTCTTTCTGTTACGGAGAAGGACTCGGCACTTATGAGAGGACAAACATTCTCCTCGTGCCTGCCACACCAGCCCTTCGTCACAAAGGGAACCAGAACAAGGAGGTGTGAGGCCCATATTATGGTGCCCATTTCCTTCATCAGAAGGATGCTTGCCCAGGTACTCATCAAATGAAGTTTGGCAGGAGTTCCTGGTCTACCTACAGGCTACTGGAAGGAGAAATGGCTCCTGTGTGGTCCATGCATAAGGTTTGAAGGGAGGACAAGGGGGGCGATGGTATCTTCTTTATCATGCAGGGGGATGGAGGGCAGGGCCTCTCTGTGAGCCCCCTGCTCTGCGGGCGGGAGCTTACAAACCCAAGACTGGTGCAAGGGAGGCTTGCTCAGAGTGTGTGGTGGGTTCTGGGTTCAGGGAGGAGTCCTCAGCATTT